>NC_058370.1:135347500-135647500 GCF_018350175.1 Felis catus
AGGGAAATACAGAAGAAGGAGTATTTCTACTCTTGGAGAAAGACAGATGTGGATTTAAATTGACACATCATCTCTTGCTGGCTGTGTGATCTTGCACAAGCCACTTAGCCTCTCTGTACCTCATATTCTTCTCCAGGAGAAATGAAAAGATTTCTTTCACCGGGCTCTTGAGTGGATATGAAAGAATATACAGGTAGGGCAGGAAATCTAGTGGTGCTAATTGCTCGATTCAAGTAATCATTTATTTAAAAATTATGGGGCGCCTGGGTGGCACAGTCAGTTAAGCATCCGACTTCAGCCAGGTCAGGATCTCGCGGTCCGTGAGTTCGAGCCCCGCGTCAGGCTCTGGGCTGATGGCTCGGAG
Source organism: Felis catus (assembly GCF_018350175.1). Classification (NCBI taxonomy): domain Eukaryota; kingdom Metazoa; phylum Chordata; class Mammalia; order Carnivora; family Felidae; genus Felis; species Felis catus. The sequence continues at coordinate 135,347,865 of NC_058370.1, forward strand.
CCTGGAGCCTGTTTCCGATTCTGTGTCTCCCTCTCTCTCTGCCCCTCCCCCATTCATGCTCTATCTCTCTCTGTCCCAAAAATAAATAAATGTTGAAAAAAAAAATTAAAAAAAAATTATCATAGCTAATATCTATTGAGTATTTATTGTGGACCAGTGCACTAAATCCATTTTAAATATTTACACAGTTAATCTTTACGGTAGCCCTAAGGAGTAGATACTATTACAAAGAAACCAAAGACCATACCCAAATCACCCAGCTGGGATTTGAACTTAGTGCATCTCCACTGGAATTCAGCTTGGATATGGCAGAGGCCTCATGACCAAGAGGGACCAGTTGGAGGCAGGCACTGGGACCATGGCAAGCAGTGAAGGCTGCTCTCAGATCCTTAGCCTTCTTCCACCCTGGATGCAGAAGATACAGGTGTCCCCTGCTCTCCAAAGGTAAACCATTCTCAGGAAACCTTTGTAAGCCCAAATAGCTTAAGGCGCAGAGTAGCCTCCAAAGTTTGTGATATGCCCACTTGGCTTTTCTGGAAGAAATCCACTTGTGCGGTAACAGCTTTCTTTCATAAAAGCTCCTCAGATCCCTTTCTGTTAGTGTAAACAGGCAGCGAAGCAGGCCTCTTGTAAAAGCAAAGTGGCATAATGTGAACTTTCAGAAAGTGAGGTGCGCCTGTCGGAGGAACAATTCCCACCGCAAGGCAAACATCAATTAATTATTGGGTCTGAGCATAGGGGGCCTTTATGAAAACATTGCCATGCACGGCCGCTTCTCTAGGAGACTGGCGGCACACTCTGGATTAGTTGGTCTTCCAGGAGATAATCCAAGAGTCTACCAACTACGTATGAAATCATTCTATGGGGAAACAGGTCCCACATCCCAAACAGCTGACTGACAGAAGACCTTTGAATATATATTGTTTGAAAAGTGTGTCTGCCTTCATATGTGTGTTTGTGTAGTTCCCTGAGTTCCTTTCGTAGACTCTTTATATATAAAACCCTGCAACATCATTAGGTTAGAGTCTTGAGTAGTGCCAAGGGTCACTGAGGCCAGGAGATGGTCATCGGGGAGTGGGGGGCGGCATTCAGTTTTCTGGCCGTGTTTCCTGAAGGCAGTGGAAGAGAGAGAACAGTCCCCCAAGGTCCTCTGTGCTGGGGGAGCTGGGGTGGCAGCCACATGCCACCCCACATGCTGGGGTGTCTTGCACAGAACTGCTCTGTGGCACTCTAGGGACCAGCACTGTGTATTTGGCCATCCACAACCTTTTCAAACACACAACCATGTCCCTTGCCCCAGTACACACCAGTTGTCTTTGGGGATTTTCGGATGTCTTGGGGTGAGCTCGAGAAGTTATGGCCTCAAGGACTAAGAGGTGCATTTGGAGTCTCAGATTCTCCGATTTTACACTAAGTAGAGTAGAATCCACCATATGCATTGGCGCAGAGATGTCTGGGCAGGGCCGCCCCACAGGGGACCCTGACAGATCCTGTCACGTTCTCAAGGCAGCTACTCTCCACCTGTTCTGGGGAGTGATTTTCCGTGGGCTGGAGACAGACATCAGAGCACAGAGGTTCTGGGTTTGTGTCAGCTGTCAGCCCAACCAGGCAACAGTTCGATGAAAGCTGCCGCGAGGGAAAACAAGGGAGCAACTGTTAGAAGAAGGAGAACACAAAACGCCAGGTGTCTCTAAAGAGTAGAACATATATGGAGGTTTAATCCAATGAAACTCCCACTGTAATTCATTGTTTTTGCCAAGGGAATAAGCCATAATTCTTCAGGGGAACTTAACTGAAGTACAGTGTTCACAGGAAAGTACATGAAACGAAAGGGGGCTGCCCCACTTTTATAAGCTCTGAGAGAAGGGGTCTTAAGGACACTTACATTTCACAACTTACTGTGGTTGTCCCCCATCTTCCTGCAGACTGGCCTTTCCACCCACCTTGGCAGACTGGCCAGCCATTAGTGTTTGTATGGTCTGCTGGTCAATGGTGGATTTGACTTTTAATAGTTGAAAAAAATTAAGAGATTGATATCTTTTTTTGTATACGAAATGATATGAAATTCAAATGTTAGTGTTTATAAGGAAAATTTTGCTTTTTGCCTTTGGTGCTATGGATGTTTTGGATCAGATAAGTCTTTGTTGGGGGTGGGGCTGTTCTGTGCAGTACAGGATGTTGAGTAGCACCCCTGGCCTGCACCCACCAGATGCCAGCAGCACCCTTGTCCATTAGGGGATGGAGACGTGTACAGATATTGCCTGGTGACCCCTGGAAAGCAAAAATCACCCCTGGAGAGAGCGGCCTTCTCGTTGGACCTCAGCCATACTCATTCATCTTGCTGCCATCTGTCTGCCTTCCTGGGACAACAGCAGGGTTGACTAGTTGTAACAAAGGCCGTCTGCCCCAAAAAGCTTAAATATCACGCCTGGCCCAATATGGGAAAAATCCTTCAGCCACTGGCCTAACACACAGAAGGAATCAGAGTTGGAAAAAGGCATGAGGAAGAAAGGAAGAGAGAGTCAGAGAATAGGTTGGTCAGGCAAAATAGTTTCAGGAAAAATGCATTTGTCTGTTTGCTTGTTTGTCTGTTTTGTTTAAACAAAGACCAATTAGTGCACAAATCACCACGTACAACCAAGTACACGTTTCTTTCCAAAACGACACCATCGAGTTCCTCAGCTCTGCCTCTTCTACTTAAACTTGAGAAAGCTACCATCTATCATAGACATGCAAGTCGACTGAAAAGAGCCAAATGAGACAACGCGGAAGTACTGACCCTTGTAGGCAACTCTGCAGCTATTTGAATATATTAGCAGCATGTAATGGTTCAACAAATTCCAAGTCAACAGACTGAGAACCATTCTGTGAAATCCAAGGAAGAGATAAGAGCCGGGATTTATTGAACAGTCACCAGGTGTCAGGCACTCAGAGAGAATCAGTACCTATATGGAACCCTCTCAAGAGCGCTTTGAGGCATCATTTCCTCATTTTTGAGACGAGGGAGCTAAGGGTCACAAACAGGACGGGGCTTGTCCAAGATCTCCTGGAGTCAGGAGCAAAACTGGGACCCTGACTGGGACCCGGATCCTGCCAAAGACTTCATGTCTGTCACTGTCACGATACATGTTTGGTAAAATACATTTGAATCAGTCACATCCACAAGGACGTCAGATTCTCTGGAATGAGCCGACATTTCTAGAAATCCTGAGCACAGAGGGAGCTAAGTCAGAAAGACACAGGATCACTGAGTCTCGTCCACAGCCACAGTAGCCACAGCCCTGCTCCATCGGTTTCCAGGGAGCATGGACCGACATTTCCTGGGGTGACCCGGCCTGTCTGAGATTTTGGTAGAGTGTCAGCGTTTCCATGCGCCATGCTGAGCAATGTTAGAAAGGCGCTCACAGACAATCTGAGGGAGTAAATGGACTGAAAAGGCATGTGTGTAGAAGCAGGCAGTATAAAGAGAGATTTATCACTTGTTCTGATAAATTGACAGTGAAATTAAAAAGCTTAATTATTTCAGCATGAATTTTGAGAGGCATCTTTTCCCACTGAACATATGAAAAAGTTTCAGAGCATTTTGCAGCAATAAAACATCTGTGACCCAGTTTACAAAAAAACAAAAACACAGAATAAAACTGAGAGTTTTCAAGGTAGCAAAGAGTATCAAGACGGATACCGTCTTCCAACAAGAGAGGGACGCTGGTGTATGCAGCGGGCCTTTGAAAGCACGTCCTTACAAATATTGACTGAGTGGGAAAATGGCAAAGGAGAGTTCTGTAGGGCCCCAAACATCACTGAGATGAATGCATAAAGGTTGGTGGCAGAACAAAGACCAAAGGAAGAAGGGTGACTGGGTGGCTCAGTCGACTGGGCGTCTGACTTCAGTTCAGGTCATGGTCTCATGGTCCATAAGTTCAAGCCCCTCATCAGGCTCTGTGCTGACAGCTCAGAGTCTGGAACCTGCTTCGGATTCTGTGTCTCCCTCTCTCTCTGCCCCTCTCCTGCTTGCTCTCTCTCTCTCTCTCAAAAATAAATATTTAAAAAAATAAAACAAAACAAACAAGCAAACAAACAAAAAAACAAAGACCAAAGGAAGAGATGAATGGGAGTTCACTAATGGAAAGACAATGGCGTCCAGGAGCTGGTGAAGACAAAAAAATACACTGAATGAATTTTAAGGACAGAAACACAGTTGGAAAAATTATGGCAAAATACATGCTCTGAAAGCATGGAATCATAATAATTCCAAAATGTCTCATTCCGTGTGGTGTGTTGCTAATGGAGAGAGATGAGCGGTAGAGTCTAAGGGCTTCATGGTTTAGTTTTAAAAGGTTTCAGCTATGTCTGGGACTTAATTCCAGGGGATCAGGCAGGGCTTAAAAAATACCTTTTGAAGCAAACCCAGCTCAAATCCAATAAACTCAATAAATATTCACAATTCTTCAATGGTTTGAAGTAGATTATTTTAAACTGATACAACACTTGACAAAAGTCTGTTCTAAAGAATGTATAGAATATTTACATATAGTAATTTACTAATTAGAGAAAAAATAGGCAATGCTTCTGAAGATAGGAAACCTATATTGTGCATAGAATTAACTAGATTGAATCCATGGTGAAAATTCTTGGACTTTGTGCCTTGATCATTATTTCAATCTGAGTCCCCAGTTCCCGGGAAATTTTATGCATATGAAGTAGGCACTTTTGTATGAATGTTCACTTTTAGCAAAGTTCTGATTAGTAAAGAAAAACTAAGGTAACCAAAATACATACATACCAGGAAGTGTTTTCCAAATGAATTTTTTGACTTAGCCATGGTCTTAATAAACAGAAGATGGGTTTTTAAAACATAATTGTTGCAGATACCTTTTGAATTAATATTTTTACATAAAAAGTTAATTCATTAAATACTGAAGTAGAGGCTCTCAAAGGGGAACACCATTTCTTGAGTGGGGGGGAAAGGAATATGGTATAATTGGGGGACTTCTCAAAATACAGCATACCCACCACCCAATCCCTCTACCACTAGAAGAAAATTCTAATACACATCTACAAAGTGGCAGACCTATCAATGACCCCACAACCCCGTGTCCCATTCTATTTAGAAATCAAGGCCTTGTTGAGTCATTGTTATTAATGAAAAAGGATCATTTCTCCCAAATGTGTTTGGAGCATACAGCAGGAATAAACCCAACGGTTTAATGCTCTGCTCACGGCAATCCTTGTCAAGGACTAGATTCTACCATCAGCTCAGCTGAATCAAAGCACAGGGTTTGATATTTGGCTGGTAATATGCATGAGAGTTGCCACAGGAATGACCTGAGCGTCATTCAAAACCTTTATAAAGTTGGGCAGAGGGAAACAGTATTAATGGGATTGCTTGAGAAACAAGGGGTCCCATTCTCCCTCTCGAGGAGGGTTGTCAGTGAGGGTCATAACCTGTGTTCCAGGTACCCTGAAATCTGTTGAAGTGTAGAGTTGGACACCTAGAGCCATTTGCCTGGGGGCCATCACTTTGCCTCTTTCCCAGTGTCCCACAGATTGCTTCTTATGATTCTCGGGCTTTTTTGTTTGTTTGGTTGGTTGGTTGGTTGGTTGGTTGGTTTTCCATGCAGCGAGAACACTGGAAGGGTATTACGGGCTTTATTGTAAGAACGCACACGGTCATGGACATTGCTGGCTGTGTAGTCAAGTGTGCTCTATAGGAATAACCGAGAAATGTCTGCTTAAGTTTTATCATCAGAAATAACTGTGCTTTTTAGGGGCAAATAATTCATTTTGTACCTTATATTCTCTGTTGCTTGTCACAGCTCCTGCCTGCGTTTTGGCATCAGATACTAGAAAGCTTCAATCCAAATCTGTACGCAAACACTTCTGAGTTCACCCTACATCCCTTCACTCACTTCCCTTTTGTTTCACACAATGCACTTTCTTACTCATTTTTATTCCGTTTATCTTGTTATACTGACTGGGTTCTTGGTGAGATGAATCACATCCATTTCAAAACAGAGCAGAAAAGGAATGTGGGACAGGTATTTTAAAAACAAATTTTAAATATTTATAGTCTGTCTTCTAAAAAGCAAGTTGTTTTTTTACGTTAAGTGGGGCAAAGGGCGGAGGGATTATTATAAGGTCTGGCTCTTGACCGAGGACCTGTGATTGAATGGACTCAAGCTCAAAATTGCCCAATAAGGTTGGGGAGAGGTGGGGGAGGGGAGGGCGGGAGGAGAGGGGGTTGCTGGTGAGGGAGAACAAGAGAAATACCACTAACAACTCAAGATTTATCCCTTACCTCCCAAAGGACAGCTGGGTTGCTTCCAAGTTTGGGCAGTTAGGAATAAAGCCGCCGTAAACATCTGAGTGTGGGTTTTTGTGTGGACCTAAGTTTTCAACTTCTTTAGGTAAATACCAAGGAGCGTGATTACTGATCGCATGGTAAGATTATATTTAGTTTTGTAAGAAACTGCCAAACTGCCTTTGAAAGCGGCTACACCATTTTGCATTCTCATGATGTTGGCTTTTGATTAGAGTCTTTCAAATATGAACTAAACTACCTTGGATTGTGTGTTTCCCATTAAGATACTTTCAATACTAACAAACTATTGCCAGCGTAAGGATTAAAATACACCTATAATTATGTATTTATAAATTACATATACTTGTTTATCTAGAGATATGCTAGAAAAAAATTACATGAATTTCAAGAATAAATGAGAAAAAACATTAATATAGAAAGACATTTTTTTAAATAATTTTTTATTTTTTATTTATTTATTTATTTATTTTTCAACGTTTATTTATTTTTGGGACAGAGAGAGACAGAGCATGAACGGGGGAGGGGCAGACAGAGAGGGAGACACAGAATCGGAAACAGGCTCCAGGCTCTGAGCCATCAGCCCAGAGCCTGATGCGGGGCTCGAACTCCCGGACCGCGAGATCGTGACCTGGCTGAAGTCGGACGCTTAACTGACTGCGCCACCCAGGCGCCCCTAGAAAGATATTTTAATAATCTTTTCTTAAGGATAGCTCAATCTGGGAAAATAAATATTAAGAATGAAAATAGTTCATCAAATATTTATGAGTGTGATCTAATATATGCATACAAGTATATAATGCGTGTCTTCAAACTGTATACCTGTTCTACATAAACCGCAATAAAATATTTTATCATTTGCACACATTACGTAGAAAGTCTCAACAAAGTTTTTAAAAAAATATGTGCAGTAAAAACCCTCTGATCATAAAACTTTTAAGTTAAAAATAAGCAAAAAATCATACATTCATAAATTAAAAAATTAAACATGATCCTGAAGCACTCAAGTGTTAAAAAAAAATAGAAATAGAAATATTTAGAACTGAAAGACAGTGTGAATTATTTCTAGTCAAACGCATGGCGTATAAGTAGAATTTTAATGTAATTAAATAGCCTTGAATAGATACCATTAAAATAGGAAAGAATGAAACTAAGTGAGTTAATTGAACAACTCAAGAATCTAGCAAAGAACAATAAATTATAATTAGAAGTAATTTAATGAAATAAGTGCCTTACTCCCTCCAATTTTTTTAGACATGGTTGAATAAGAGAAAAAGAGAAAGGCCTCTTCAGTGGATTATGGGGTCAGATTTATGGTCTCTTTCTATCTATGGGTAGATAGGTGGATGGATAATGTTTTCATCAAAACAGGTTACCTGTTCAACAGCCATTTCTAGCCCACGGAAGTACCTGCCGGTACCTTTCCCCGACATTCTGTAGTAACCCAGTCCTGCCCAGGGAGACCTGAAGAACCTCTCCACAGTTTTTCTGGGTAACCTCTTCTCCACTGATGGAAAGAGGTATTTGAGGAGAGATCCCCATTCTGTGATATATGGTTGAATGAGTTTGGCAGTTTTTTGGATCTAGGACTAGACACATTTATGGTTAAGAGTCACTGTACCAAGAAAAGAATAGAAGACACGTGAAAGTGCTGGAACCCTGAGGGCCGTTTTGAGTCAGTTGAACTAAGCCCATGTGTGCCTGCCCTTTCTCGGGACTCCTTAATATGTGGATAAGAAATGTCCCTTTCATGTCTTACAGCTGAAATCACCCTCTCACATGCAGTCATTACCTGCCATATTGCTTTTTCTAACAGCCCCAGACAACATGAAATCCAACGTTGGTTTCAACCAGATGTGGGAGTAGCAAGAGACCTCAACTAAGCAATTTTACTTTTAGAGGAAAACACACCCCAGGAAACACCTTTCTGAACACAGAAAACCAAACTCATGCGGCATCGATGTGCTCCATCCACCTCAGAGACGAAACGGTTGCTTCTTTTGGATTTCCAACCATTTGTTGATTCAAAACATGTAAGGCGTTATATATGTTTTATTTTATGAGAGCAGTCGTGGATGGCAATGGTATTACAATCGTCCTCTGTTTTGGTACATTAGAAAATACGTCTCATATTTCCAAGCAGTGTGATCCTTGCTTTTGTTAGGGTCATCTCGTTGAATTTTTACAGCCACTCCACATAGTTGGAAATATTCCCACTCCAATAATGTGATAATGGAGTCGAAAGAAGTTAATTAGAAGAAGCTGACAAAGCATTATGTGAGAACTTGCCAGAACAGTAGTAACAATCATGGCAGCAGCAGAAATAACAAAACTATGTTTGGCTTGCACTGCTTGGTTTCCAGATACAGAAACCAGAAGATGGCTTAACCACCATTAGTTTTCACAGTAAAATGCGCAGTGACCAGAGGTCTGGTGGTGCTACAAGATGAAGATAAATTAGTTCAAATATTGCATCATCATCTAATTTATTTAAAACAAGAGTGAAAAATTGATTACTTTGAGTGTCACGTTGACTTCAGTATCAGATCGCCAAATCCACTTTATTTCACATGACATGTTTTTGGTCTATTTTACTTATGTTTGGCTTTCTTCCTTAAAAAATTATCACAGGGGCGCCTGGGTGGCGCAGTCGGTTAAGCGTCCGACTTCAGCCAGGTCACGATCTCGCGGTCCGTGAGTTCCAGCCCCGCGTCAGGCTCTGGGCTGATGGCTCAGAGCCTGGAGCCTGTTTCCGATTCTGTGTCTCCCTCTCTGTCTGCCCCTCCCCCATTCATGCTCTGTCTCTCTCTGTCCTAAAAATAAATGTTGAAAAAAAAATTAAAAAAAAAATAAATAAATAAAAATAAAAAAAAAATTATCACAGAGTCGCAGAGGTTTTTTTCTCAAAAAGTAAAATATGGCATATTGTACTCTAAACAGGACAGGGGCTTTCTTTTCTACAGGAAAGTGAGTTTGTGATACCCATGTGGGTGGCAAGATGCCAGGCCATTACTGGAGGAATCTCCTCACAAACAAATGTAAGGGGGCCAGAGCAGACCAGCAATCCAAGACGGGACTTTCGTGAGAGGGAAAGCCATCATCCTGCACTCTGCGTCCCTGGGCCCCCGGATTTGTACCAAAGCAAGAGATTTACGCGTTCTCCTGCCTGCATCTTGACAAAACTATCTTGGGAAAACTTTTTTTTCCATGCTACCAGCCCCACTTTAAATTCCTTTTCACCTTTTTCTTCAAAAAATGCTGATTTTAGGGGCATCTGGGGGGCTCGGTCAGTTAAGCATCCATCTTCGGCTCAGGTCATGATCTCATAGTTTGTGAGTTCAACTCCGCATGGGGCTCTGTGCTGACAGCTCGGAGGCTGGAGCCTGCTTGGGATTCTGTGTGTGTGTGTGTGTCTGTGTGTGTGTGTGTGTGTGTGTGCGCGTGTGTCTTTCTCTCTCTCTTTCTGCCCCTTCCCCAATCACACTCTGACTCCCTCTCTCTCTCTCTCTCAAAAATAAACATTTAAAAAACTTTTTTTTTACATTTAAAAAAATGATTTTAATGAGTTATGCCTATTAGAAGTCACTGATTTGTCACCCTTTCTGGTTCATTATTTTCTTCAACAACCTCACAACCTCCTTTAATGTCACAAAACTGTGGCTTTCCTAATCCACCGCATTTCATTTCATCATTATTGTTTCTATGTGCTTCTAGTTCAAGGTTTAGGAATCAGCCCTGTGGGAAAAATTGTCGACGAACACTGGAATTTGAAGAGCTTCGGGAAGGTGGAGACAATTTGCATTTGTTCATAGCCCGCATTTAAACTGAGCCAAAACTTGAGACGGTTTGCGACTGGTCCTCTCCTGTACCTGGGCAGAAACAACCTGACCGTCCTGAGCTCTATCTTCCTGCACACAGGTTTTCACATGCTGATAGAAACATGGGCAAATTAAGACTTCTCCATTTCTCTAACGGAGCCGCCTGTCTTGGCCACAAATCTGGCAAATGAGGCGATATGCATTGTATTACAGTTTGCTATCGTTTATTGACTCGTCTGTTGGGGAAAATGGGATAGAGAATGCACAGCACAGAGCAAATATATCTGTATACACAACGCGTGTTTTGGGGTTAGGATAATAATTTAAAATAGTGGAGAGACAGCTATCAAGAATAATTTCAATCCATTTCAATCATTAAGGATTTGTTCTACTTTTTGCCAATTATATGAACCGCGAAGCTCTCACTGTGGGCTGCGCACCAGGGCTTGGCCATTCGCACTTGGGATATTTGAAAATATGCTTTTCTACCCAGTCACATAAACTTAAAGCAAAGATGTTCAGCTAAGATAGACCACTGAGACACAGACACATCTGACTGCTACAGCCAATCTGTCAGCCGTGCTGAAAATTTTGCCAAATGGGGATCCCAAAAGAGAATAGACCTAGACAGAGAGTGAGTTTGGGCAAGTTTGCTGGTGACAGAAGATGGATGTAGAAACAAAGGGGGGGGGGGCTTACAGTGTGATCACATGCCTAGGCATAAGTCCAGAGAAGTCAGAGAAAAATGACAAATTGAAAGAGAGGGACCATGGTCCTATAAACCACAGGGCAGATGATTAGATTGGATGTGGATGTTTCTCGGGAAGAAACACCCCAGCATCTCAAAGCAGCTGCTACTCCCATTCCTAAATACAGGTGTTATGGACAGTCTTCCCATGCTTTCCGCACCTCGGAAATTTACATCGTTCCTGACTCATGGTAAATCTCACTAGTCTGATTCCCAGAGATCTGTGGCTAGAAGAAACGAGACTCAGGGAAAACAGTAGGACTGCTTCTGGGCGAGGCAGTCCTTCCCTCCTATCACACACCTTCATGGGAGTAAAATCAGACCAGCTTTTCATGCTGCAATAGTTATAATACTAAAATCCCTTGTATTTCTCTGGCAATTAAGAGTTTACCAGTAAGTTTCATATTTATTAGGGTGTTGAACCTTCATCATGATACTGTAAGGTAAGCTAGTTCAGACAATCTACAAAATCTAGACAATCTAGAAAATGGCACAAATACAAATAAAACACACAAACAACAAAAATCCTCCTGAACTCACACCCAGAGGTGTGTATAAAACTCTGGGCTGATCTATGAGCCCTCCGGGTGACCTTTCACACACACCCACCCCTACCTCCTACCTCTATAGCCATCTCTACTCTGTTGTTGGGTCACCTTATTTGACTACAGGCTTTTCGGTTCCTCTTGCATTTTCTGCTGGTCTCACACAGACCCCTATTTTTTTCTCCCTTCCTTCTCATGATAATCCTATTCTGAGGCAAGCAAGCCCTACCATAGACAACTGGGTCTCATAAACCTTCCGGCCATAGACTCCTTGTGAGTTTTCATATTCCATTGTCACAGCATGCCAGAAAAGTAGATGTTTTTCTCACTTTGCTGGTAAGGATAGTGAGAGCCAGAGATCTGACCTGATGTGCCCCCAGGAGCATAATTAATAGTGGTGGGACCAAGACTTACACCTACCACCAGCATCGAGAAGAACTGTGCAAATGTTTGGAACCTGCTGAGTTTTTTAGTGTTTGACCTCCTTGCATTAAAGAAATAGCCTTAAATCTATGCAAGACATTCTGACAATAACCACTACCTCGTGGTATCTGTATAATACTTTATTGTGCAGAAAAAAAGAAAACTCATCACACACACACACACGAACACATTTATATACGTCTCTATTAGGACTAAGTTATACCAAGAATTCCAAGAATTCACTTTTGAGTTACTTGGAGATGACATTTATTTCTGTGGGAAGGAAGGAGCTAGCAGGTAAAAAAACAAAAAACAAAAAACAAAAAACAAAAAACAAGCCTGCAGTTGGCAAATAGAGCTAGATACACAGGCTTGGTTTTCTCATGCCACTGAATAGTCATCCCCCCTTATCTGCAGGGGGTATGTCCCAAGACCCCCAGTGGATGCCTGAAATCAGATAGTACTGAACCCAACATATACTATGTGTTTTCCTATACATACGTACCTATGATAAAGTTTAATTTATAAATTAGGCACAGTAGGAGACTAACAACAATAACGAATAATAAGCCAGAACAATTATAGCAATATGCTGTCATAAAAGTTATGGGAACATGATCTTTCTCTATCTCAAAATATCTTATTGTGCTACGCTGTCCCTTCTTCTTGTGAAGTGAAATGATAAAATGCCCACGTGATGAGATGAAGTGGGGTGAGTGACTTGGGCATGTGACACAGCCTGAGGCTACTGTTGACCTCCTGGCAATGCTTCTGGACCTCAGCTGACTGTGGTAGCTGAAAGCAGGGGAGGCAAGACCGTGGATAAGGGGACACCACTGTAGTTCTGCCGGACAGAATCATAGAAACCTGTATAAGACTGAAGGGAGGTGGCCTGGAGAGCGCTCTGAACACAAAGAGTGATTACTTCAAGGAATCATCAAACAGAACTTGTGGAAAGGTCAGGATGAATCCCTCTCTCATAAAGAATAATTTAGCCTACATTTCTACAAGGTCAGCACATCTAACGTATTACATTGTTTTTTATTCCTTCTCTGAGACTTGCAAGAATGCCCAGGTTCCTCTACGAAAACCAAACCAACCAACCAACTAAACAAACAAAAACTTGACCTTCTGGGCTCTGTATAGCATGACCACTGTCATAGGTGCCAAAGAACAGGAATCGAAGCAAAACATGAGACTGAGGGAAGGGAGGAGCCAATTATCTTCAGTTAACTCTTAACGTGTTTCTTGCCTCCATTTTCACTTGGGGCTAATAGGGTGAATTGAAAAGTACTAGTTAGAGTAAGAAGAGTATACACACGCATGCACACACACGTGCATAATTCATAATCTATGAATAAAATTTTGTTAATTCATTCAATAGTATTAACTATATAAAGTTAGTATATAATTACATATAACATATAATTATACCTATTAGATGCAAGGCAGTGTACAAAACAATGTAGAGGTCCACACCCCCAGTCCCCAAAAGACCCTTCAGACAGCAGGAAAGCTCAAACACACTTGCAAATCCATATGACATGGTGACGTTGGTATAATCATCACAACAGAAGTGTAGATAGTGGTTTGAGGCTACAGGGGAAAGATAATTTTTATTTTGCCAGGAAGAATTATTGACATTATGGAGGAATGGAGTTGTTTTGTTTTGTTTTTTTTTAGTTTCTTATTTGCATATAAGAGAGTTATAAATTTAGCATAAATTTACATGATAAAAAGGCTCAGATTTAGAAAATTAGGAGTTTTGCCCCATCCAATGTAAATTGAGTCTGAGAAAAGCCATTTCCTTGATGAGGAACCTGGTGGCACATCTTACTATAAAACACACTCTCTTCTCACAGGGAAGAGCCGTTACAGTTCCTGTGAAATGGCATGTTCTCGAGAGGTAATTGCAAATTTCCTTCCCAAGCTGAAATTTACGAATTACCAAGCAGGCCTTGAAATCAAAAACACCAGTTGGTTCCATGTCCCTTAGCAAATTTTTTCCAGAAGTAAATAATTGTTACTGGCTGGAATGACATTCAGCCGAGGCAAAACGGTCCTTCTGAGGCCCGGTGGGGTGCTAATGGTCAGATGGTAGGTCCTTAACTTGCTGGGAAGTCGAGCAGTGTGCCGAGTCTTGCCCATTCTGTTTGAAACACTTAGCTTTTCAATAGGGAGTGCTCAGAAGGAGATGAAAATTGCTCTGGCCTCAGAATGAAAACAAGGAGGAGCAAATGGAAACAAAATTGGTGAGCACCACTCTCAGAGGCTGAGGCCTATTTCTTCATCATTGCTACATTGGGGGGAATTTATTTTTGAAAATTCCTACAATGAAAGACCAGGCTCGGTCATGAACAATGGTGTGTTTAGTGAGTGTAAATCATCAACAACACTGAATAAGAGATGTGTTTCCAAATGGAGAAAGTATGAGGAAGGAAGGAAAGGAGGGAGGAAGGAAGGAAGGGAGGGAGAGAAGAAGGGGAGGGGGGGAGGGAGGGAAGGAAGGAAGGAAGGTAGAAAGAAAGGGAAGGAAGGAAGTAGGTAGGTAGAAAGAAAGGGAAGGAAGGAAGGAAGGAAGGAAGGAAGGAAGGAAGGAAGGAAGAAAGGGAAGGAAAGGAAGGAAGGAAGGAAGGAAGGGAGGGAGGGAGGGAGGGAGGGAGGGAGGGAGGGAGGGAGAAAAGCAGTAACATGCTTCTCCTACTTAAAGAAAGAAATGGATCAAAATACTTGCATTAGTCTTCTGAACTGTGCGCCCTGGCATATTAAGCAGCTCTATCAGCTTTCTAGAAAGGAGACATTTGCTTAGGAAGTCAGATACATCTCTTAAGAACATGCACACAGAGGGGCACCTGGGTGGCGCAGTCGGTTAAGCGTCTGACTTCAGCCAGGTCACGATCTCGCGGTCCGTGAGTTCGGGCCCCGCGTCGGGCTCTGGGCTGATGGCTCAGAGCCTGGAGCCTGTTTCTGATTCTGTGTCTCCCTCTCTCTCTGCCCCTCCCCTGTTCATGCTCTGTCTCTCTCTGTCCCAAAAATAAATAAACGTTGAAAAAAAAAATTAAAAAAAAAAAAAAAAGAACATGCACACAGAGTGGCTGAATAGTCTGTCACATTATTCATGTGAAAAACATACTCTTTACTACATCTCTTTTATTTAAAATAAATAAATAAATAAATAAATAAATAAATAAATAAATAAATAAATAAATAAATAAAACTAGAAATGTCGACTAAACCAAACACAATTCTCTACCCAGTAGCTAATTTTTCATTGTTCTGGATAGAGGAGCGGGAGGGAGGATGAAGCATTTTAAATAAGAACAGGAAGTATGATTTGGGTCATGATCACAAAATGAGTATTTGTCCATGAGAGTTGACATGTCCTTCTGTGGACAGGCTGTTTCCCCTGAGTGAAGACGGCGAGTCCTCAGCCTGAAGCTTTCGAGTTTGCTGGGGCGAGTCTGCAAAATGGCATCGGAGAAAGACATGCACGAAAGCAGAGCCCTCAGCCCAGGCTTGATTGCTCACCTTACAGTCATGGCTCTTGATTTGGGACGATCCGAAAAGCTCATCGGACGAAGAAACCACGTGCCGCAGGGGCTGGTCCCTAATTCTGTGTTCATACCTACATGCCTCCACACCAGGCTTTAAGCAGCAGTGCACCCGGGAGCATGGGAGGAATATTTTGATAAGGAAAGCCAAGTCCCATGGGGATCCAAAGGTTTGACAAGTTAGGAATCAAGCTGAATAAACTATCTTAATCAAGATGGCATAACATCACCACCAGAGCTGTGATTCTGTAGTCCTACGAATGGTCAGCAACCAAGATATCTATCCAAATTGCAGCATAGGGAGGGCTAAATCGGGCCTCTTTGTGCTCCCCGTGTGTGTAATTCGTGTCGCATTATAGTTCATTTCCTCATCCAGGGTCACTTGAATGCTTATTCTGTCCCTAATTCTGTGCTTTCCCAGGGTAAGGCAGAGAAATGGCTAGACATAAAATACATCCCCCGCTCTCAAAGTGCACTGAAGAGACACAAGACATATTATAAAAGCACCATAATGCAAGGGATATCAAATGGATGAACTGTGCGGTACAGGGACTCTGATAACTGATGCTTTTTAGATAGGTTTAGGAGCCAGAAATATATCAAAATATAACTCACACTTCTCATTCCAATTCATCATTACCATATGATTTTATCACTACTCAGCCGGAATTTCTCAAACTTACTATGCGTAAGTATCACTTGGGATCTTTGTTAAACATGCATATTCTGAGGCCTCAGATGCATGTTTTGACTTGGGAATCTGCATGGGTAGAAGAGCCCTGGTGATTCTAATGCAGGCAGAGGTCCCTTCATACTTTGGGAAACTCTCTGAGTCAAGAACTCCGCCCAATTTGCTAAACATTACGGCCTCATATGAAACTTGTCCCATCGGATATATTTAGTAAGTGTATATTAAGTGAATGAATGACTACCGTTCCTTATAGGTCAGGCATCATGGTGAATGTTCAGAATGTAAAAGTTGGTAAGTCACTGGACTAGGAGGTCTTGGTATATAGTGTGTAACATACAGTAAAGACTGTGAATGATACATTGATAAATAGTTATTATCACTTGGGTACCTGGCACCGTGCAAAACCTGAAAACACGGCTCGCAAGTGCCCTGCTAGAGGAGAACCTAGGGTGCTGTTAGAACCCAGAGAAGTGCCTGGAATGTGTCTGCCCTCTCGAAGGTCTGCTCCAGGACCTGCCTTGCCAACATCCAGAACTTCTACTTAGCCAATATCTTCACTTCCACCCTCTGGTTACATAGTTTATGGGTGGGAAACGGGTGCAAAGGAAGCCACCCACAGGCTTCCAGAAACCAATGGATGTAAATAAAAGATGTGAGGATCACAATTCCTCTCTCAGCACATGGGAACTGAGTACTGAGAAAATGAACTGGAAGCTGGAGAGAGAGAGAGAGAGAGAGAGAGAGAGAGAGAGAGAGAGAGAGAGAGATTGCAAGTTGGAAGGACTAGTGTGAGGTTCTTGGGGCCAACGGAGCCATGTTGCAAATGTTCTCGTGGGCACTAGAACACCACCTGAGATTATAATCAGAGCAGTCTCTCAGCCAATTTTTTTTTAAATAAATTACTCTGAATGAGGACAATGTTGATGAGAGGGCAATGAATCAGAGCAAGGTCAGTGGTGAGGTTCTTGCAATGGCTGAAGCCGGGGTTGATGGCTTGTACTGAGGTGCTGGTGTGAGGCTGGGAGAGAAGGGACAGGTGGAAGATGCTGCATTTAGGAGGTAGACTTGGCAGAGTTCAGACAACCCATGGTAGTATTTTGAGAATTTCCCAAAGACACTCCCAAGTTTAATCCTCTGATTGCCAGTTTCACACATGCCAGCTGACATGTGTATCATTATCTTATCATGGCTCTCCTGAGAGGGAACAAAATGCAGGATCAATGTCATAAACATAGCTCTCTGTGCCACAGAAGTTAAGAAGGGGGAACAGATTTACAGCGATCTTGACAACCACTGATGCCTAGCTTTCTTCTTGCTCATTACCTCTGGTAAGGACCCATGGGCTGGCCCAGCAAACATAAGTAGTCTAATGAGGCCCCCGAGTGCGATCCTTTGTGCTGCTCCTAGACAGCCAAGCGGCTCTGGCTTTGACATTTCTGTTCCCTTGGAGTCAGCTTGGGCCAATGACAATCTGCTTGCCTGCTTTGGGAGGATTCTCCAACTGCTACTCAACCGATATCCCTCTTCATGGGGCTTGTCAGAGCTCCTGGTCGTGCACACTCTGGCAGACACAACATGAAGGTGCACACAATGATGGCTGCAGAGCTCAGCAGTCATGCCCGGTTGGTCTTTTCATCCCCTGTCCTAACCTCTGGCTTGTCAGCTCTGGTCCCTTCTGCCCTAAGTATCCAGGCCGCTGTGTCACCTGGCTCCCATCCTGATGCCTCATAGATTCCACTGAACTGGTCTCTCTGGCTTCCCACGGAGCTCTTCCCACCTACTTCTGGCCACTAGTTAGAGCAATTCTGCCAGCCACACCAAAGGAGCTGGTGGATCTGACCCTGGACCATGTGGCTACTCATCTCTTCTCATAGCCTGCCTACCAGAGACAGGGCTTGTCACATCTCGTAACTCGACAAACACTGACTCGCCTCAGTCCAACTCAACAAGCGTTTATGGAGGACCTACCATGTGCCCGTCACTGAAACAGGCAATAAAGACACAACAATAAATAAGACAGTTCTAATAATGCAGAAGCTTGTCATCCAGACGAGGGCATATAAATAAAACCAACGAATTATGAAACCATAACATGACATAACTGTTAAATAGAATAAAAACACCGTGCCACACCGGCACGGAGGAGGAAATCTATGATTCTGATAAGCAAAGAAGTGATAAGAATGGTTTCATTCATTTTAAATCAGCTTTCTCAGGCATAATTTATAAGCAGTAAAGCATTTAAGGATGCAACTCATTAAGTTTTGATAAATCTGTATACATCCGTGAAACAACAATCACAATGAAGATATGCAATGCCCCCGTCACCCCAGAAGCTCCCCCTCTGCTTTTCCTAATCAACACTCACCCCTGCCCCCAAGACCACTGATCTACCTCTATCAATATAGATCAGACTCTTCCTTTCTACCTTGTGCACAAACGGAATCATATAACATGTACCCTTCTGTCTGCCTTCTTTCGTCAGCATAATACTTCGGACATTCATTCATATTCACATAACAGTACTTAATTTCCTGTTATTGCGAGTATTATTCCATTGTGTGTATATATCACATCTTTGTTTATCCACTCACGTGTTGATGGACAGTTGTGTCCAGTTATAGGCTACAGTGACTAAAGCTGCTGAGAACATTTGAAAGCAGATACATGTTTTGTGGATTAGTATCTGTGGACATGTGTTCTGTGGACTTTTAGTTCTCTTGTGTAAATACCTGGGAATCAAGTCGTCAAGTCATATAGTAAGTTTCTGATGAACTTTATAAGACACCGCTAACTTGTGCCCCAACGCAATTGTAATCCTTTTGTATTCTCATCAGCAACGTGTGACAGTGCCATCGGTCCACGTCTTGATGTCACTTGTTACTGCCACTCGTATTAACATTTTATCCATCCACGTGGGTGTGATAGCCATATCTCATTGTGGCTTGAATTTGAACTTCCTTGATAACTAATGACATTTAACAGTCTCTTATGTGTTTATTGACTGTTCATATATCTTTTTTTGGATTAGTTAGTCCCTGTTTAAAAAATTTTTTTTTCAACGTTTATTTATTTTTGGGACAGAGAGAGACAGAGCACGAACGGGGGAGGGGCAGAGAGAGAGAGGGAGACACAGAATCGGAAACAGGCTCCAGGCTCCGAGCCATCAGCCCAGAGCCCGACGCGGGGCTCGAACTCACGGACCGCGAGATCGTGACCTGGCTGAAGTCCGACGCTTAACCGACTGCGCCACCCAGGCGCCCCTAAATTTTTTAATTGGGTGTTTATCTCATTGAATTGTAAGGTTTTTTTCCCCACGTGTTCTACACACAAGTCCTTTGATGAATATATATATTGGTAATATTTTCTCCCAATAGGTAGCTTATCTTTTGGTTTTTGCAAGGTGTCTCTTAAAAAGCAGAAATTTTAGGGGCGTCTGGGTGGCTCAATCAGTTAAGCGTCCGACTTCAGCTCAGGTCATGATCTCACGGTTTGTGGGTTCGAGCCCCACATCAGGCTCTGTGCTGACAGCTCAGAGCCTGGAGCCTGCTTCGGATTCTGTGTCTCCCTCTCTCTCTGCCTCTCCCCCACTCACGCTCTGTCTCTGTCTCTGAAAAATGAATAAATGTTAAAAAAAATTTTTAAAGCAGAAATTTTAAATTTCGGGGAGGTGCATGCCACCAGTTTTTCTTACTAGGCTTTGCCTATTGTGTCTTCTCCAAAACTCTTTGCCAACCCCAAAGTCACCCGAAGGTTTGTCTCTTAACTTTTCTCCAGAAATATTATAGTTCTAACTTTTAAATATGGTTGAATGATCCATTCTGTGTTCACTTGTTTGCAAATGGCATGCGGTGTAAGAGCTCTCCATTGTCACAAAGAAAGACTAATCCTGCAGTTAAACTCACTGTTGAGTTTCTAATTTCAGATAATGTATATTTTACTTGTTTTTTTATCTGTTTCTTAACTGGAGATTCTGGTTCTCTTGAAATTCTCTGGTTTTCCTCTATTTTCTTTTTCCCGTTTCCTTCCATGTGTTAATCATGGTTTTATGAAACTCATTTTCTAGGGGCGCTGGGTGGCTCAGTCGGTTAAGTGTCCCCGACTCTTGACCACAGCGCAGGTCATGATCTCACAATTTGTGGGTTTGAGCCCCACATCAGGCTCTGCACTTACAGCAAGGAGCCTGCTTGGGATTTTCTGTGTCCCGACCCCACTTGTGCTCTCTCTCTCTTTCTGAAAATAAATAAATAAACTTAAAAAAAATTAAAACAACCAAAAAAAGAAACTCATTTTCTCTTATTTCTCATGAGAATTACCTGTCGTTCTCTTTCCTTTGTCTGCTTTGTCTTTGGATTCCAGTCCACCTTCAGAGTGATTTGAGTGATTTTAGCCTCTTTCCTGTGTAGCGTCTCTATTACGATCTCCTTGTCCCTACTAAGTGCAGACTTCTGACCAGGTGAACCCCAGATTCTCAGGCTCTTGCTCTGTAAACAGATTTGGCAAATGTCTCCCGGAGAAAATGGCTCCAGAACATCATCTTAGCCCTCTGACATTCTCTCTTGCTGGAGACCCTGGCCTCTTTGGGCCCCCATGCATCATTAGCTCTGTAACGATGTCAGGTATGATATATTTGTATTTGAATTAGCGATCCTTATTGTCTCAGCTGACACGCTGATCTATGCAAGCAACCCCATCTCATCCGGAGTGAGAAATGAGACCACACATGTCCCTACGGGTGGCGCATGTGAATGCGGAACTCTTGTCACACCGTGACAGGGCGGTCCTTCTCTCCAGTCCCACAGACATCATTGAATCACCTGGAAATTGACTCTAATACCTAGCAAAGCTTACTTTCAACATATCAGGGGTACAATAGTGTCGCGTCGCAATGTTTAAATCTTTTTAAACAGGAACTCCTTTTGCGCTGTGGTTCTGCTGACCCAAGTCCCTCAGGTCAAGCAAAGAGAGAGTTGGGGCACACCAGCTTAGCAATTCCTCAGCTAGAAGCGGCCCTCTTTACTTCCTCTGACCTTCCTCTGGCCCCAACTTGTCATATGGTCCCACCTAAGTGCAAAGAAGGCTGTGAAAAGTGGTCCCCCACTGGGAATGCTTCTCAGAAACATCCCCACACTCTGGAAGGGGCCTGAGAATCTAGAGTGTCTGTGGGCCATCCCTACTCCAGCAGACATGCAGGGAAAGGGAAAGTTCTGGAGACAACACGCGGGAGGAAGATACAGACACGTGTCGAAGGGAAGGCAGCAGATGCCAGGGAACTCGCTTTCTTGGAAGAAAGGGGAAATCAAGTGGGTAGACCAGAAGTCGGGATATAAAATGCAACAATTTTAGCAAATCTAAGACGTCACGTATGAGATGTGTGCATGTTTTGTGTACCTCTGAGAAAGAAAAGTGCCACGAATTATGTAATGATACAATGCTTTCTATTAATATGAGTTGTAATAAGCATATCAATTTCAGAGCTATCAAAATGTGAGAAAACTGGTCATTTGGTTGTATGAAGGGTAGTAGAGGAGATCTTGAAATTTTCGCCTTCCTTCCCCCAAAATATGCAACCCAGTCAGCTGAGGCTTTCAGGAAATAACAGAGTCAACCGTGGAGTTCTGTAGCTGGCGTCACGAGGTCTGAGACAGGAACTCAACTCTTAATCCAGCTCTGACTATGACTTCCTTTGAAGGGGTTAATTTTCATCTTTGCTTTTACTTGGTTTGGTCTATAATTGCATAGTCAGTTTTTCTGTTTGTGCCGAAACACTTCAATGCCCACAGCTCTGCATGAGCCTCTTTGAACCCCCAAAGGCAAGAACTTTCAAATCACTGAGCCACATATTCTCAGGTTAAAGCAAAGAATATGGCTTTATGGAGCAAACCTAGACCCTTACCTTTAAATACAGCCTTCAGTCAAGTATCCTGTATTTACATTATCTAGAATAAATACATGTAAATTCCTTAATCATTTTATGTATGTGCTAATTTCTTGGCTTTTAAATATGGGAAATTTGACTCTTGCATTCAGTTTGGTTTTTCATTAGTGTGTGATAAGGAGAAGAAGAACATGAAAATCTTTGTTGCGACATGTTTGGGAGGCCACAATATAGGGCAACATTGCTATTATTACAGCTACTATTAAAATCCAAATGAATGTGCTATCAATCAATAAACATATTTTCCTGAATATATACATAATGAATATGAACTCATTATAACCATATGGGCCCCATGGGTCAAAATCATTACAACCCTCTGTCCTCAGGAGACAGAAATTTCTTGGTGATCTAACAAATGTTTAGAAATGCTGCATTACAATTTTGTTGCCAAAATATGTTATTATTACTCAGATTAATCAGGTCTTAGTACATTGTAACAATATTAGTCATCATCCAAGTACATTATCATAACAAATACCATGCTATATAAATCTTCTAAGATGCTTTAGTGTCATAACATTTCAGGGGTGGATGGGCCCTTAGAAACATCTGAGGAAGTACGATCCCTAATTCCATGCTCAGTCATCTGTTTGGCTCTGAGTTCATTTAGCCACTGCTTGAGTCCTTCTAGAAGATGAGAGCTCACTATTTCTAAAGAGCTGATTGCGTTATTGAATAATTCTAATGAGGAATGTCTCCCAATCCCTCCTTTTGTTCCCCATCCATTGTACACCATGCATTTCCCAGAACTGCAATGGGGATCAAGGAAGATAGTGCTTGGAGAGTGCTGTGCAGAGTCTCTAGGACATCATAAGCCATCAGTAAAAGCCATTATTAATTTTATTTTCCTTCTACTCAACTTTCATCTATGGCAAGTGTGGCTTCCTGTAGGATTTTGCTTACGAGTAGTTTCCTCCCAGAAGTCCTTCCAGACTCCTGACAATGGGCTGGTTACATCCCCTTCCCAGGGTGTCCTTACAGGATGTGGGACTGACCACCACCCAATCGTGGGTTCTTGTTTGTGTCTCTCATCCTATCATCAACCTCCTCAGGGCAAAGGCTCAGTCCTGTTGCGTCGTGTTTACAGTACCCAGCCAATCATTTGGCACATAGTCGATGGCTGATGTGATTCTCTGAGTGAATGACTAAAACATGTGAATAACGATCACAGCCATTAGGCAAAGCAGCAACTGCTATGCCTGGGTCAAGTTCAATGCCGAGTGACAGGACGTGGCACGAAATAGGACCTACCAGTATCAGCAGCTTCATTGAGGTCTTGCGTGTCAGTATACAAGCAGATGAAAGTGAAGTCGCGTTTAAATCAGGCAAGGTCAAGATGATGCAAGTGTGCAGTAGGTGGGAGACATGGAAGCAAACTGGGTCTTAGTTCCTCCAATTCTTTGATCTGGTTAGGATGCAAACTGGCCATTTGAAACCTTCCCCTACAAAATTGTTCTTTTGTGGGACAGTCAGTTCTTCCACCATTCCAAAACCAACACTCATTTTTTTAGGTCTGTAGATTTTTGTTTTTGTTTTTGTTTTTGCCAGATCCAGTGTTTGCTGGGTTTACTGTATCTCTTCCTGGTTTTCCTCCAGAAAGACAGGAGAGACCCAGACGGCAGTAAGAAGGCTTTGATTTCTGTACCCAACACAGATCATTTGCATTTGTCTAGATGGGTTTCTGTCTGGTTTTGTTGTTTGTCTAGAAGAAGCGGCACTGGGGGAGCTCACACTAAGCTCTGGCCCATCTCTGACATCGCCATGCTCTACACAAAGTGTCTGGTGTCATAGCCTCTCAATGAATGGAATGCTTCCTGATCTCCAAAGCTTCTTCTGTCAGAATCCCACACTATTTCTCTTTCTTGTAGAGAGTCTAGCAAGAAATATTTTTGGTTTTTTTCATTTTTATTTTGCATATTATTTATATTTGCCTCGGAGATATTTACCAAAAGAAATAAATACAAGTAAGCTAGTTTAAATTCAAGGTAAAGGAAAAAGAACCACCACATAGTATCAGAAAAATCGATGGAATACTATTCTCTGTGTCACTGTCTTTCTCTGTGATATCACAATTGTATGATCTTTCATGGATGTCCTGTGTCATCGTCAGACCCATTGCTTTCTGGGTCTGAGTTTCTCCTTGGGGCTCTCCATTCTTGTTTTCCAGAGTAATTGCATGTATGTGTCTCTGAGTTGCCATGGCACTGACTGTGTTTTCTCTGAAAACTCCAGCACTCAGTAGCATGTGATGCAATCATTTTGTCAGTTAGAGAAGAAAAAAAAAAATCTGTGTTGGGTATGCTCCTTGATAAGCAACTTTCACTCCAGAAGGGTGGAATCACCTGGTCCACATGGGGAGCCCAGTGGCCATGTCCCCTAGGGCCTGAAGCCCACACAAAGCTACTCCACTGTCATGAGATGCCCCTGCATGCCAGATTGTTTCCCTCTGAAGAGCTACCAGACAGGAAAACTCTATTATTAAATTTCAGCACAAAAGTCTTCCTGATATTCACCCCACTGAAAACTATAGGGACCCTATTAAAATGGCAGGTACAGGAAAGATCCATTCTGTCACTTAATTAAAACGTTGTAAATTATTTTTAACCAAATGTTTAAAATTGTGTAGGGAGTAGTTGCTAAACCAGAAATTTTACGCGTATATAAATCACTGGCTCTTTAATTTGTTCTTGTTCAGATACGGCTAGGTTTGACATTAGATTGCCCAAGCTATTTTTTCAGGTATAAAACAAATATTGGACAACTTCATGTGCAAAGGTGTTTACATGGCAACTTAACTAAAATACAGACTAGCACAACCTTCTCTTGCTCTTGGAACTGCATCTAAAATTCATATATCTCCATTCTGAGGCAGAAATTCTATGCCCTAATTTAGTTCTTCATTTTTCAAAAGTTTAAATTTATTATATACAGATGAATACGCTGTTCATGCCTATTTGCATATGGAAACTGAGTTGTGAACTATATTTTATTTAATTGTATTTTCCTCTTTAGGGTGTTTTTTTATTTCCCATCATATGGAAGCTATACACTGTAAGGCTATCATAAATTACTGAAGGATTTGGGGGTAGTAATATGTATTCTTCTCCCTGGTTAGTAGAAACATATACTGTTGATAATCTACCAACTATAATTTGGAGCTGGCTTCTATATTATGGAGTTCTTTGTGTCCTCCAGGACTTCTTTCTGTGTGTATTTTCCAAAATGTTGGCTCCATCCATTCATCCATTTCCATCCCATGCAATGACTGCTTGGTCCCTGTTCTGGGCCCTACTCACTGGGAAACTTTGTAAGCTTTCCTTGTATTCTTTGGTGCCAATTCTCCACAAAGCCATGATAGCTTTCTCAGGAGTCCTTTGCTTTTTGGTTGGAAACCCAGGAATTTGTTTTCTTCTGTCTAATATTTCAAGTTACTATCACACTCCCTTCAACCTCTAAGAATGCGTTGGCAAATACCCAAAGGAAGGCCCTGAACACCACAGCTATACCTACAAGAGATGTTAATTGCACACGGTGCCGTTTCCAGATGGTCCCAGAGACCCTCGGTCTTTCTCACCACATCTCTCCTATCATCACCTGGATGGAATGAACAAGGGAGAAGAAACCTACTTACTATCCCTGTGTTGTTTAGTCCTCTGACAAACATTAGCTAAGAACTGTGCTTGGTGTTGAAGGTCGCAGAGAAAGGACTGTTCCCATCCCTTGGGGGCTCGCAGGTAATGGATTAAAGAGATGTCAATACTGTCCACAGTCTAGTGGCTGGCAGTGCAAGGGACTGTGGCCCATACAGGAAAGAGGGATTCGTTCTGCCTACATGAGTACACTGCAGGAGACCGGGAAGGGAGTCTTGAGCTCACCTTAAAAGAAGCTCAATGGGGGCTCCTGGGTGGCTCAGTCGGTTGAGCGTCTGACTTCAGCTCAGGTCATGATCTCCCGGTTGTGCTGACAGCTCAGAGCCTGGAGCCTGATTCAGATTCTGTGTCTGCCTCTCTCTCTCTGCTCCTTCCCCGCTCTCTCTCTCTCAAAAGTAAATAAACATAAAAAAATTGAAAAAAAAAAAAAAAAAAGAAGCTGAAGTCCCAGGCAATATAAGTAACACCTGGCAAACAAGGAGGCATGGAAACTCTGGCTTTGCCTTGCTTTGCCTTGCAAGCAGGGAGCGGTCGCCGAAGGGCCACAAGTATTACAGCTTGAACTGTATCCTCCCCGATTAGTGTGTTGAAATCCTAACCCCTGGGCCTCAGAATGTGACCTTAGTTAGGGATAGGGTCTTCACAGAGGCAGTCACTTAACCTGAGGTCATTAGGGTGGGCTCTCATCCAGTACAATTGGTATCCTTTTGAAGGGGAAATTTGGAGACAGGACACAGGGAGACCACCATGTGAATACGAAGACGGCCACTGAGAACCAAGGAGAGAGGCTGGAAAGGAGGCTCCTCAACCATCCTAATGGAGGAACACTGCCTGAGCCTCAGGCTCAGACTTCCGGCCTCCAGAATAGTGAGAGAATATATTTCTGTTGTGTAACCCACCCACCCCCACCGCCAGCCTGTGGTGCTTTGTTATGGTAACCCCAGAAAACTAACACCCCAGGTGCCAGGCAGAGCACAACCGTCACCCTGTTGAGAAGAAGCATCCCCAGATGGCTTCCAGCAAACCCCATTCAGCACAACAAGCCTTTCCTGATTATTCAAATAATCTGGGCTCAGTGTTTTATTTTATTTAAAAAAAATTTTAAGTTTCTTTCTGTTTTGAGAGAGAGAGAGCACACTGACAGCAGTGAGACTGATGCAGGGCTTGAACTCATGAACCATGAGATCATGACCCAAGCCAAAGGTGGATGCTTAACCAACCGAGCCTCCTCTAGGCTGAGCGTTTTAAAAAGCCAAGGTATGTGCCTTCAAGGAACTCATAAACTAGCAGAACAACAAAAGTGTGAAATGCAGACCATAAGACCACGGGATAGTAAATGCTTTTGTTGAGATGAGAACAGCTGTCAGAACGCCGAAAAGGAAGAAACTTACCTCGGTGTGTGTGGGGAAGCTGGGGAGCATATTCTAAGGAAAAGACACAGTCAAATCTTGGTGAGGAAACAGTCTGCTATTCAGAATATTATTGTCATAACTAAAGCGCTTGGGCATAGGAGTGTGACAGCCATTGTGGCACAATTAAATACGGATACGTTCATGCCAATCTCACACAGACAGAATCTGCTGTATACACGTGCCTTTCAGGAGAAAAAATGATGTGCTAAAATGAAGTCACTGCTGCTTGTGATGTTTCAGAAACACCTTAATGTCACCCAGGAGACAGACTTGTATTTCTAACCAACGGAGAAGGTGGAAAAAACTGCAGAAAATTC
Source organism: Felis catus (assembly GCF_018350175.1). Taxonomy (NCBI): domain Eukaryota; kingdom Metazoa; phylum Chordata; class Mammalia; order Carnivora; family Felidae; genus Felis; species Felis catus. Next base: position 135,375,280 of record NC_058370.1, read on the forward strand.
TTAAAAAGTTGCCAAGTTGCCATGATATTTGACAAATCACTGGCAGACCTGTTTGCAAAGAAAGCGTGTAGCTCTCGCCCGTTATCATTCCTTTGAGATGATTCAATCCTTCTAGAACCTTCTATCAGACTTTATGAGCTCTGCCTTGATCTTCCCCAATGACTGTTTTTGGAGGTTTCTGAAATGCTTTTTTTTTTTTCTTTTTGACCTCGCCTCCACCGTGTTGCCGAGCATATTGAGATTGTGCTTGGAAGGGTTGGCGGCAGCTTCAGACATGAACAGCTAAGGAGTTTTCAAGGGCTTGCTGTTGTGTCCTGCTGAAGCCTGGCAGCCTGTGGGGTCAAAGCGCGGAGAGCTCAGTGTCTGTGAGTGACTACTGCTGACGAGCTGGCTAGCACATGCTTCCTATGGACTCTTCTAGCACAGCAACTGTGTGTGCCATGTCGGGTGTTGAAATACAAGTTCTGCCAGAATGACCTCAGGAGTCTGTGAAAGTCTTGTTTGGTAACAGAAAGCTTGCTGGTTTTCTTTTGTTGACTAACCCCTACGTTGTCTGCCCTGTGGGAAAAAAGCACAATAATTTCTCCAGAGTCTATTGAAACTGTGGGTTATTACTCCCCAGAGTTGGCAGCTAAAAAGTTACGGTTGAGCAGCGGAAAGAGCTAAAAACGGATGGTAAAAACCATAGACAAAATATTGAGAGTCACCGAGGAATGGGCACATGATTGCCCCCAGATTTCCACGGCTCTGCGACATGCAAAAAATCCAGGTCCCTCCTCTCAAACGGTAACTGCTCACGCCAGGCCTCGGGGTGGGACGCCTGGGCTTAGCTTCTCCGTTGACCACTAACCGGCTCAGGGGTTCTCGGCTCTGACCGCACGGAAGAATCACCTGGGCAGTTTTCAAAACACTCGGCATCCCAGCAGCCCCCACACCAATTAGATGAGAGCCTGTGGGGTGGGGACCCTCGAAGCAGCAGTTTTAACGTTTCTCGAGTGATAACATGAGGCCAAGTTTGAAACCAGGATGACCGTTTGTCCTGAGTAAGTCATCTCACCTGACCACACCTATGCTTTTCTACCTACAAAATGGACCGCCATGAATGTCCCGATCTCTCCCACTCAGTATCAAAGGAGAGGGGAAGGTGTTTGCTCCAGCACCCTCTTCCGCATTCATAGTCTGTGTTTAAAAATCTCTATAGCAAGAGGCTGGGGGCGGGGGTGGCGTGGTGCTGGGGTGGCTCAGTTGGTTGTCCGTTCAGGTCATGATCTCACAGTTTGTGAGTTTGAGCCCGGCATCGGGCTCTGTGTTGACAGCTCAGAGCCTGGAGCCCACTTTGGATTCTGGGTCTCCCTCTCCTTCTCCTCCCTCCCTGCTGGCACTTGGTCCCTCTCTGTCTCTCAAAAAATAAAATTTAAAAAACTTAAAAAAAAAAAAAAAAGAACTCCATGGCAAGGATCCTGAGGGACACTGCCACAGACGTATGTCTGAGCCTTGGGGACCCTGACAAGGTAGACAGATTTCCATTCTGATAGCAACCCAAGAGCCAATAACTTGCTGATCTGCTGGTCAGTATTCTCTCTCCGAGGCACATCCATCCTCACCAGCCTCGCTTCGGAACGTTCCTTCCTGGGCTTCACCTAGACACAGACCTGGGGAGGCTGGGTTTTAGCTGCTGGTTCTGCTGAGAGAAAAATCCATGGCTGTGGCTCCAGAAGCTCAGCTGGGTAGAGCCAAGCACAGAAGGGGAGTCCAAGAAGCACTGAAGTTGGGAAGGAGGACTTACACAGCCAGGGACGAAAAATAGGAAAACAAAACCTGACTCATCGAAGCCCTGAAGCCCATGATGGGATGGATACTGGCTGACAAGAAGTAGGTCCTGCGAGGGGAAGGGTCCAGCTCAGGTGAACAGTAACAGAGAAGCCAGGAGAGAGCTATCGGCTCAATATGGGGATGCATCTCGGGGACCCCAGCCTCCCAATGGAGAGTGGATTGGTGCCTTCTTGGGAGAATAAGATCAGTGTATGTCTCCCTGCACAGGGTCATCCAGAGAACTCCCTCGCTCAGCTGGCTACTCTATCTCTGGGTTTGCATGGGTGATTATCTGTCCCCTTCACTTGGAAATGAATCCCCAGTGTTTGAAATCTTTTTCTCCTGCTGTGCCTTCATCCTTGCTTTTTAATGGCCCCTCTCTGAGGTCGCATTCACCTTCCATTTCATTTGGTACCAATCTTGACCAACCAGAACACTTCACGAGTATCTGTCTTCAATGTAGTAATCATGTGGGGGGGAAGCACTGGAGGCTCAGGAAATACAGGTGTCCGAATAGAGTAGAAGAAAATCATACATGACTTTGAGGTAGGAGAGGGAGAGAGGCATCTCTGCCTTAATCACAGGATGTGATGTGCTTATCTCTTCATTAGAGGTCCCTCTCAACATCGGAGGGTTCTGTCTATGGATCTCTTACCTCCGCTAGTCTGTAGGATTTTAGAGGTCAGGGTCTGGGCCTTCTTCTTTTAAAATTAGGTACCTACTATGCCTAAGGGAGAGCTAGGATTTGTACGACAAGAATGGCATTGCACATCAATATTCCAGAACAGGCCCTTGGGTTTCACCATAGAGCTGGTAACTGTGAACGCCTAAACCCGTTATACAAAGAGCCAGCCACTTGTAAGAGAAAATTCTTCCTCTAGAATATGATCAGAACCTGGGGACATAGCATGGTCTACACTGCACTATTCTCTGCAAGAACACAGGCTGATGCGGTAAGTTTGCCCACCTCTAGAAAAGTGGCTCAACAGTCAACCTCCAGGTGGGAGAAAGAGCAGAAAATACAGAACTGGAAGTCTCTGTGGCGCTCACGTCCCTAACCTGCCCCCTCTGTCCAAGGCCTGGAGGGGCAAATGGAGTCCTTAGATAACTTGGAAATCCCACAGCAGAAGGGCACTGGATAGTTTTCCAAAGTGTTCCTGGGAGACTTTCATTCTCCTAGAGAGTCCTGTCTCCACCCACTCCCCGTGACACGTCAACAGTAGATTTAGGCAACGTGATGGACAGCTGCCTCTCAGAACCCACACAAGCCATGTTATTTGAGGAACCCACCCACACCCACCTTCTGCCCAGTAATACCCAAAAGCTGGACTGTAGTCTCAAGGAAACCATGGTCCCTGAAAGAAAGCTCAGAACCTATGGATCATGGTATATTCAGGGGTGGAGGTGGAGACAGTGTAATGAGAAGGAGTTGGCCAGGTCTACAGTGAAACAGAAGCTAGTGTCTAAGGTCTAGGTGGGGCCAGGCTGACCATGAGCTCAGTCTGCAGCCTTCATCCAGAGTCCGATCCTCCGAAAGGAGGGAAAAAAAAAAAAGAGAAGGCAAGGACATCCAATTTGAGTAGTTTCCAAAGAAGAAGCAACTGGGTTCTGCAGTGGGGCCCGGGGTACTGTGTTGATGAGTTAAGTGTCCCATTAGCAGCAAAGGAGTTCCATAAGTGCCGTTGCTCATAAGCTTGAGTCTGGTTATAGAGAAATTAAGTGAGTTACGCGCTCATGCCCCTGAGTTTGTGGACTAGCATTCCTGAGACTTTGTAATGAGCTGCACTTTGTAGCCCAGCCTTCGGGACGCTAGCTGGTGTTCACTAGTGCCAAAGTACTTGTTGGCACTTTCTCTGCATTAGGCCCTGTGCCAGGTCGTCAGGAGACACGTTGTCAGGCAGCAGACAGGTTCTGATCTTGTGGAGCCAGAAGGAAGCAAGGAAGGGGGAAGTTACCAGTGACACAGGGTGACCCACGGCGACATGAAGGATGTGAATGAGGAGTAAGCCAGGAGACCTCACTTTATCCGGGGCTCAGGGAATCCTCCCTGGGGTGTGGCCCTTAAGCTCTGACCTGACTGAGTCAGGAAAAAAGGAGAAAAGGAGGGTCCCAGGCAGAAGGAATTGCCCAGAGCTTTGGAGCTCTGCGTCTCACACAAGAAGGTCAGTGTGATCTTGGTCCCAGCTAGAAAGGGTTTTCCAGACACACTGAAACTCAAGCCTCAAGACAAAGGATGCTGTTACTGACCTTTCAGATTCAAAGTAACCTAGCTGCTACTCCAGCCTGTACATGGTACTTACTTAGCATATAAAGCTTCATTTTAACCACTGTTTGGAGATACCACCTTGGACCCTCTGGATTAACTGCTTCCTGAAATTCTGACCAAGAAAGTCAACGTATTTGGAAGATTTTAACTATTTTTTTAGCGAATATTTTCTGTAAAGAGGGAGGTAGTAAATGTTTTCTTGGCTTTGTAAGCCATAAGTTTTCTGTCGCAACTACACGACTCTGCCTTCAGAGCACAAAATCGGCCATAAGCACTAGGTGAATGAATGGGTGTGTCACATACTCCCAAAGCCTTATTTGCAAAAATAAGGCCCCGTGATCATACTTTGTCAACACCTGCTCTAACCTTCTAAAACCATATAAAGCATTCTAAAATTTATTCCTGAACTAGCCTGGAGAACAGGGAACTTTGATTGTAAACTACATGGGTTAGCTTTGCAGAGTTATCTAACTGTTAGCGGGAGGCTGCACCCCTGCACCACGTTAATGAATGTGGTAGGAACATCATCGTAGGATACACCACTGGATTTGACTGGGCTGGGTGGCGTGCCCACGTGAGGCTGCAAGAGAGACAAGGACACAAGAGACTGGTATTTCCAAAGCTGTTGTGGGAGACGGGCTCAGGCTGACTAGGTAACTGCACTGTCAGGATGGGCTCAGTAATACACATGCACGTGGCCTTCACACTGATTCTCCCTCCTGCTTCTACAGAGACTTGCTCTCCATTGTCACTGGCTTCATTCTAGGGCCCTGAGGGACCGCAGGGTGACTCTCCAGTATATTGTCAGTTACCATGGTAGAAAGTGTCACTTCCCACGTCACAGCAAGTATGCTAAATTTTTTTTTTTTGAAGTATGCTAAGTTTTAATGGCATGGTTGGTGCAAATGTATCGCAAGTCCACAGAGAGAATGAGACAAAATCTAGACAACACTAATGCTACCACGGTACATCCGGCTGTCCTAATACCTGTGATATGAATCCAGAGAAGAGGTGAGTGCTCTCTGATGGGGAGAGAGATGCAGGGGGGGGGGGGGCAGGAGGCTGACTGTGCTGGGCTCCTTCCTCCCAAGAGTCAAGGGCGGTGGCCACAACTTGGGTTTCTGGAGTCTACAGCAAGGCTGGAGGGTTAGCATTCTCACAAAATTTTGTCTGGGTAAAATACTAAGCTATCAAACAGCATTGTTCCCACCTGTCAGGCTCACGACAGCCGTCCTCGGGCCTCAGAGCTCCAAAGTGTCCTTACAGGTCACGCAGAAACCAGGGAACATGTCACTGTCCCATTAGGTCACTTCCCCGCGTGGGGGAGGCAGGGAACGACCTGAAACTTCTTGTGAAAACATGCACAGAGCAAAACTGAAACGTTAACCACACACCTGCGTGCCCAGGTTTTCACCTCCTCATACGTCTTCCTTTGGCACCCCCACGGCCCCACGACCTGCCTGCACTGACTTCTCTCCCACTAGCGGCCACACCAGGGTCCACGGCCTTGCTCTCCTGGGACAGGGCAGGGTGCCTGGCACCATCCCTTGGACAGCTGGCCTCAACAGGCCCAGTGACTCACGTCTATCTGCTTGCTTCATGCTTCAGTAACTAACCCAGAGTCAGCACCACTGTTAAAAACACCAGTTGTTAAGGATGAAACGGGGATCGGAGCAGGTGGGCCGTGTGGGCTGAGATGTTACACCTACAAAATGTGCAGAGAAAAAGAACTTCCCTGTGCAGTTCACTGCACTTTAAAACACAGACACAGAAGTGCATCTATTTGGAGCCAAAAGCAAAGAGCAAGCATGCCAGGGAGGGAGTGTCTCTGCACAAAGGCAACGGTGGCCTCCCCCTGGGCTCTGCCTTGAGAAGCGCCAATATGCAAACGCCTGGAATATGCACTCGGGGTTTCTTTGCTCTGTCTGCATGTCGTTCTGGAGGTGGAAACCTTGGCTTTTCCATCTCAGTAGCCTGAGCCCAGCACATGGCCTTTGGGTTCACAAAATATGTTGAATCAGGAAAGAAAAGGCGGGGGCGGGGGGAGAAAAAACCAAAAACAAAGCAAAAGACCAAGGAGGGAGATTTCTTTCTTCCTTCCACAAAAGAATTCGATGTGAGGTCCCCGTAAATAGTGTGCCTCTTGGGGGCACCTGGATGGCTGCTGAGAGACCATTAATTACCTGACACCGGGCACAAGTCAGAAAAGAAACGACAAAATGAGTTTCTACTGCAGTGAGAGGTTCCTGCTTCCTTTCTCACATGGGTCTCAAATCTCCGCTGATCCAGCAACGCGAGCAAGGTTTTGTTTGGTTTCTTTGGTTTCCTTAGCTGACGCTGATGATATTTTATCATCCACTGTGACAGTAACATAATTGATTCCAATACACAATAGGAGAGTGCAGCTCACCTGACAAAACTTCATTCTTTCTTGTATTTATCCATTCGTTTGATAAATGTCTTTTAAGTGCCTACCATGTGCTAGACTTTGGCGAGGGATCCATTGTGACTTACAATGTGCAACATGTAGTGTAAGTGTGGAGGTTCTAAGTAGGAAATACTGAAACTGGAGTGATAGCTTGACACTTCCCCTTTGCATTCAAAGGAAAATTCCTTTATCTGTCTGGTTACCTCAGCTTTATCCTAGGTGAGGTAAGGGTGATGTTCCCACTTGAAGCCTCCACATGAGGGAAAGATGAGAAAAAACTCTGTGCCGGGCACATAGTAGGCACTAAATAAAGAAACTTTTAAGTTTTTTCACCACTACTGATTCATAAATTAGGGTTCCATTAACCAATTAAGAAACATGCTTACTATTTTGGGGGCACCTGGGTGATTCAGTCAATTAAGCATCTGACTCTTGATTTTGGCTCAGGCATGATAGTATAGTTCGTGAATTCAAGCCCCACATCAGGCTCTGTGCTGACAGCACTGAGCCTGCTTGGGATTCTCTTTCCCTCTCTCTCTCTGCCCCTTCCCTGCTTGCTCTGTCTCTCAACATAAATAAATAAACTTAAAAAAAAAAACATACTATTTTTATTATAAATGACTTAAGTATCAAAATTTCAGAGGTAAGACATATTTATTCCTCTTTTTCAACAAATGTAAAAAACACTAAAAGGAGCAAAACAAAGAGAGAGAGGAAGTTCCATTATATATATAATATAATTATACAGAAACCGGACTGAGGTACAGTGCAGCCTTGACTTCTCCCACTGCACCTGTTCTAGGTTCCTATGTGGGCCAGATCTCCGGATGCTGGCCCCTCCCAGGGAGCACACCTGGGGGTTCTTGGGATGCTCAGTGATCCTCTACTTCCCTTAATGCAATGCAGGCAATGCATTCTTCACCTAACCTTCCTTAGGGCCTGCTTGGGATGAACTATTTATGGTGGGACAGATCTTTTGGGTGGACAGAACTATTTATGGTGGGACAGATCTTTTGGGTGGAGAATGTTCAGAGCCCCAAGCCCAGCTAATTTCTGCAGGGATCATTCTGGCCCAGGGGAACTACTCCATAAATTAGTCTGTCAAATACTGACAACTCAGTGCACTGCCATGGGAGCCTTCCAATGTGCTCTGACATCGGGACAGGCCCAGCTAGCTTCATTCTTTTAGAAGTTTCTAGTCTAGAAGCCAATGCCTGCTTCTGACACTTTAGTCTCTGTCCTCCAAACACCGAGAGGCACACGGATCCCTGCTGCTGGCTTCTCCCTAGAAAGTCTCACTACTAACATTTTCTATCTCCTTTTATGAATAGGCTGGAAGTTGGGGGAGGGGCTAAGAGTCACAGAACCACTGCGGGACTATCGCCTTTCCAGGTTAAACAAAGATGCTCCAGCAACTTCCTTTAAAATGCATGTTTTTCCTTTAATTTTTAGGCACAATTGAAAAGTAAAAGCCTTAATAAATTCATCTGGGATCTCTAACTTCAGGTAATTAGTCATGTGTGGCCTTTAGATATGATTTCACAAGTTATGAATGCTGTGTTTTATGGGTGTTCATTTTCTTTGAAACCAAGTGTTTTTTCTCTGCTGAAAAAAAAAAGGCAGTAAATGGCACTGGATGATGATATTATTAGGTGTATTTTCACTTTTAAGAGTGTAGTACTTTACTCTTCTATACTTGAAATGCTGTCTTCTGGGGGCGCCTGGGTGGCGCAGTCAGTTAAGCGTCCGACTTCAGCCAGGTCACGATCTCGCGGTCCGTGAGTTCGAGCCCCGCGTCAGGCTCTGGGCTGATGGCTCAGAGCCTGGAGCCTGTTTCTGATTCTGTATCTCCCTCTCTCTCTCTGCCCCTCCCCCGTTCATGCTCTGTCTCTCTCTGTCCCAAAAATAAAATAAAAACGTTGAAAAAATTAAAAAAAAAAAAAGAAATGCTGTCTTCTGTAATAACGATTACCTTCTATTATGCAATTCTGGCCTTTCTCATCCTATAACTCAAATTAAATTATATATGTTCTATACTAGAAGAAAACCCAACCTCTCCACAAGTCCATGCAGAAGAGCAAATTCTCCTTGCCAGAGCATTAAAAATCTTATCTGTATGTGACTTCTATGATTTAAACTTGTGTGATGTATAGCAACACAGAACAAATAAAATGGATTCTGGCCCACCTTATATCTGACCCAAGCCTTCTAGCAAGACAATGACTGTCTCCCAAAAACCTAAGGAGGACTTCCTGCTCCTTTGGGGAATATCTTCTCACAATCAGTGCCAGCTAAAGACAACATACTCTCTCTTGTGTCATTTTACTTCAATTGCCGGAGCAGAACTCTGCCATAGAACTTGTCTGCTTGGTCTGAACAAGGACAACAGGCCCCCTGTAGGGCTCACTGTCTGGTTTGAAATGATTCTAGGCCAAACAATATAGAACAAAGACGAGTAACGAGTGTCTGCAGTTTGATTTGACTATGGGTCAGCTTACAATAGTTTTTCATTCTGTGCAATAAACACCTATGTGATTCCTACTGTGTGTGTGTGTGTGTGTGTGTGTGTGTGTGTGTGTGTTGTTGTTGTTGTTGTTGTTGTTGGGGTTTTTTTGTTGTTTTTGTTTTGTTTTGTTTTTTGCTACTCAGTGCTAATATGCCCTCAGCATCGTCCTAATGCAGGGCCCTGCTGAAGGGCAATAAAACTCAAAGATCCTTTGCCTTAAGAGTTTTCTGTCCAGGTCAGAGTCTGCTCAACCTTACTGGGCAGAGAGAAGCCCTATGAAATGCAAAGAAATGAACTGGAAAAGACAACTAGACAGATGTGCTATGATAATAGCAGGTGCGGCCACCAATGATCTAAAACCCCAGAAGAAAGCAAGCACAGTTATGTATCCAGTAGACATCGGAGCTGAGCAAAATCATATTTTTGTCAAGAAATATTCTATTACGGTTCAGCACCACAGGATAATCTCATTGCCTTATGACCTGGCTTTCTCATTTCTTCCTTCAAGGTATGCATTCACCATACCGAACCAGAGTGTCTGTAAAGAAATACAGGATGAATGAATGGAGGCAAAATGGGTGGGGGGATATAAACTATTCCACAATAGTTTTATTACGGTAGTCTTCCTGTATGATGTTAGATTTTATAAAGGTAAATCTTCAGCCCCCTGAGAAAATGGGGTATGGAACACATCATTTCAAAGAATGAATGAGACCTTGTGCTTTCATTTTCTGGATGCATCCATCAGAGGGGAAGAGAGGAACATTGCTATATGCACACACATGCCTCTCTAAACATTATGTTTCAACGAGACAGTGTTCTGCACTGGGGAAAGTAGAAGAACATGAAGCTAGCTAGACTCCTGTTCCAAACCTGAATCTTCCGCAATTTATGACCTCAGGCAAGTTCCTTCACCTCTCTGCGCCTTTGTTTGTTCGTCTGTAAGATGGAGGTGATACCCACTCTGCAGGGTTGGGCATGGTAAGAATCTGACACTCATGGAAGGCGGCCAGCACACGTGTTCCCAGTCTCCCTTCTTACTCAGTCCCCACCATCTCCCTTGCTGTTCTCTGCAACATGCACAATAATATATTTTGCTCTCAATAAACAACCATCGAACCAGGTCAACGCGACTCTAGGAAGCAAATCTCCTGGGAGGAGCTACCGGCATCCAGCGTCCCTGACCCCCGACGAAAGAGCCTAATTGAGGCTATTTCACATTTCATCTGAATAATATTGACTTCTTCTCAGGTGATTTCTACTCACCCTTTTAGATTTTATTATGAAGTGATAAACACTCAAGTCTCTGTCTGGCTGTTCTGGGAGGGACTTTCTCCAGTCGAGCAAATGTTCCCGCAAAGCCTCTGGCGCCCATCGGACCTGGCTCCTCCCCAAGAGCACACCTGCCCCTCTCGACTCCCTCTGGGTCGACTCCCTCAGTTCAACGAGGGGGGAGGGAGGGGGCGCGTGTGTTCCAGTCCCCATCACAAACACTGAAAGTGTCATTTTCTGGCTTGGAGACGTCATCGGAGCTAATGGGATCTGTCCCCCCAAGGACGCAGCAGGAGTGCCCTGCTGGCCCAGAGCAGGTGAGTCCAGTGAGGTCCTCCTGCCGGCAGGCGGCCACCTGGCTCTCCGCGGGGGCCACACAAGATGCACCCGGGGGGCTGGGCCAACAGCTGCTCCCGAGTGGCCACGTGGCTGGGAGCATCAGTCCCCGTGCTCAGGGGGCGGGGGCCTGCCACCCTGCCCCGGGCTTCCCCTGCCTTTAACCCTCATACATGCCCAGAGCGTGCACACGCACATGTGCCCACAGCATGCACACACATATACACAGGACACACACACTCATACACATGCACATAGACACATACTTACATGCCCACAGTGCACACAAACACACACACACACTCACGTGCCTACAGCATGCACACATGCACACACACAGGACACACACACTCATACACACGCATGTAGAGATATACACTCATGTGCCCACGGCATGCACACATGCATGCACACAGGACGCACACTCAGACACATGCACATAGACACACGCACTCATGTGCCCACAGTGCACACACACGTACACACACTCACGTGCCTACAGCGTGCACACATGCACACACACGCAGGACACACACACTCATACACACGCACGTAGACACACACACTGTGCCCACAGTGTGCACAAGCCTGGTGGTGACTGTTTCCAGAAACTTCTTTACTACACACTGGCAGGAATCACACTCAGAGCGCTTGGAGGTCTGCTTCTGTGTGGCTGGGCCTGGGAAGCAGCCGCCACACCTGCCCCATCTCTGTTTGTGTCAGGGCTGACCTCAGAGGGTGTCACGGCAGGTAAAACACTTCTGGGGGGAAACAAAGAGTGTGAGTGGGGTTCAGACAGGCTCTGGATGCCCTGAAGAGTGGAGAGGAGGGAAGGGCTGGGACTGTCTCCTGAACAAAGACCCGCAGAGCAGGCTCAGCCCCGAACGGTGTGTACTGTGAGGAGAGAGACTGTGTCGTGTGCAGCGGGAAGAGCAGCCATCCTCAGGATGCCAGGACATTGGCTGCGCTCCAGGAGGCGACCCCGGGGAAGAGGGCACCCTGCACCAGGCTGCGTCTGCAGGCAGGTGTGTGTCCTAACCAGGCGGAGGTTACTGCCCAAGTGAGCGGTGGCCCAAAGGGAGCGAAGGGTCTTGCTCAGAGTGGTGCCCTGGCAAAAGCAGCCTCTCGGGTAGAGCCACGCCGAGGCAAGGGGGAGAGAGGAAGCCGCACGCAGCAGACCCCTGGCCGGGGCCTGGCCACAGGAGCCTGCAGAAGCCAGCCGGCTGCGGACCACAATGTGCCACGCTGCTCGCTGACCGAAGGAAGACACTTCCCCTTTTGTCTTATTAGCCCCCGCTCCCCCATGAGCTGCTGAACGTGCAGGGTGGTGGCGGGCAGGGAGAGAGGAGGTGTGTGCAGACCCAGGATGAAAATCAGACCCACCTGGCCCGGGGGCCACACGACCCGAATTCAGCCTGGCCGCCTCTGTCCCCTTACAGGGCAGACCACGTACAGGACACCTTCAGCTGTGATTGGGGTCAGAGATTCTGTCGGATATTCATTCGCAGCCTGTAGCCGACAACAGTCAGAGCATTTCACGCAGAAGGAAAGGCTCGAATGACACTCACCTGAGTTGGGTTTCACAAAATCTCTCAGGGATGCCATTAAAGCAAACATAAATACCGTTCCTTAGTCCGGAAAAGACCAAAACAGATTATATCCCACTCCATAGGCTCCCCTCACTAGTGTAAGAACACAGTCCTTCTCATCCGCAAGCCACAGATTCACGCCTTTTAAAATATTTTCAGTTTGGGGCACCTGGGTGGCTCAGTCGGTTAAGCATCCAGCTCAGGTCATGATCTCGAGGTTTGGGGGTTCGAGCCCCGTGTCGGGCTCTGTGCTGACAACTTGGAGCCTGGAGCCTGCTTCGGATTCTGTGTCCCCCTCTCTCTCTGTGCCCCTCCCCTGCTTGCGCTCTGTCTCTCTCTTTCTGTCTCAAAACTAAATAAACATGAGAAAAAAATTTTTTTAATAATGACTTTTGGTTTAAAAAAAAGTCAGCCTCCTGACCTGAAAGATAAGTGCACACAGCGCACCTTGGACGTGAAAGAGGACGCGTGGCTTCAATTTCTGAGCCCATTTGAGGGAAAACCAAAACCGCTGAAGGACTTCAGAAAACAGACAAGGGTTGCCTCCTGCTTTGCTCTTCTACTCCACGCTGCAAGTGGGACAGACTGAAAGCGTCCCTACCTAATGTATTTCATACAATTTTCGCCGGAGGCCAACCGTGGCCAAATCCAGCCTGCCACCCAGCTTGTTAAACGAAGTTTTGCCGGAATGCAGCGGCACCCACAGCTTATAGACTGTCTGCGGCGGCTTTCAAGCCACCCCGGCAGAGCTGAGCGGTTGTGACAGACTCCAGATGGCCCGTGAAGCCCAAACGTGTTACGATCTGGACCCTCACAGAAAAGTTCACCCATACCTGCAATACGTCTTCAAGGTGTTCCGAGTCCTTCACGCACATTGTCCGCTATATGACAAGACAGTAAACTGCTTTGGAATGTTAAGCCCGGTGCCTGTCAGCCCAGGACACTCCAAGCAGGACGCCTGCCTCAGCGCGGAAGGGCAGATGGCCCCTCAGAAGAGACTTCTGGGGCGCTTGGGTGGCTCAGTCGGTGAAGCGTCTGACGCTTGATTTCAGCTGAGGTCATGATCTCCCAGTCGTTAGATCGAGGGCCGTGTCGGGCTCGGAGCTGGGTTTGGAGTATGTTTAAGATTCTCTTTCTGTCTCTGCCCTTAGCCACCCCCCCCCCCCGCCCCGCCTCTCAAAAATAAAGTAAATAAATAAATAAAAGAGACTTTCAGTTCCTGGTCATTCCAGTCATGCTATCGACCCCATAGGTATCACCGTGTTCTACTGTCCCCATCATGACACAATAATAATAATAATAATAATCTAAGTTCAGATTTAAGGCTCAGAAAAAAAAATGGTTACCACATCATTTATACGCATGTGATAAATCTGTGTGACCTAGTAGGATGTTGTATCCTCCTAGAGGTTCACAATGGCTGTTCTACTAGAACCCCTCTGCTTTTCAGGCATCTGAACTTAAGGAAACCAGCACTTATTAAGTTATGAGCCAAATGTCAATAAAGGAAAAGTCATAATATGTGCCTTATTCCATAGATCTAAAAAAAAAAAAAAGAACAATCTTCTTCACTGAGGGAAAAGTCGAGGCCCAGAGATTTGGTGACGGCCCCAGTTACGCAGAGGTTGATGGCAGAGCTGGGTCGTAGGGAGCCGGGTGTGGGGTCTGTGTTCCGGGCCCAGGGCCCTCAGCCCTGGTCAGACCTCATTCCTCAACTCATCATGGTCAAGGATTCCCGCCCCCCCCCCATCATCCCCGCAATGCCCCGGTGCTTCTTAGACACAAAGACAGAGTACTCGAAGGGCCTGAACATTAATCAAGCACCTCGTCCCAGCCTCCTCCTGACACGGAGCCGGGGACCCCTGCAGCTGACAGCTAGCACAGGCGGCTTGATGGAACAGCAGCGGGGGCCGCGGTCACAGTTGGCTCTGTCTGCCATGCAGACACCGCCCCGGTTCGATGAGAGTGATGATTTCTAAAAGAACCTTGCTTGAAGAGAAACAAAGGGCATCGAACAGCCTGCTTTCCCATCCCAATCTGTCGCAAAGACGGCACATTATAAAAACATTAGCACTCAACCACGGCTTGAGCAATCCCTGAATGGGCGGCAGGGAGGACGACGGTGATTTATCAGAGCCCGGACCGCGCCAGAGAAGAGCAATTCTCAGAAGTCCTCGAGCAGGCCAAGGTTTGCGAGCACAAGATTCGGAGCCTGGCGCCTCTCCAAACACACAAGTCCTCTCCACGTTGGGGCGAGTCACAGGCCTGGCTTGGGCACGGAGCATGGGCTCAAGATTACGCTTCCAAAGTGAGCAGATGGGTGCAACCCGTGTTCCATGCGCGCGAGAGATCACGCCCAGCTAGCACGAGCATTTTGACAGAGCACCAAATAACGCATTCATCAATCTGACATGGTATCTGACAGGGGCCGCCTGCTGGCCCCCCACCCCCCTCACAGCACGGCGAAACCTTCCAATTATTGAGGTCACAGATGTCAACGCCTTCGCGCACATATTCGAAAATGTCAAAATCGCCCTCAGCATCTCTTTATTTGGTTCCCTGAAATCAAACTTGAATCTCTCATCACACGTCCAAGGGCACAGTTGGAGACTGGATCTTCTTCGGGAAAATGGGTGGTGTTCAGTCTGACTTCGGGTGGCTTTTCGGTACAACACACGGTGTCCTTTCCCTGGCTTCCCTCTGGGGAGCAAGCTCCTGACACCAAAAAACAAAAGGGCGCTGAGGATTAGAAAACCCAGATTTATTTGTTGCTATTCCACTGGCTTTGGTTTGGGTTTTTCTCTCTTTCTGACTTGTGTTTTTGAGCTTAAAGCTGAAACAGCAGGTCCTGTTAGGCCCACCTTACAGACGTTCAAGGAGGATCAAAAGCGTTCTGCGAAACGTGAGACAATTTCTGCCGTGACAAATGGACTGAACTGTTAATGAATTAAACTAGGCTGCTGAGCCTTTGTGGCTGGATCCCACCCCCTGTTCTCTCCACCTCTCCCAAGAGGTGGGTCGGTGGGGGTGACCCACAGCTGGGCGTTAGGTGAGCGCCGGGTCAAGCCAGGAGCAGGTGACGCGGAGTGTGGTGAAACACCGAAGCACAGTGGAAGGATGGACCTGTAGGGAGGAGGGAGGAGAGGCAGAGCCAGGCTGTGGGAGGAAGCGTCAGGCTGAAGAGGCACGGCTGGAGCCGGAGGTGCTGTCAATACCCGTTACATCAACGACCCACGTCTTTACAGATCAGTAAGGTCACATGCCATTATTCATTTATTAATTAAAAGCTTCCCAGGCCCTGGAGATTCAACAGTTTAGAACCAGGAGCCCAGGGCTCAGCATGGACATCTGGCTCAGAAATCCCTTCCTGGGCCCCGTCCTCATCATGCCTGCTGCACATCCTCATGGTTCTGGATGCAATGCGATCACCACGGCTACCAACGTCCTTCACGAGGTCCGACCACGTCTCTTTCTCCCCCCGCCCCGTGCCAATAATGAAGGGAGAGACTTTACTCCTTTCTGCATCTATATTCTCAGAGTAGATGCTTAATAAGCGTTGGTTGACAGGAACTAGTTTTCCCCACTAGAAATATTGCCAGAGAGCAGGCGTTATAATCACTCGTTTAGCTCAGTTCCCACATCCAGCAGTGCAAATACCATATTGAGAGAAAGACAGAGACAGAGAGACAGAGGGAGAGAGACACAGGGGGAAGGAGGGAGAGACAGAGAGAGAGAGACAGAGGGAGGGGGGCAGGAGGAAGAGACAGAGAGAGAGAGGGAGAGAGAGTCAGAGAGAGAGACAGAGACAGAGAGGCAGAGAGTAGGGAGGAAGGGAGGTACAGAAAGAAAAGAGAGGGAAAGAGGGAGGCACAGAGGGAGGAAGAGAGAGAGAACGGGGGAGAAAGGGAGAGAGGGGGAGGCAGAGATGGAAAGGGAGGCAGAGAGAGAGGAAGAGAGGGAGAGAGGGGGAAGGGAGAGGGAGGCCGGGTGAGATGGAGAGAGTGAGACGGTGGGGTGGGGAGAAAGTATGTATTAGGGTTCTTTTGGGCCATGGGCATGACAGAAGTGGAAAGGCCTTATCCATCACATCAGCAAATTATACTAGATTTTATCATACTATTTGTCAAGAATTCTAAAATAGGGCATACATTGCGTGGTAACGATTACAACCATATTGATTTGAATCAGTAATTTGGAAAAAAATAATTCAATCCAGATTGCCACCGGAAGCATCACAGGTCCAAGCCCTAACCTTGAGTTCTCAGTCCGCATCATCCCGATACAATTCCAGGTTACAGAAGTACCCCCATCATACCTGATTGCCAATTGCCAAGTTGGACCTCCGCTATGTTCCCGCAGAAAACGTGGACCCTCAGCAGCCTGTAATCGCTGCAAGCCTTCCCAGTTTCCCCATTCCTGGTTTCCTGATGCGGATTTCAGCAGATTGGACACATGAGGTGCCGCTCTATTTAAAAGTGTATGCTGAACAGTTTGCTCAGTTGTTGAAGATGAAGAGCTCCGAACGGTGTGGTGTTGCCAGCATCTGTTCAGGTAAACGGTGGCGTTCCCGACCCTCCAGTGTGTGCCCTACTGGCAAGGACAATCTGACGCTCTTCCACCCACTTTTCCGCAAACAGTGAACAAAGGGCCGTGTGACATCTCTGAACGGCAGTTTCTCTACTTTCGATTCCTTCTTCATAACATCCTGAGCTGCCCACAGAAACCTATTGGTAACTATTTCTGCAAAGGGGAATGTCCTGTTCCTCAAAACAATGGCCCTTTGGAGGTAAATTATGCCTGAATGTGCATAATATCAATGCGATAACTTGGAAAATAGAACAAAATTTGGTGCATCAGCTGGTTATTCTGTCTTCCGGTTGCCAAATTATTCGTCCAACTGTTTTTTTTTTCCCCATTGAATTGACAGGTCTGAGTGGTGTTTCTGTTGGTGTCATTTCCATGTACCAGCGTAAGTTTGAGAAGAACGCTTCATCTCCAAGCCAGGCGGCCATCACCTAAACTCGCTGGAATGTTCTTCCCCTCTGCTCCACCTGATGAAATCCTCTACGTCTTGGTGGGTTTGCCCAATGGCTTCTTCTTCCAAAGGGGCCTTTCCCTTCCCACCAAATTACAGTTATGTAACTCCAAAGTCCGTTTGTGGCACCTCTGATACAGCCTTTGTTTATTCTGGCCACATAATAACAGATAACGATTCTGTGTGCATCCCTTGTCAATAGCAGAAACCATGTCTCATCTATTATTTAATGGATGTCAAGTAACTACTGATTCCGTAGAATTCTCCAATACTAAGGAAACATGATGAGTAAAAAATTATTTGGCTTATCTGTGTAAAGGAAGTTGCCCTTGGCCCTGTCCTACCGTCTGTAGTCCTTTCCTTTGGTTCGTGATTGCAGTCAGCACAACTCAGGTGCCAGGCCTCCATCCGTCTAGTGTCGCGGAATGTGAAGGGACGGAGGGACCAGCAGCACTGATTCTGCGCAGCCGTGATGGATGGCTGCCTGAAGACTGAGAGGTCTGGAGCTCCTACCCTGGAGTAAGCCGTTGAAGGCAATGTGAAGGTGGGTGTGGTGTTTCCAGACAGGGATCCCCCAACTTTGGTGATCGTGTAGCAGAGAAGGGGGAAGTACACAGGAAAGCTGTGATTAAGGGGGTCACAGGCAGCTGGCGAGAAACAACCCGTCGAAGGATATCGCAATATCTCCTGAAGCATTCTCCCTCTTTAAACCCGATTTCCTTCTTCCTAGCGCTTCCAGGGTAAGCAGCCCTTGTCATGGGAAGGCCAGCCTCGATTCAGCCACTACGCTGCTGTGTTACCTAAGTAACTCACTCTCCCACTTTGCCGTTTCATACTCCCTGTGAAGGGGATGGCCCAGCTGTCTCCTAAGGAAACGTTCAGATCTGCCAGCCTACGGAGTAACTTTCTCTAAGGGTGCGATCCAACATCCTGGATCTCGGTGATGTTCCCCCACTATCTCCTCCTTCTCCCCCTTTGTGACACTAGAGGAACTGAATTATTTTCAGTGGTATTGCTGATATTCCAGCAGAACCTTCTTCCCCCAGTGAAGAGGCAATCGCGGGATTCCTGTGGTCTCAATAAACCTCCGATGACCCCCTCCCTCTAGCCCATCGCGTTTAGCTCAAACTGCCTTGTGGGGTATGAGAAGTTGGCCACACTCTGCCCCTACCCATATACCTGGCCAACACCCCAAGACTATGATTTGTCTATGCATTTCCACGTTATCCCTCTCTGCCCCCAGAACATTCCCGCCTGCCTCTATTTGTTTTACAGAAACTCAGAGACTTAGAAGTTAGACTGAGGAGGGGTGCCTGGGTGGGTCAGTCTGTTAAGCGTCTGACTTCAGCTCAGGTCACGATCTCGCGGTTCGTGAGTTCGAGCCCCGCGTCGGGCTCTGTGCTGACAGTTCGGAGCCTGGAGCCTGCTTCGGATTCTGTGTCTCCCTCCCTCTCTTCCCCCTCCCCGCTCATGCTCTATCTCTCTCTCTGTCAAAAATAAATAAACATTAAAAAAAATAAAAAAAGACGAAGTTAGACTGAGGAGCTGAAGGCGGGGACTATATGCCAAAAGTGCTGGGGATGGGGAAAGAGGGATAGAGTCAAGCCATTCTGCAGCTGTAAAAGCGCTTAGAAAGTTGATAATTAAGTTACCCAGGTGAAGGACAAGAGGCACAGGAGTTTAAGGTGGCAACACCATTTCTAGCTGGGAAGCCTGGGCGAACAGTGTTGCCAAAGGGAGCCAAGAAATCCAGGAGAAGATCTAGATAATTTAATGGCCATCCTTCTTTCTCTGATACCCTATGGCTGTATCTAGTTGGATACAGAACTCCTGTCTCGCTAAAAAGAAAAGAAGCAAGAGAAGAAATGATGGAACTGTCTACTTCCTCTGCCTTTGCTACATAGTTTCTTTTAGTATGAAACACAGAGGCTTTGTATTCTGGCTTTTAGAACTGGGTGCAACACCCATCTGTTCAGTCAATCATGAAGCAGATGGAAGTAGGAGCTTAAGGAAGTGTATGACCACAATCTTGGATAATAATAAATATTTAAATATGTATTTGTTCTTTGTAATGGATTTAGAAGCTGAGTAATGAACACACTTAAAAAAATCAATAACAACAACAATAATGAGATGCCTTCCTAATCACGGATTACATATGCATTTGGGTTTATCCCAAACGCCTAACTTGGGGCAGGAAGACAGGTGCAAAACCCCCCTTGAGCTGTGAGAGGGCGCAGTGGGGACTTGGTGCCCAGTCTCCCCTTTGACCTAGAACATGGTGGTCCATTCTGCAAGCCAGAGGGGGTCTTAGAGAACAGAACGCCCTGCCCAAGCCTCTCCCACTGCAGAAAGAAAACTGACATCCAGACAGAAAGGACAAAGCACCCTCCTAGGGAGAGCCCACGCCTGACCCCAAACTTCTGGTCCCCCATGCTTGGCCCTCCCAAGGGGAGCCCGAAGAAAATGGAAACACCTGGAGAGGATGCTTCAAAGGAAATGCACCAGGGGAAGGCAGGCGACGCGCGAAGCATACAAAGTACCACATGGGCAATTTTAGTAATGATTGTAGGTGCTGAGGGATTTAGGAGTCAGGAATTGGGAATACTGCAGGAGGTTCAGGTCCCGCTGTGAAATACAAAAACAGTGCTGCTTTTGTCTTATTCAACTGCATCAGGGAGGCTTTTTGGCGCCTCCCTCTATTTTGTGGAGGGAGACCAGCTGTAAAACCCACCTCTGCAAACTAGCTGGATGATTGTGTCAAGCACAGTCTCATCTAAGGTCCGGTACACCCAGTGTTCCCCCCAAACGAGCAGTCCCTAATTACACACTCCACGTCGTTGCCACCCTGCGGGCTCTGGATGAACCACAGGAACCAGGAAAGTGGAAGAGTGCCCTGTTTCTTCGTGGAGGGCTAGAGAGTAGGGTACGGGACTCCCTACTTCCGCTGGTGGAGGAGGAAAATGCGTGTGCATCCCACTTTTTCTTCCAGGATAAAATTTACACGTGTAAAAAAACTCCAACACTACAAGCGCATGAAAAATAAGGCCTCTGACCCTGACCCTCACTCCTTAGCTCTCCCACAAGGCAACCTGTAACAGGTGTCTATACACAAATGCTTCCTCTTCTCACATTGTGACTGCGGTTCACAGGGCATCAGATACTAACACGAGGGTAAAGGAATACATTGGCACAGTCCTACCATAGACTGTATCAGATAACTCGCTTTCAACACCAGGTTAATCTTTTTAAAGTCTGTTAATTTTTATTTTTATTTTTGTAATATTTATTTTGAGAAAGAAAGAGAAAGGTAGGGGAGGGACAGAGATAGAGGGAGAGAGAGAGAATCCCAAGGAGGCTCCGCGCTGTCAGCGCAAAGCCCAACACGGGGCTTGAACTCACGAGCCTCAACATCACGACCTGATCGGAAATCGAGAGTCAGATGCTTAACCAACTGAGCCACCTAGGTGCCCCTAAAGTTTGTAATTTTTAAAGAATTCAGGGGCACCTGGATGGCTCAGTCGGTTAGGCGACCGACTTCAGCTCAGGTCATGATCTCGTGATCCCTGAGTTCGAGCCCCGCGTTGGGCTCTGTGCTGGTAGCTCAGAGCCTGGAGCCTGCTTCGGATTCTGTGTCTCCTTCTCTCTCTGCCCCTCCCCCACTCACGCTCTGTCTCTCTCTCTCTCCCTCTCTCAAAAATAAATAAACATTAAAAAACTTAACAAAAAGAATAAATTGTGGTTCTTCGTTCCTCTATAGAATGCCTTGAACACCTTACCTTCTCCCAACTTTGGCCCCTCGTGTTTGAAACATCAAAGAGTTACAATTGACAACCACTTAATCCAACGGACCCCCAGCTCCCTGCACAGCATAACATTTCTGGCGAGTGACCAGCAATTTCAATCAGAGAGGATCGTTTTCTTTAAATAAAGTGAAGCATACCTTGGGATCACAGGTTATCACTGCAATGAAAAGTGGGTCCTCCCCAAAAGCCAGCCTGATTCAAGAAATGTATATTTCTTGGTCGGTGTAAGTGCACAGGTTGAAGATTATCAAGGCGTTCTGTCAGGTGGCTGGAGAGAGAGAAAGAAAAAAAATCAGTTGTCCTATCTCAGTAGTGTCTACAAATTTGAAAGTTTTCGAAATACCAATACCATTATTGAGGTATCAATGCTGAAAATACGGATTTCAGGGCAAGCCTTTGGCAAGTAAACCTCGCTGAGCATCCCCCGAGAGGAGGGGTAGCATATACCTTTGTCTTTCCCCATTGGAGACAGAGAAGGGGCAGGGAGAAAGAGTGTGTGCAGACACAGGGGAGGCTGCAGGACATTCCTCAAAGACGCCACATGGTGCGAGGGCCCCTCCTGGACATTTGCGGCCTCCGTATGTCACTGCCACGGGGGCCCTGTGGCTACAGTGAGGCCAGGTGTCAGGTGTGGCTGGATAGTGGGTACTTCCTGTGCACACACCTAGACAAAGCCCTGATTTCTGTCTGTGGAGCAGGGAGAGTTGAGGACATGTGTGGTCTGCAGAGATAAAACCACAAGCACCTTATGCCTGAGATCCAGCAAAACGAGACTAAATCTCAGGAAAGCAAGACCCCCTGTTCCCCTCCTGGTTCAAGACACTGCAGCAGAGAGCAGAAGTGCTCCACCTGTGTCTCCTTACAAGTTCTTCAAGGTCCCTCCGTGCCCGTCTTCCCTGGAGTGTTGCACCTTGCCCTACCTGTGACTCTCACACCCAAACACGGAGAATTCTTTTTTTTATTTTTTTTCATGTTTATTTATTTTTGAGACAGAGAGACAGAGCATGAGTGGGGGAGGGGCAGAGAGAGAGGGAGACACTGAACCTGAAGCAGGCTCCAGGCTCCAAGCCGTCAGCACAGAGCCCGACGCGGGGCTTGAACCCACAAACGGGGAGATCATGACCTGAGCTGAAGTCGGACGCTCAATCGACTGAGCCACCCGGGCGTTCCTCAAACACGGAGAATTCTGATCATGGGAGCCAGTGAGCATAGGTAGCTCTGGAGTGTGGAAGGAGGAAGCCTATGGCCTGCTCAGGAAAGCAACGACCACCCTGACTTTGTCCACTGCAGATACAGAGACAGAGGTAGAGAGAGAGAGAGAGGGAGAGGGAGAGGGAGAGGCAGAGATAGAGACAGAAATAATAGAGATACAGTTACATAGAAAACGATTCATTATAGGAACCGGCTCACATGGTTACGGAGGTGGAGAAGTCCCATAGTCTGTCGTCTGAGCACCTGACGTCCAAGGACAGAGGAAGACAGATGTCCCAGCTCAAGCAGACAAAGTGAATCCCTCCTTCCTCCACCTTTTTGTTCTAGTCAGGCCTCCAGTGGATTGAATGATGCCTGCACACCTTGGTGAGGGTATTTTCCGATCTTCCTCACTCAGGCTGCTGGTTCAAGTGCCAACCTCTTCCAGAAACACCCTCACAGACACACCGAGAAGTAACGTTTTAGCAGCTATCTGGGCAACTCTTAGCCCCGTCATGTTGACACATAAAATTAACCATCATACACAAGTGGCTTGTTTCTCCCCTGTTAAACTCATGAACCAAGAACGGCGGCCTCAGAAAACTCCAGAAACTGGAGCTGTAAGCCAAGCTATGCTAATGTCCAGAAGAGGGACCCCCTCCCCCACACAGCACTTCCCTTTTCCCTCCCTGTAAATCAAGGCTCTTCTAGAAGATTTCTTGCACCTCATTCTGGTCCCCATGCAAGGACAAAACCTGTCTCCCTGAGGAAACTGATAGCAGAAAGAAGGCTGGTTAATGACCCTGATTTTATAATTCTGCTCACTGTCCTGCAGTTTCCTTATGATGATGATTTCTGAAACTCTTAACTCTAATACGGTACGAAGTCTACAAGAAGGTTCCTTTTTTTTCTGGCATATCCCTCAAACCTATTAAAAATAAAATTCTGATTTTTTCCATTATTTCTGTTTACCGTTTCTTCACCTGAACTTTGGGGGTTTCCCCAGACTACAGAAAAGTTAAGGATTTAAACCACGCTCTAGACCCAGATACATACTCAGAGCTGACCCAAGACCCAGTGGCTCGCACCCCCTTTTCCTTCTCCTTCGTCTCCCCCTACAAACACAGACCCATGAAGGCACCAGCTGTTGAACCACGTCGGTCCTGAGCACATGTGTGAACGTGGCCAAGGTTACAAGGGGCTGAGCGTTCCGGGCCACTTAGGGCATCTCGGTGGCCTCACAACACCCCAGGACCACCAGAACGACCCAGCTGTCTGGCCCTGCCTGCATTCAAAGAAATCCGTGAGAGTTCAGGGCTCGGGACAACTGGAGGCCAGAGAGCTTTGTCTTCCAACAACTCCTGGACTGAACTTTCCTTCATTCCTGCCCTGACGTTTCCCAAACAGGGAGCAGCCTTCCGGGACGTCCTGATGGGACTCTTCAGAGCAGGGCGTCTGTGAAAGCCTCTCTCTCTCCCTTTCACTCTCCTACCCGACCCTTTTCTTTTCTTGACATGAATTCGATTCAACTGCCACTTAAAAATAGGCCTGCTTGTCACATTCTCTTTGCCAGTTGGAGTGAATGTCACTGGGTGTCACAGAATCTGTGGCTGCAGCTTGTGGATTGATTGCAGGAGAAACTTGGTCCAAAGAGTAGGCCCCTCTTCTGACCTCACCCAGATTTATACCCACAGAGAGAGCGTTGATTTTTCTTGCCATTGTCTTCTTTCCCATTAATTTCTTCCCATAACTATTTAAAACCACCATCTGTTCTCTCCTTGGAAATTTAAGTAACTTCAGCAGAATTTTTTTGATTTTTACCCCCAGTTGTAGATAAGCCATATGTGGGGAGATTGGGTCAAATGCCAGGTATTTAAAATGAGGTAGGAGACATTACGCAAATGATCTGACAATCTCTTTGGGGCCATTCATCTGGTGCTGCCTGTATTCATCCAGCAGCATTTATTGAGTGCTGGCTGTTTGCTAGGCACTGTTCTAAGCTCTGGGGCCATAGGGATGCATGGCAGCTCCAGAGTCCCTGACCTCTGGGAGCGGAGGGCCGTGTAGAATATGAATGACCGGTTAGTCACTGCAGTGGGCTGAGATCTCTGTTGTGTGTCTACAATATGTCTCCTGATGTTCAGTCCACATTGATGACATTGTCCCCCAGTCTACCCGGAAAATCTCTACCTTGGAATTCGTTTGACGGCTTGGTCTGTGCTGGCTGACTAGGTTTAACTAACTCTTCCTTGGGGACTCCTTCATGCTCTTTTACTGAAATTTATGAACACGAAATGGTCTACTCGTCCACCAGATTATGAACCTGTTGAAGGCAAACATTTCATCTTACTCGGGGTGAAAACACCAGCAGAGTGCTCGCCCAGAGTAATTTCTTAATAATATTTGTTTAACGACTGAAGGATCCCCTCCCTTTCAAAATGTACTGAGCACCTGTGTTGTACCAGCCACCGTGTTAGGCAAGGGCATGTGTGCGTGTCCATGTGTGTGCCCACGCGTGTGTGCCCTTGTGTATGTGTCCACGTGTGTGTGTCCATGTGTGGGTGCTCGTGTGTGTGTCACCGCGTGTTCCTGCATGTGTGCTCACGTGTGTGTGCCCAGGCATGTGTCCCATGAGTGTGCCTGTGTGTGTGCGCCCATGTGTGTGTCCCCGTGTATGTGCCCATGTGTGTGCGCCCATGTGTGTCTCTTTACGTATGCCTCTGTTTACCCAGGTATGCTCGTGTGTGTGTGCCCATGTGTGTCCATGTGTGTGTGCCCATCTGTGGGTGCTTATGTGTGTCCCCATGTATGTGTCTATGTGTGTGTCCCCGCGTGTGCCTGTGTGTGTGCCCACGTGTGTGCGGCAGGGTAGAGGTGGTCACGGGGGCAGCCTTGTAAAGGGGAGCAAAACTCCGGATCTCATGGAACTCGCAACTTCGTAAAAGACACAAGTAATACCTATTACTCAAGCGTCTGTTTTTATCCCTTGCAGGAAATCTTAAGGGAGGGCTTGAGATAATTATAAATATAAAAAGAAATGTCTGTGTCTCATTTCAAGATTCATTTTTAGTATTCTGTTCTCAAATGCTTTATGTTGGATTGTTAATTTTGCCTCGGCCATGGAAATAATATCTGACACATGAACACGCCCTTCACTTGCTTCTCTTGTCCCATCTGTGGCTCTTGCTGTGAGGAGTTGGGGGGTTGCTTTTATTATTGTGCGTAGAATTTTCTCTGATGAAGTGCTCCTTGCATTTCTGGATTCCCCTACTCTGAGGTGTACCTCACGCACACACGACAAGCATTTCCCGTCATCGGCGGTGCCCTGAAGTTCACAGCCTCTTCTCTAAGTGGGGAAGCTGGAACAGGGCACCTCCAAGGGCCGTTCCATGACGAGCGTTCAAAATATCCACGTGAAAATCAACTCGGCCAACACCTTCTGAGCACCTACTTGGTGCACGCCACTGTGCCCGTTCGGGGGACGGCTTCCACGATAGACAGAAGAGGACCCCAAACCAGGTGTGGGAAACCAATGTTCTGTGAAAGACAAGGAGCCTTCTCAGAGAAACGGTCTTTGCCTTGGATGAACAGAAAAGATAACCCCCTTTTTGGACCTAAGAATTGGAACAGCTTGCACAATCGCCTTGAAGAGTAAGTCAGGAACGGCACAAACAGAAAATCACATCATCCGGAACCTAATACCTCTTTTCTTGAATAGGATTTCGCACCTCCGTTTTAAGGAGGACATCCCTGCCCCTGAGGGTTTTGGTGAGTTCCAAGGAAATTGAATACCCACTTGTCCCTTTCTTTGAGTCTTCCTATCCACCCAAGCTCTTCATCTTTTCTTCTTTCTGTTCCCCTTCTAGAATTTTCTCTTCTCACCCAGCAGCTCCTCTGCTGGTTGGAAGCCTGGATTAGAAGAAGATGCCATTCTCTGCCCTCACTGAGGATTCACAAGTGAAATGCCCAGAAGTGAGCGTTATCAGCAGTCTGGGTGCTGGTAAGCCCGAACAGCAGGCTAGGGCGACTTGTCTCCATGCCTACCCAAGCAGGAGCCCTTCGGCACACCATCCCCATCTGCAAGCCTTTGATAGCGCTGCTGCTCGGCCGGTCCTTTGTTTGAAGAGGCTGAACAGCATCATGCCCCATGCAACGATCCAAACAACCAGCTTCTTTGCCATTCACGGCGCATCAGAGCCAATTAAGCCTCTGTCATGGTGGGTCTCAGTGACACAAGTGAGTTATAAAGCAACCGCGTCTCAAGGAGCATCTTCTGGGCCAATGGCATCCCTGAACACCTTCTTCTATAACAACAGCCCACAATACCCGAGCTAAAACATCCACAGTGTAAACACAGGCAACAGAAGTGCAAAGGAAAATGCAGTTTTGGGTGTGTTTCAAAAACATACGCTTCTTGGAAAGCGGACATTATTATTTTCGTATTATAAGGAATATTGTAGCAGCAGAGTGGGTTGTATTATAAATATTGAGAACACCGGGCTTGATTCTGGGTGAGGAAGGCCCATGTTGAAGGTACCGACATTTGGGGAAGTGTGAGATGACAGAGAAGGCAGGAAATGCATGTAGCTAAGGACTCAGAGTGAAAGAGATCCCAGAATTGACGAGCCTCTTAATCCCAGAACGTGGGAGCCTAAAGGCTAGGTAGAGGATAAGCTTCCCATTGGCCCAAGTCGCCCAGGGCAGGTCCCCAATGAAAGTTGGCGAATAACCGGCTGGTTGAGGGATTTGAAATCTAGATATCCTTCACCGTTGAACGGGAAGAAGCAAAGAAAGAGAGTAACATAAGGCACTTTAACTACATTAATGCCTCCAAGGTTTCATCGAGACTGATCTCACAGGCAAGTAACTCAGAGGAAGAAAAAGAGGTTTCCTATTTCAATGTGTTCAGAGTCATAGATGATCTAGTGTAACACTGTTACCTACTTGGAAAGTAATAAAGAATTTAATACCTGGCTGACCAGGTTGGCAACTTGACATCCAAAATGAGTTCTCTGGCCCACCCTGAGGTAGTTTTTCTGAGGCCAATCCTGGGATGTCCTCAGCACTCCTTTTACCTTAGACACCCCCCCCCATAAATATATGCTTATAGTTAACCTTCATTTCTTTCTTCTTCATTCCTATTTAATCTCAGTAATATCAGCAAAACTGCTGATATTTAACTCCTTCCAGCAATTGATTCAAATACTCTGATTATACAATTGCCCGTTTTTTTTAAGTCTTCATTATTTTACTTATTTTTTATTTATTTTTTAATGTTTATTTATTTTTGAGACAGAGAGAGACAGAGCATGAATGGGGGAGGGGCAGAGAGAGGGAGACACAGAATCCGAAGCAGGCTCCAGGCTCCGAGCTGTCAACACAGAGCCCGACGCGGGGCTCGAACTCACGGGCCGTGAGATCACGACCTGAGCCGAAATCGGATGCTCAACTGACTGAGTCACCCAGGCGCCCCAAGTTGTTATTTCAGAGCAGTTTGGGGTTCACAGTGAAACTGAGAGGAAGATACACAGCTTACTCATACACTTGCTGTCCCCACATAGGTACCCATTAGCAACATCCCCGACTAGAGTGATACAGCTGTTAAAACTGATGAACCTACATTGACCCATCGTTATCACCCAAAGTCCAGAGTTTACAAGAGGATTCACTTTTGCTGTTGCAGTTTTTCTCAACTTTTTTTTTCTTTCCTTTTAACCCCTTATTTGCCTCGAGCTCCATTTCTGCAGACATCTCTAGACCACTGTTGCTTTGCTGGTGCCCAGCCTGTGGAGGCCTGGGCAGAAGACAGGGTTTCTCCCTCAGTTCACCTTGCAGACTGAGTGCAGGACAAGCCCAGGAGAGGACACGAGGTAGTTACCTTCCAGGGGAGCCCAGAATTGGAGATCAGTCATGCAATCAGACTGTGAACAGACATAGACACTGTATACTGTTGCTCACGGTGAACTGGACCTCAGAGTGCGATCACTTGGCACGGAAGTTAACTCTGATCTTGGAAGCATGTCTGCTTAGAAAAGGAGCCACATTCACCTTTGCAACCGGAAGCTTCAGGGCTGTGGGAGTCCAGGTCCTGACCTCTGAGTCCTGCTCTGATGCTGGGGAAAGTCATCAGTGTCTAGTTACAGAGTAGCTGGGAAGGCACACTCCAATGGAGCATTTTTAAATTGTATTTAATTGTAAGATACTCATTTAAAAACTGCGTTTCAGGGGCGCCTGGGTAGCTCGGTGGGGTAAGTGTCTGACTTCGACTCAGGTCATGATCTCGCAGTTCATGTGCTCAAGCCTTGTGTCGGGTTCTGTGCTGACAGCTCGGAGCCTGGAGCCTGCTTCGGATTCTGTGTCACCCTCTCTGCGTCCCCCCTGCCCACATCCTCTCTCAAAAGTAAAGAAATAAACATTAAAAAAATAATAAAATATGTTTCAAACCCAATTTATACATGTTTTTCTTAGTTCTACTTTAATTTTCTATAAAAACCTTACCCTCTGTTGTTGATCTCAAGATTCCAAAATTCATTTCAATATCTTGAGGCACCCTGAGGACCCCGCCTCTCCTGGTGGTGTTTACAAGCTAGCGCTTTCTCCCGCAAGGGGTGAGGTTAGCGTGTGTGATGGCTGAGAAGTTTAGAGGCTGAGAAGTGGGGATTTAGAGGCCGACTTGCTCCTCTGCATGCTGGTTGTCTGGTCTCAGACAAAGTTCCCTCTCTGAGGATAATGACAAAAATGGGGGCTGTTCTATTTTCGTGTCATTGTCTCTAGCACGTTTTGCTTTGGTCATGACATACACTTCCATACCCTTTCACAATCCTACACGACTTATGAACTCAAAGGCTGTATCTTCCATTCCAAAAATGCGCATTCCTTATGAACTGTTTGCCACATTGCCTCTCCGAGCTTTGCTCCTTGGGTTCAACCCACCAGTTATGTTGCTGCTAAATATTTGGGTGGTTTAATGTGCAATTTTCCTGCCCACTGAGGAGTACAGGAAGTGACAGCAACCGTAAACTCCCTTTATGCGCTCGGATACTGGCCATTGGTAAAGTTTGGGCTGGTGCGGTGTCATAAAGCAAACGGACTTGTCGCCATAAAACCACATGGATTTGTGAACGTTAGAAAATAAAATAAATAAAAAAAAACGAGTACCTCCGGTGTATTTTTTAAATGTTCCGATATAGACATAAAAATGAAGGTTCTTAAAATTCTTTGGTTTGTCCATTTTGTCAGGGCCCACAAATAGGTATGCATTAATAGTTTCTTTGCTTTGGGGATTCAACTAAATTCCAAGCATTCTAAAAAAGACTTGCCAATTTCACACCAAAAATGTAATGCAATTCCTTGAATACCCTTGGAAGCTTCATTATAAAGTTATCCTCAGGCCTTATGGATGACTTTTAAATTTACTTTAAAAGATTCAGAGATTTATATGGAATGGTAAAGTGTGGTCACAAGGGCTTTTTAGTGGCCCCAGAGAGAAGAGTCCCTGAAGAGAGGTCCAAAGGTGGCATCTTTGGCAAAGACGAGTAGCAGGGAGGTCGGATGCCCTTGAGGACAAGGCGGGGGGGGGGGGGGGTGACCTCCCACGAAAATCCCTGTGAAGTGCCTCTTTCTGTATCCTTCCCTGTGTTGATCAGAGAACTTTAACATCTCAGATGGAATTCTTATCTTGCAAAGATTGATGAGAACAAATCATCACGTGGAGACTCCAACGATAAAGTCTGGACTAAAATAAGGAAAAGAACTCTAGCTTCCAAAGCAGACGTCCTTTAGCAATACTGTCTTCTTGGACACAAAGAACAAAATACCTAACGCGACAAGGCCCACTCTGCAGAAAAGGCTAAGCTCACGATGGCCCACTTTGGGCGTCGGGCACCCTGTCTCCCTTCGCCTGACTTCTGTCTTCTGTCGCCTGACTTAGGAGGGCTGAGAGCAAGGAAAGAGAAGAGCAAGTTTTCTGGAAGCCGCTTAGGCACTGACATTTGCGATTCAGTATGGCTTCTTGGTCCCCGACCGGTCCTGGAAGGCCAGACCATCCCCGAGGCCAAGAACACCTTCTGCCCTCTGCTTTTGGCACAGCGGTGGCCACTTCACTCAGATGTGTGCCTCCCGGCAGTATTCCCGCCTCAGGGCCCGCGGACTGGCACTCTGCAATATGCTTTACCTGGGGCTACACCTGAGACCATATGGACCTTCAGCTGCTGCACCATACAGGGCCCGCCTGCAGCACCGCGAGGACCAGATGGAACAGACGATACCTGTGTGAGGCCGTCTGACTCGACGCTGCTGGGGACGTGGTGTGCAGAAAATGGCAGATTATAAACATTTAAATAATAATACCACAACACATGCTGATTCTCTTCCACCAGGAAGGGAGAGGCAAAAAAAAAAAAAAAAAAAAAAATACCTTTCTGGGAAAGACAAACCTGAAGAATACTGTGGCGTAGGAAGGAACTTAATTTTGAGAACAAAGCTGGAAGTCGAAATGATTCAAACCAAAGATGGGGCTAAAAACCAGTGATAAGGGCAAGCGAGGGGCAGCGGAGGGCGGAGTGTGGGAGCCAGGAGTCACAGATCGATCAAGGGCAGGGAGCTGCTATGTGGCTTTAGCGACTCAGCACTCTCCCTGTGCCTCAGTCTCCCCAACTGATACCATGAAGCAAGTGGCCGGTGCTGTCCCACATGCCCCGAGACGAGGACTTTGTGCCAGGATGTGAATCAACACATGGAAAACCATCAAAAAGTCTGGCTAACAGACACCATTTCGGCGGAACTAAGCAGGATGCTTTGGAATGGGCTCGCTCTCCATTCCGCTGCAAAAGCATCTCGTGGCAGACAGTTAACAAATCACTCAGACCCTGGTAACAGTGTGCAAATATCCACTGGTACTGGGCAGTGGATATTTTCAGAAGCATTGGACCTGCTTACCTCTTTAAAGTCTCAGGACTTTCAAGTTCACTCTTGGCTTGTTTGAAACCAAGGAGAGTACGATAAAATACTATTTTAAGCTTACTTCTTTTTCACTTGCTTTCAAATATTAAAACAAGTATTTTAAAAACACAAGATTGAGGCTCAAAGGGTCTAATTTGCTATACGTTCTAAGTTCCCCCAAAGTATATATGTTAAAAAAATCAATTATTCAATTATTCCTGCATTTCACAAATATTCATGACCTGCTGGCAAGCTTCGCAGAAAAATTGCACGCAGGGTGTAATGCACCGACCATCCCAGCTTTGAGGGCTCCCTGGAAGTGTGACCCTTGAATGGAGACTCCACTGATGTGCTCAGTGTTGCTAGACAAGGAACTGAGCACACAGATGGAAGGGGAGAGGCAGTCCCAGCCAAGGGAAGGCGCAGTCATGTGATGATGCATACCACGAGCAGAAATGCACAGTGTTCTGCGGCTGAAATGCCACTGTGAGAGGGGGCCATGAGAAGGTAGGCAGCCACCAGGTCACAAAAGACCCAGAGTCCCAGGGTGAGGAATTCAGACATCTCTTACAGGGGACGGGGAGTCTCCAAGAGGTTGTCGGGCTATAGGCAGATACACAGTCAGACCGCTGCATGAAGAATGGAGTGGCAAAGGAAAAGTCTGGCTGCATAAAGACCAAATCCAGCTAGGAGGCATTTACAGACGGCGTCCTGGGATGGAGAGATGACCAAGTCCTGAAGTAGGTAAGACGGGACACAAAGAAGATTCAAGAAACAGGATCAAATTCATACTTACCCGACAGTCTCCATTCCTTGATGATTTGGGCTTCTGTCCACTGCCCTCTCCCATAATACCTTTGGTTTAATTACTGGGGATTTAGAGACGATTTTGTTAAAGTCTTGTATGGTCAGTTCCTCGACCTCCTGCCCAGTGATTTCGTCATCCATGGACCCCAAGGTTATGCCATTAGCAACGGGCATGGCTCCTTCAAGCACTGGGTTCTCCCACCACCGGCTCTCATCTCTGCAGGCCACTCCCTCTCCTATTCTCAGCACTTAGTCTTTCTATCCCAATATCGCCACCAATCCATGGTCCTACCACCCTCCCCTGTCCCTCACTCCCTTGCTGTCCTGTCTTCCTTCCCACCACCTGCAATTCCACGGTCAACCCTTACTGTGAATCCCTTGCATTCGTTCACCTTCAGCCTCTCACCCCTTGTGTTTCATCATCCTCGGTTGGCAAAACCACAGCACAGGGAAACCTAACTCTCCACCTACTGTGCCCCCTGCTCACGCATCAACCACCTCGGGAGAAAAGCATGCAGCCGCCCTGAGTGCTGTCAGGTTAAAGTTCAGGTCAAGAGCTTCGACTGTTGCATTACTACCGTCTGGCCATCATAATACTGGTTCGTCTCCCTGCGCCTTCCCTTCCAGATCACTATTCCGTGCCCCCTCCTTTCTCCTCATACCTCCAGCACCTTCCTCTCCATCCTCACTATCCACTGACTTTGCTTGGTATTTTACTGATGTAATTGCGGCTATCAGAAGAGTTTCCAAGCCTCCCAGTGCCAACTCCACCAGCCTATAGCTGTGCCTTTATTCTCTGCCTTCTCTCTCGGGACTGGGGAATCCTCAAGTCCTTAGTTCTGGCAACCCCCTGACTCACATTCCGTTTCTCTCACCTTCTCCCCTCCCCAAGGGCAGTCACCAGACCAACGGACATCTTCCTCTTTCCCTCTTTATCCTTCCCGACCCCACTGAGCCAGTCCTATTGATACGATGATACTACCATTTTTCTCCCTTTTATACACAAAAACAAAAGCTTCTTGTAATCACACGTCTTCCCTTCTCTGCTCCCTTATATAGAAATGCTCATTGAAAACATTTTCTCTACTTCCTGCCATAACCTGCTGTGAGCTGTTCTTTGTGTCACATTGGCATCATCTGTGGGCCTCTGGACCCTTGCCTCCCACTACTCTCTCCTTTGCCTTTGTCCTTTACCTGCCATATGTTTCCTGCTATTCCTCAAACACAGGAGCCCTTTAAATGTTCTAGATGTGGGTCCTTTGACAAATACGTGGTGCAAGTATCTTCCCCCCAAGTATGAGTTGCCTTTTCCCTCTCCTCAAGATGTCCTCAGCTTGTTTTTAATGGGTAGCTGAGACTGTAATAAAACACAAAATCTGCATTAGCAGACGTGAAGCAGCACTGGAAGGCCAGAGAGTGAGGCTCAAACCTTTTGCAGCCAGAGTGCTGGAGTGCCATGAACGCTCTGGAGCTAAAGCCTTCGTGACCACGCACAAATGGGCGACAAGTCTTCAAGCCCATGAGAGGTAGGGGGTGGGAGGCGACATCCTTGTGTAAAACCAGAACTCCCCAAGTGCCACTGCTTCAGAGAAAGGAACACTAACAAAACCTGTCCAACAGCCTAAGGAGAAAAAAGAGAAGATCCTTTTGCCCTCAATGGAAAAATTATGTATTCCATTAGAAACTCCCACTAGAAACCAGAGGCACCTGGATGGCTCAGTCGGTTAAGCATCCAACTACGGCTGAGGTCATGATCTCACGGTTCATGGGTTCGAGCCCCGGGTCGGGCTCTGTGCTGACAGCTCAGAGCCTGGAGCCTGCTTTGGATTCTGTGTTTCCCTCTCTCTCTGCCTCTCTCTCTCTGTCTCAAAAATAAATAAAAGTTTAAAAATTAAAAAAAAATAAGGCTGTAATCTTTTGAAGGCTGGGACTGACGACCTGTCTCCCCCACCGCCTGGCTGAGCTTCAGCTATGGCACAGCCCAGAAAGCTTTTATGATATTGAACTGAAAATAGAACACGGATATATTGCCGTTCCAAGACTGAAGCATGGAATATTCCCAAACTGGCATAAAACAAGAAATTAATAAGCCAAAGTAAACTTAGAACAATAAACAAAACACATTTGTTTAAATTTTTGAAGCTTCCCGTGTTCAAGATGGACACTCAAAAGCATGCTTGGGTGGGAGTAATATTTTCATACATGATCACAAATCACTTTGGAGGGGCACCTGGGTGGCTCAGTTGGCTAAGTGTCTGACTTCGGCTCAGGTCATGATCCCATGGTTTGTGGGTTTGAGCCCCACGTCGGGCTCTGTGCTGAGAGCTCGGAGCCTGGAGCCTGCTTCGGATTCTGTGTGTCCCTTTCTCTCTGCCCCTCCCCTACTCATATTCTGTTTCTCTCTCTCTCTCTCAAAACTAAATAAACATTAAAAAAGAATTTTTTTTTAAACATAAAAAGAAATCACTTTGGAAAATTCTCTAGTTCTGAAATCGTAACCACGCAAGGGCTTCCAGGTGCAACAGACTTCAGTCATACTGACCTTGTGACAGCGTATCATGCACCCCTCCAGGGGTGTGAACAGAAAGGTCCATCGGGCCGATCATCAGTGTAATGCAACACTGAATCTCCTAGAACTTCTGAAGAATTTGCATTCTGCATCACAAAACAAGGATGAAAAATATACAACAAAATAAAAACATGCTCAGAATTTTGTGAAATTTGCTTAAAGCTCTCCATACGCTGATACAGTCTGCTTGGCCTCTGGGGCCCCAAGTCCACGCTTCCTGGGTGAATCAATGCATCCGCCTGGCAAGGAAGCAGCTGTCAGCCAAGGACTTTCTCTCCTCTGGGTTTGCAATCCTGAGGCTCTCTGTACAATGCCCGAACCTATTGTGCTTTGCCTGTATACACAGCAATAATGGATATCCTCTTTGCTTGTAAGTTCGCAAGAACAAACTTCCGGATTAACACAATGATGCAAATTCATTACGACTGACTGACGAGATTCTTCCAAATATTCAATGCGTTTAATCTTTACTCTGGGCCGTTTTCTTTCGAGGACGTGGATCTCTTTGATGAGGTGAATGCTCCAAACCATGAAAGTCTCCTATACCTTATTTCAAAACACAAGGACTTGTCTAGGCTTTCTTTGATTCAGGTCGAACCAGTAACTAATTAGAAGCATAATTTAGGTTCATACAATATTGTGTTTAATCCCCAATAAAATACAATTTTCAGAGAAAACTACTTGGTTAGCAAGAGTGAGAGAACTGTTAATGAGCTCATGGTCATGTAACGTGCACTGAAAGCTACACGATATGTACATTTAATTTAATGCGTCTGAAGTAAGACTAAGTCTTACTGCTTCTGCTTTGCTGCAGAAATAGAGCTTCAGGTCATACGTTTATATTTCATTTGTCCACAAGCGTTTTAGTTTCTCATAAAACTAATGAATTTCTTCCAAAATCATAAGTCACCTTACCACATGCAAATATGTTGCCACTTGAAGGAATTACTGCAAATGGCTGATTTATACAGCCTCACAAATCATGGGTTTCCGGGCAAATAAATCATTTTGCAATTGGTTTCAACAAAGATAAAATAAAAGATTTTTTTAAAGGTGCTGACTAAGAACTCTGTGGCATTTGCTTGCACACTTCATACTTTAATTAAAATACATATCGATGTGTTTCATTTCCCTGAGAGCAGCACTATGGTAATAAGTTCTTAACAGCTCAGACCTATGCCTTTTCACGGTTCCTTTTGCAATTCTACCCTACCTTTTTTTTTTTTTTCTTTCTCTAATCAGTAATCAGTACTTTTTGAGGTTTATGTGTACAGTATGTAATTTGATTTTCTTCCCTGGCGGGTTGTTACATAGGCTGAATACAGAGATTAAAAGTACATATATTTAGAATCAAGAAAAGCATAATATTTGTTTTTTCTGCTCTTCAGTGATGCACTCTATACATTAGTCAAGGTAGCAGCATCGCAAAGCATTGTCGTTTCTCCAGCTCAAAGGAAGTAACAGTGATTCTTTAATCAGTGTCTTGATGTCACGTAGGGAGCTGGGTGGGGAAAAAAAAAAAAAGCATGTGGTCTTTTGCTGCAAATGACTTTAATCTTAGTGTAAAAGGGTTGCTCTTCAGTCCCCAACCCTAAAGCCTCAGATAAAGTTGTGACAGATACTGTCAAATTTGTTCATGATGATAATGACATTTAATTCTTGCATCCTTCGTTAATGGGTTCTATAGACGGGTTGCCTTTAAAAAAAAAATTAATGCACCTGTAGCTTTAAAAGTAGAATCTAGAATCTGTCTTAATAGAAACCACCTGTTGGGTTGACCCCCAGCTTTGTTAGCTGGGCATTGTTTGTGTGCTCTCTGATTTAATTGCTGTGCAGTGCACCTGGGTTACTATGGCATTAGAACACATTGTGATTTGATTGGAGGTTAGAGACCGAGCAGGATTCATGGAATTATAGAATTTTATAATAATCAAACTGGCTTAAGCCCTACAGTTGTTTATCTTCAATTTCCTTGGTTTATAGATGAGGAAACTGAGGCCCAGGGAGGAAAGAAAATATATCAAGTTTATCCAGCTGATTGGTTAACAAAAAACAAGAACAGAATTCCCTTTATCACTAAAACTGGGTGATTTCACATGTGGCACAAATCCAAGTGATTTATAGATGCCTTTGGACACATTAGAGAGTTTTCTTCCCAGCACATTTCATTCCTGATTTTGAATTTGTATGGGGAACCAGATTTGTGACCCTCTAATAAAGATACATTTTTAAAAGAAATTAAATGTTTCCAATAATAACAGAGGAATTGTCTATGTGTCTTTTTGGATCAAAACAGAATATAATATGATATGAACAATTTCTACCATTCAGTAGGAAGAATTTCAGTGGCCTGATTTATTTATTTTTTAGGAATTTATCTTTTTATCACTCTATTTTATTTTTATTCATCATGAGAAGTATTCTCTTTTAATCCCCTTTACCTATTTCACCTGTTCCCCCGCCCACCTCCCCTCTGGTAACCACTAGTTTCTTCTCTATAGTTGAGTTTGTTTCTTGGTTTGTCTCTTTTTTCCCCCTTTGTTCCCTTGTTTTGTTTCTTCAATTCCACATATGAGTGAAATCATATGGTATTTGTCTTTCTCTAACTCATTTCACTTAGCATTATACTCTCTAGCTCCATCCATGTTCTTGCAAATGGCAAGATTTCATTCTTTTTGATTGCCACGTCATACTTCATTGTATCTGTATACCACATCTTCTTTATCCATTCATCAACCGATGGACACTTGGGCTACTTCTGTAGTTTGGCTATTGTAAACAATGCTACAATAAGCATAGGAGTG
Organism: Felis catus; assembly: GCF_018350175.1. Taxonomy (NCBI): domain Eukaryota; kingdom Metazoa; phylum Chordata; class Mammalia; order Carnivora; family Felidae; genus Felis; species Felis catus. Next base: position 135,412,641 of record NC_058370.1, read on the forward strand.
CATGTATCCCTTTAAGTTAGTGTTATTGTATCGTAGGCGTAAACACCCAGCAGTGCAATTCCTGGATTGTAGGATAGCTCCATTTTTAATTTTTAAAGAAAAGTTCATACTATTTTCCACAGTGGCTGCACCGTTTTATAACCCCACAAACAGTGCAAGAGGGCTTCTTTTTCTCCAGTCCTCACCAACACTTGTTGTTTCTTCTGTTTTTGATTGTAGCCATTCTGATGGGTGTGTGGTGGTATCTTATAGCTTTGATTTGCATTCCCTTGATGACGAGTGATGCTGAACATCTTTTCGTCTGTCTTTTGGCCATTCATATGACTTCTTTGGAGAAATGTTTATTCATGTTTTCTGCTCATTTTTTAATAGATTATTTGTTTTTCGGGGTATTGAGTTGTATCAGTTCTTTATACATTTTGGGTACTAACCCTCTATTGGATATATCATTTGCAAATAACTTCTCCTATTCAGTACTTTGTCAATGACCTGATTTAGAAAGAGAAACAGTATCACCCTATGGCTGGGAAGATTATGACCTGTGACTGAATTGGATAGTACCAGTCACATTAGCACAGGACTTTTGGACCCACAAAATGAATTTACAGTCAACATTGCCTTTCACCCTTAGTGGGATCATGATGATGATGACGGTGATGATGATGATGATGAATTTGTTGAATGCCATTTATTGTTCTAAGTTCTTTTACTGGTATCTTGTTCAATCGACACTATTATTATTAGTTATTACCATTACTATTATTATTATTATTCCTACTTTATAGGTAAACTGCTATACATCAACTTATTTTCTTACTTTTTAGGTAAACCTCTATGATTTTTATGCAACTACATTCACATTTGGATCTGATTTACGTGCAAAAATACTGGTAAGTCTGTATCCATGTTAGCTATTATCAGAATATAACTGGAGGGAAATCCAGGCATTTCAAAGGAAGAGATCTTGCAAGGATCATCTATTCTAACTATTCTATTTGTTAACAAAGCTTCCCAGCTCAGTTGGACAGTGGCTTCATAAAAGGGCAAAGCATCTCTTCCATCAAAGGGGCTCAGGTAACTACTATCAGCTGGAAAGTAGGAGATGCCTAAAGCTAGTAGAGATGTCAGCTACATGGGGCATTCATTGACTGTGAAGAAGGGTGTGGACCCAGGATAGACTTTATTTTTTTTTAATTTTTTAATGTTTATTTATTTTTGAGAGAGAGAAAGAAAGAGAGAGCAGGGGAGGGGCAGAGAGACAGGGAGACACAGAATCTAAAGCAGGCTCCAGGCTCTGAGCTGTCAGCACAGAGCCTGACGCGGGGTTCAGACTCACAAACCACAAGATCATGACCTGAGCCAAAGTTGGACACTTAACCAACTGAGCCACCCAGGGACCCCTGGGATAGGATTTATTGAAACTGGAGCACTAGCACACCTATAAGAAAACAGTGACCTTGGTCGATAGTTAATGACAACCCTTTGGGTTTAAAAAAAAAAAAAGTTGGAAGCTGATTACTAAATTCTCCATCAAAGCACCCTTCCATGAAGCTATTTTTGAACCTAAATTTCTTTTAGAATATTTCTCATGCCAACTGATAAAGATACATTATTAAATATCAGGAAATGTCCTATCTCTTTGCTCTGAAGCACTTCTAAGATGGACAGTTTGGTCCTATCAAACAAATATCTCTGGTGAAATTCTAATTGATGAACTTGTGCCATTTAATGACATGTGCAAACATGTGGGTCATGAAGATGCACACCTGCAGGCAGGCACCAGCCTGGCTAAGACATAAGAAAAGATCATCGGGTGAGTTTTGTTAGCAGCTGGTCGAATGTGTCCTTTGGAACCTCATGTTTCATGCCAGCTGATCCCGGAGGCCATTTCTGACCACCACACATGACAGTTTGCCTTTCCTAGCAGAAGGAGGTGTTGGAAATTTCATCTTCTAGATCAACTCTCAGGAATGCAGATAGGAGGGAGGAAAAATAGACACCTGAAGGTTTCCAGATGGTTACCCAAGGCAAAGTTGGTCTAATGAGGAACAGCATCATGACAAGACTCTAAGCTTTTCTGTCTTTGGGGTCGGTTTTCATTAGCGGATGTATTGGGATTCTCTCTATTGACTTCTCCCCTTTCAGATAATGTTCTTAACACAAGGGAGCAAGGCAGAGTCGGGTCAAATGAACAGAATTTCACCATGAAGTTTTAAGAAAACAATTCTAATGAGAACAAAGACTTCCACAGGTGAAGTCTAATTTTCCCAGGGCTAAGCAAAATTAGAAGCTTCAACAAAATCAGAGCAGAGACCCAGCGTGTGATTCACCTCTCTGCTGTGGTCCAGGAACCTCAAGAAGAAAAGGACATTAGCTGTCCTCACAGATGCTAACATCGGCAGTCTGGAACTAGAGCTCTGGTCCATGCCATGGTCAAGGGAAGTCACAGTGGAATCTTGCTGAGTCCTCCAAATCACAGAAAACACCCTCCTCAAACCAAGAAACTGTTATAATAACTGAGTTTTATTGACTTAGTGTAGCAATGGAGAAACGACACAGATCATTTTTATTGATTATGTTATTATTATTATTATTATTATTATTATTACCATTATTCAAGGAAGTGAGTACACAGCATGAATTGCTGATGGGTTGGGCTCAGAAATTCTTGAAGTGATGTAGGCTATCAGGAGGGGGAGCCTTTGGATTGGTTGCTATTTTGAGGCTGGGGTCAACATGAGTGAGTTGAGGTTCTGGGAAAAGAAAGCATCATGCAGTCAGGATATTCTGCAATTGTTGATGTATAACTGATGGGAGAGGTGGCTGTCCCAGTTTTCTGGTGTTGGAACAAACTTCACCACGTCCCCCAGTGTGCAGCCCTCATCCATGATTCCACATAGTGGTTCTGCAGAGGTTTTCTACTTTATAAACATTCACATGATCTCGTAGTGCCTAACACAGTGCGGAGGCATGCCTGGCACAGGCTGACTGGCCGGCCCCACTCACCAAGCCTGTTGCTACCAGTGCTGTTGAATGGGTCAGCATTTGGCCTTCTCCACCAGATCTGCCAATTCCCTTGGATGTCCTTCCTTCCTGAATGCCTTCCCTCCTGTGACTGCTGAAGAGTCTGCCCCTCTCCACTGCCCCCGTTGCTTCCACTCCCTTGTGTGCAGGCGATATGGTACATTCCATCTGTTGCCACGCATGCTCTCTGTTTCAGCTCCAGTCCCCACCAGGCACAGTGCAATTTCTCCCAACTGCCACAATCCTCACCACAGGAAGATACACAATTGCTTCAGGAAAGCAATTATTGCATTTTACCATCAGGTCAGCCATTTTTCAACACAGGTGCATTTAATGGATTAGAGCCACAAGCTCTAAAAATGAAACACACTGTCCCTTTTGATCTGAGATGAACCCACTATGCTTCAAGACAATGCCAGTTAATTATAAGAGCATCATGACTTAGTTTTGGGGTATGGGAAACATGCTGGAGGGGCTGGAGAAAAGGCAGCATCATAGATTGTAAGTGGGACCCAGCTGTAGCCATGAACTCAAAGGGCCACATTCAATACAGTGAGTCCAAAGAGTGAGATACAGTCACGATAGTCGCAGTATTCAAGGGAAACCAAATCATGAGTGGGGACACAGCCAAACGACCCCAGTGACAGGACCCTGACTTGTCTTTAGTGTCTATCCCAGGACCTAGCAAACAACAGGCAGGCAGGAAATCCTATGGATTAAGGACAGGTGAGCAAATACCAGCCCCCAAGGGAAAACTTGACAAGTGCCAGACAGCACATCAAAGGCTCAGTTGAGGGACCGGGGATCAGAGCAGGTAGTGAAGTGCTAAGTAAGTACACACGTGAGGTGAAGTTGAGGACAAAGACTGGTGGGTGAGGGATACTGGAGGAAGGTCTGACTCAGTGAGTGGTGGGCAGGCAATATTTCCCCCAGTCACCCCAGGTAACCAGCATTAACACTAGCACTGGCAGGCGAAGTTGCCAACGCTCCGCCTTGTTGGTCAGCACTGGCTGGAGACAAGAGGTGACTGAGTTTCCAGGTAGAAGGCATCACTGATGATGGATTTCGTGGGCCAAGGAAGGCAAGGGTTGACGTGGTAAGGCTGCCCTCCTTCCTCAAAGCAACCCAACCAAATTGTAACAGAGATGTTGCTGTTGGAGCTCAGGGGCTCTTGTTGCTCCTCAGCACTGCCATCCAAAGTCAACTGCAAAAGCTTCCGCCTTGGTAAACCCCTTAGTAGGGGTCTTCACTTCATCTTTGAACCTACAGCCGTTCTCGGCACTGGTCAGGGGGAGGCGTCCTTAGGGGTAACTGGATAGGAAGTGAGCAAAGGTGTGCCGCACTTGTGTGTCACTTTGGCTGGGCAGGTGGTGGATATGGTTCCTGTCTCGGTCAGGTCTTCCCTAAGGCCCACAGGCAGAGCATGGGCTTTGTGGGCAGGTCCTGGCCCACGTAAATCCTGAGGCATCAGGAGGCGAGGCCTCATCTCCCATAGGGCCTTGCACACTCAAGCACAGGCTCCAATCGTCAGCTCTCCCATCATCTCCTCCTTCCAGGGCAACTTCATCAAGGACAGCTTGAATCTTCTGGGGCTCCTGTGGTCATTATTTTCACTTCTCTCCCCACCTTCCTGTGCCATTCCCAACTGTCTCCCTCTAGTTTATACCCCCTCCTCATTTCATCTCCCCACCCTCGAGTCTTCCATACACACCCCCACACCTTGCTCTTTCATAACAGACCTGATGACTCACTAAATCCAGAGTTCCCACCATTCACCATGAACTTGGTCCTTCCTCCGAGACAGGGAACACTTCATCTCCCAATATTTCCTGGAAGTAGGAAGACGTATTTTCATTCCATCCTTGTGTGGCAGCGGACGAAAGGAAGGAAATGCTACAGGCGCCAAAAACTGCCCTCCATGTTCATATCAGGGCACTGCCTTACTATAGTCTGTTGGCTCAGTGCTCTTCTAGACGGGGTCTTGCCTTCAGACTTTATAATGGCCACAGAAGATGTCGGAAGTCTATGTGGAATGAACAGCACTGCGTCTGATGTTCATGTGCTCAGTATTTCATGATCTTGGGAAAAGGAGAATGTAACTATGGGAACTGTCACGAAAGAGGTAGAGTATAAGCGAGGTTTGGGTCTTAGACATGTTTTGGCTACTATAGAGAGACAGGGTTTGGAAACTTCAGTAAAAAGTGAAGAAAGGAAGAATATGCCTTCAAGCCAGACCAAAGGGACCTCGGCCTCATCAGAGAGGATAAAAGGCTTTTATTCAAGAAATAAAAGGTTGCTTGATTCTGTAGGAAGGGTTTCTGGAGGACTTTGAAACTAGGGACCAAGCTTACACCCGCTGTGAACACGTGAGCAGGAGGGTGTTGAGGGCATCTGCTGGAAAGAGGGGAAGCCAGGATACTACTGCAGCTCTTCCACGGAAGGGCTTGCGTTTGGAAGGAGCCTATAGGGTCTTAAAAGTGCATTATGTGGGGCACCTGCATGGTTCAGTCCGTTAAGGGTCCAACTTTGGCTCAGGTCAAGATCTCACAGTTCGTAAGTTTGAGCCTCGTGTCAGGCTCTGTGTTGGCAGCTTGGAGCCTGAAGCCTGTTTCAGATTATGTCTGTCTCTCTCTCTCTCTCTCTCTTCAAAATAAATAATAAACATTAAAAATAATTTTTAAGTGTAGTATGCGAAATGGCATATTAGTGTTCTTCAAGCATTGATCTTCCAGAGTCATGTTTCTTGAACGTGTAATACCAGTGGATTATTCTTTAACCAAATTCATACTCAGAAGCTCACATTCCATGATGCAGAGAAGGAGCAGGGTCGTGAAGTGAGTGAAGTAGGGTAGGAGTCAACTGCCATGTCCATTTCCTCCCTGGCCTCCATCCACGTGACCTAAGGCATCCCCTGAAGACATCCTCAGGACTCCAGAGAACCACTCTGGAGTGAGAACGCAGAAGTAAAACATCCTATTCAGTTGAGTGAACAAGGAAAGAGGGAAAGAATGGCTACTGATGACCACTCACGACGATGCTCACTGGGACACTGTGGTGACTAGAGGGGGCTGGGGAACAGGAAGGCATCAGGGAAAGGGAATGCACACTTGTCACAGGTATGCTCTGTGACATACAGCCAGGTAATTAGCATGGAAGTTGTGGACACAGAGAACAGCAAAACAAACGCAAGGGAAGGTGTGCAGATGGTTAAACAAGGAAAGAACTGGAATCCAAGCATCCACTGAGCACAAGCAAGCAGGACTGAGCCCGAGATGCTGAAGCAACGTCCTACCTGACCTTTTTGACTCTCTTGCCTTCCTCCTATATATCCCTCAGACCATAGCAAGAGGGAGAATTTTGAAATTTGCATATTTAAACCCCCTCAAATGCTTTCTGTGGTTTTCAAGATGAATCCCAAACCAGCTGGCTGCCTGGCTTGGCTTACAAGGACTTCTGCAATGGACCTGAATAATCCATGTGGTTCTGGTGACCTCTGCAATGTCATGGCCGATATCAGTTTCTGTCACCTCCCTTCTTCTCCTGAGTCTCCTCTGTCTCTGTCTCTCTGTCTCTCTCTCTTTCTTTCTCACTCTCTGTCTCTCTCTCTCTGTCTCTTTCTCTCTCTCTCTGTCTCTCTCTCTCTCTCTCTCTCTCTCTCTCTCTCTCTCTCTCTCTCTCACACACACACACACACACACACACACACCATTCTTCTCCATGTTCATCCATCCTGGCCCCGCTTCACCTGCTCTGTAGGTTTCTCCCTGTCTCCTTACTTCAGAGCCTTTGCTTGAGGTGGCTCCCCCATCTGAAGCATTTCCCCTCCTCATCTGGCTAATCCCTACTCATCCTCCAGGCACTGGTCTCAGTGCTACCAACTCAGTGAGAACTTCTCTGATCCCTGGACCTCACACAACCCCTTCTCACTTTTGCCAAATCTATAAATGCATATGTGTCTTTCCCACCCAGTCAGAGCACCATGGTGTAAGGGTCAGGGCTAGTGTGGTGCCTGGCACTTGGGGAGCACTCCATGAATACGGGTGGAAGGGGAGAGAAGGGGATCAATACTCCAAACGCTCCACTCTCATTGTGGGGCTACAATTATCCTGAGAAAAGTGAAGAGAATGGCTGATTGCTTTCATTTAATGGACAAGCATTTTTGCAGTTGGGGATGTACAAAAAAATCCACAGGTAACTCAAGGTAACTTGGAAGTGTTAGTGATATGTCAGCTGGGATTCAATCGGTTTGCATGTAACAGAAAACCTAAGAAACTGCTGGCTTAAACCCACGAGATTGAATTCTTTCATGAAAAAGAAGCAGTCCAGATTGGTGTGGTGGTTTCTCCACATCGTCAAGGACCAGGTAGCCCCCACCCACTGCTCTGCTATCTCTAAGGTGCCACCTTCACCCCCTGGTCCCAGCAGCGCTTCCCACATGGGTACAGGATGGAGGAAAGACACAAGGGATCCCCCCGCTGTTGAGTGCAGGACACGTTTATGTCCCGTTGGTCGGAGCTTAGTGACGTGGCCCCACTGAGCTGGAAGGAAGGCTGGAAACTGGTATTTAAACTGGTGCATATAGAACTGAGAAGTGGAAGGGCAGGTGTTCTATTGATCATGGTGGCAACAACTTCCCGTCTCAACAACTTGGTGATCTTGCTACAAGTCTACAACCAAGACAGGATTCTAGAGTCCTGAAGTTGACAGCGCTGTGGAGTGCCAAGCCACAAGGAGCAAAACGAAGCAGAAAATAAAAATGAAAAGAGCACAATAAACAACAGCATGGTGACTAAAAACCTGACATACAGAATCGCACAAAAATAGGAAATGTTTTCCTTCAAAACCTACACTCACCCACAAACACACCTCCTTCAAATTCGGTAGCATTCAACAAAAACAAGGGCGTGTTTTGCTGAGATTTTCAAGTCAACATGCAGCACACCAAAATTCCAAAGAGGAGCAAGGATTCGATCCACAGCATCACAGGGTCAGCTCAGGGCATCATCAGCCATGAGTTCAAACGATCGTTGTACCCCTGAGAAATGCTTCCCGACGTCCTGGCCGGGAGGGAAAGAAAGAAGGTCATGGACGAGTCTGAGTGGTATTCTTTGCTTCCTGACACCTTGCTCTGAGCTGGCCTGGCAGCTGGACTGATCGAGTTCTATCATACATTAATGGAACGGATGACAGAGTGTTGGCGACTACACTGTCACATGTGCAGGATCGCTGGGGCCAGAGGTCTGCGAGGTGGAGTGTGATGGGGCCATCTGTCACCCAAGGCAAAGATGTTCTCCAACCTGAGGCTGTGCAAGGCACCCAGGTCTCCACCTGATGTTAGACAGCCTGTTTTCTTTATACGAAAGAAAAATCACTAGGGCTGGGTGCCAGTGAGGAGGCATTGGCTCCCCACCACAACAGCAGGATAGCTCATTAGCTTAATCTTCAAGCACTTGCAATTGAAAACAAGGTGGCTCCGGAGAGGACCAAAGCGGGTCTCGTGGATCACCTCCTACAGTTCCACCGCATTCAGGAAAACAAAGCAGAGACCCAGCCTGGCCCTTCTAGAGATTTCTCTCTCTTGACTCTGTTCACATTACGCCCTTAGGACTTAGATGGGCCGCCCGCTCCCTGATCACTGGAGCTCGGGGACTGCTGTCCCTCCATAGAATCCTGAGTCTTGGTTCTGTACTGGTCTTCTTGCGCTTGGAACACCTGCCTCACACTGTTCCAGTGATCTCTGTGCATGCTCCAACTGTATCGTTCGGACTTGAGCTTACTTATAGTTCTCCCTAAACCCCTCAGAACTAGCGTGCCTTCGGCATGTAGTGGTTGTTTGCTTCAGGAAGTTGTGCGGGAGGCTGAATGAGCCATTCGATTTCATGCCTGCCATCTTCAGTTCAAGTCCACAAAAAATCCTCTGAAGCTGCCTCTCCAGCAGGCCGGGCCACACTTCCCGCGCCTGCAGCCCCCTCGGGCACCTCCTTCAGGGTTCACATGGGCTGGGGCAGGACGACTTCCTCAGGAACAAAGACCTCCCTCCCGATGCCAAACACAAGCCGATACTATCCCCATTCTTGTGATTTCTTTAGCACTCCAGAACCTGCCTCATCAGGGAAGGACCTGGTCAAGTTGTGGCACGTTGGAAGCCCTGAGCAGGCTTTTGCTCTTCAGCTGTGTCCCAGCTTCCAAATTCACCTCAAGGTGTTCTTGCCTCCAAAGCCTACACTCTTGATGAGAAACGAGGTCACTTCCTCACCCACAATGTCCAGCAGACGCACCGTCATCATTTGTTCAAGAAGATCGCATGGCAAGACTTCGGGGCTAATTCTGGGAAGCAGGACCTCCGGTCACAGCGTGCTGGGAGGTGCTGTCGTGAACAGCGGCATAGCCTCGAAAGGCTTCGGTGACATGTTTCTTTGTTCAACATGGTGCCCGAGTCTCTGCCTGAACGCAGACAGCCAGGGTGAAGTGAACCTTCAAACTGGCAAGAGTTCTTTCTGTTCAGGGAAATTCTACAGCTGTGTGCACAGGGAGATTTGGGGCTTCCCTCTGAGGGGCCAACATGTCCACAGCTTTCCAAAGTAAGAAGATTCTGCAGAGACAGCCAACGGAGAGAGTTTTAGTGCCGTATATATGGGACACTGGGCCTCAGAATGCTCCATTGCCTCGGCCAGCAAGAACTCTGTCACACAGTGTGCTGGTGTCTTGCCACTCCTCGGGACAATTAGAGTAAATGCTTGGTAGGGCTCGGGGGAAGAAGACTTAAGATTTGGTATCTCGGGCCTTCCTCACTGTCAGCAAATGAAAGGGGAGGGACTCGGCTGAAATCAAGCAGGGACCAAGCTCAGATTGCAAAGCCAAAGTTTATCTGCTATTTCTGTTTTGTTCTGTTCTCATTACTTAACAGTGAGACCACTTATGTGTGAACTGGGGAGGGGGGGGCGATTAGGGGAGAAGAGGACTAGAGATGAACTAAAATATGCTAAATTCCTCAAAGTGTCTTTAACAATAGGAACATCTTGAGATGCCGAGAGACCATCATGTGGCAGAGGGAGAATTCTGTTCTCCCCTAGAAGTCAGTATAAGGGCTGATTTGGAGACATGATAAGGAAGATGTCTCCATAAAATTAAGAAAATAAGATGGGGCGCCTGGGCGGCTCAGTCGGTTAAGCATTCAACTTTGGCTCGGGTCATGATCTCACGGTTCCTGGGTTCGGGCCCCGCGTCGGGCTCTGTGCTGACAGCTCGGAGCCTGGAGCCTGCTTCGGATTCAGTGTCTCCCTCTCTGTCTCTGCCCCTTCCCCACTCACACTCTGTGTGTGTCTCTCAAAAATAAATAAAGTTTAAAAAAATTAAAACAAACAAACATGCGTTTGCTGGAATCACTACGATGTGTTCTCAGCCCAGTGGCATTTAAGAAACCAGTACGAGTAGGTCTGGCTGACACCTTCAAGGTATGATTAGCACTGAAGGTGGACTTACTGGGATCACTATTTGCATCCTGTGCCACAGCCCCCAAAGACCTTTCAGCGCTGTCACCTCCTTGGATTCCCGACAGCCTAGGAAGTAAGATAGCCAACTGCCATGTCACCTCACGGCTGAGACAACGAGCCACGGCATGCTCGAGGGACTTGCTTGCTTAGTCAAAAACAGAAAAGAGTTTGTGTCCCACGCTGATGCCTGAGGTCACAAAGCCTTTTCATACACTGTCACACCAAACACCAGTCACCCACCCACTGTGCTTTGTGCAGAAGGAGGTTTTCCATTTTCTTCTCTTCGATTGCATCTAAGGCTCTCGGCCTCATATTCTGGTGGAGTGTGGCCTCGACTTGATGACGAAGAGACTTCAGCCACAGAGGAGGCACAGGGAAGTCCCTTCCTGCCCCGGGTCTGCCTTGTCCTCGGCGCTCCCTGTGACCTTCGAGGCGCTTCTGGTGTCCACTGTACCAGCTCTCCTGACCTCTCGCAGCCTGGCGGATGCCTGCATTTGTCCCCTCCCCATTGCTTTCCTCACGCATGGGCTGCAAACGTGTGGCATGCTTTGGCCATGAGGAACAGCTCTGACCCTGCCTTCTGACACCTGCACAGACCTGTCTGCAAAGGGGACTTGAAGCCGAAGGGGACTTCAGTGTCACGGGTTACGGTCATAAAAGCGTTTCTATCAGGACCGCCTTGCACTGGGCACAAACCTGTTCCTTCCGAATGGGCCAGGCCAGTGGCTTAATTATTAAATCCTGGAGAACAACGTGGCTCTCAGCTGTGCCCCTGAGGCACCGATATGTCTGCGTGTGAGTGTGGGCGATGCGTCTGGCTGACACTAAGTTCCCTCCGTGGAAAAGGCCACGGGTTCACCGGTACCAAGGAATTCTGGGACTCACAGCTGGCACCATCACGGAGCTCTTCCTTGGGAATCCGGGCAAAGGGACATCAACCAGAGTTGACATTTTATTGAGAGGTGTCATTCCTGCTGAATGTGTCAGAGTTAGCTAAAAACAGTAGATGCTTATATTTGTTCAATCATTTACTTAGCACACACAGAGATTTTCGGAAACTTGTCAAGGTGGAGCCAGCAGAGGACTTTTCTTTTACTGAAAGCAACGGGAATACACCATACAGACCAGTCTCAGGTGTGTGTAGAAAAGCTGTCCCAAGGGCATCGTCTGTGCCTCCCCGACTCTGACCCCCTGCCCTCAACCCCGATCTCGGTCCCTCAAACTCCACATCAGTCCCCAGGGCTCCACCCAGGCCCCTGCACTGAGAAGCCTCTCCTGCATTCCCCGCCCCCAAGGGCCCCACGCCTTCCACGCACCTCCACGCTGGGCAGAAGGGGCTCCAGCCCCAGCTCCCCACCTGCTCACTGTGGACCTTGGGTAACGTGCAGTTCCAACCTTTCTTTTTGTTTGTAAAGTGGAGGGACTCTATCCCTCTCACAGAGCTCTTCCTAGGAGGAACCAGGATAATAGGAAGCACGGCCCATGTTTACTGGCTGCCTGGTGAGGTTCTATGTGGTTTGCACACCTTATTTCATGCCATCCTCTCAATAATGTCCTGTGGTCAATCCCAGGACTACAGAGTGTTCATCAGGCAAGAGGCATAAACTCCTCTCAGGGGCAGACGTTAGGTGTTGATATTGGTTTCATAAACACCTGACATAGAATCTTTTGTTATCACTACCTGTGCATTAGTCCCGTTCCCTCAAACAGGTGAGCAAGTCTTAGTTTTTCCAGTGCATCTCAGTGTCTCAGGCATCCCCAGTGATCAATAAGCAGCCAATGGTTGACAGAAAGGAAGAACGTTGTGCAGAAAAATATCCAGGAAGGATTTTTGTGGAGGCTTTATACAGAAGACCTCTTTACGCATTCATCTAGGCGAGTCAGAATAATTGTTGCGTTACCGGCTCCACAGTCTTAGAAAAAGAAGGTAATCTTTCAGAGCCACAGTATCCTCCTTGGTTGGAGGGGACAGAAATGCCAACTAAATAATGCTGTAGGGAGTTTTAATGAAGGTGAAGAGAAGCCTATTGATTAAGGGCCCCGCACATATCTGGCATAGATGCCTGGCCAAGGTCCAATTGAGTGAATCTGAATTCCTTGTCTCCTGATTGTTAACCACAAAGTAATCTCTCATTTGTACCGAACCAAGACGGAAGGGCATGGATTGGAGAGAGAGACTTCTACCCGCCGAGGGACTTCACTGGAAGGAAGACAGTGTTGTGAATGTGTGAGACAGCCTGACCCATTAGCACGGGGAGATGTTGGCATCCAGAACACTAGGGGCAGATGAAAAGGATGGGGTTGGCCATGCGGCCAGGGTCCGGTCGGCCCTGGGAAGGAGCTTGGAATTCTAGGAGGTGTGGGAGCTGGTGACCAGTGCTAACAAGGCTTGCATTCAGTACAAGAAAAGGAAACACGGGAAGGGATTCCCATGTCCTCATCTGTAAGAAGGGGCCGATGTCATAGCTCCCCGCTGTTGCGTTGACCAGTAAATGAGGTAATGCGATAACCACGCAGAGCCTCTGGGGCGGTCCAGCATGTGGCCCCCTTGTGCCAACTCCCCGGAAAGCCCCCCTCATGCGATCCTCCCACCTTTGAGAAAGAGATCATCGTAGCCTCACTTTGCAAATGAAGTTGATGGTGGGAAGCCACAGCCAGTTTGTTTTATCCCTATTACGCATGCATAAACCTGTCTCCATAATTCAAGCATTAGTTCCACGGGAAGGAAGGAGCGTGGCTTTCATGTCTGCACCCTTCCTAGCACCCACGTGCTCAGCTCCCAGGATGCCCACCATTTGTTTAATGGACCAAATATGATAAGTAAATAAAAGCATAAAAGTAGCAGCGACGAACGGTTAACAATCCCTTAGCATGTTTCAGGCTCTGTGCTGGACGCAAGTGTACAAAATTGAATAAGGTAGGTTCTGTATCATCAAGGAGATCAAAATCCAGTAGTCAAAAGTGTTTTCTATTGCTTATGCCTCCTTTGAGACTCAGGTTGAAAGATCTCTTAACCTTTCATTGACGCAAAAGTAAAAAAGATGTACCCGTGGACATCTACGTCGGCATGAAACGATGACATCACACCAGGCACAGAGAGACACTGGTTTCCTGTCTGCTCTTTGCCCTTGAGAAGATACTGAAATACAATAAACAACAAACTACAACAGTTTGACTCCATCTTATAAATCACTTCTAAATGCGCTTTCTTTGCAGGAATGCTATTTGTTTGTACTGACACGTATTGGAGGTGATCTTATCCAGTCTGACCAGCTGTTGAGTGGTCAGGGCAGTACAGTGGACTAACGTTACCGGCTTTAAGGATAAACACAAACTACTTTTGCTGCCCTTTTCTACCTTGAAGGCAACGAAGAAATATGCGTAAGGGCCTGTTTCGTCCTGAGCCCTTTACTCAGCCTTCCCACTGCAGAAGTATTGTTTTGGTCAAAGACACCTGACGTTTGTATCGGTCATAACTCTTCCCTCAGCCCCTCCATGTGCCATCCTGGCGTTCCTCTCAGGGCCCACCCTGAGCAGGTCCCCGTGCCAGGAGTGACTTCAACAACTCCCGTCTGACAAACACCTGCCAATCCGAAGCCTTTTGTAAACAGCCGTTGTTTAAGTGAAACCTATGTTGTAAGGTGAACGTTTTGCTTGCCTTAGGGCCGTAGCTGTATATTCTAGTTACATCTCACGGCTTTGTAACTGGGGTTTTTCAGAAGCTGTTCACCCCCGGGTCTGGTGTGATGACTAGGCTCTCCCATGATAGAACAAAGAATTTTGTAAGGAGTACATTTGGTTCTCAAATGGGAACAAGTTGACTACATTTCATGCCTTAGAACAAAGAGGCAAGAAATTCTCAATTCGGGCGATGATATTTTCCTGCATAGAATCTGCGTTTCCATATTATTTGTTCATCAAACATTAGCTCATTTTAAGATGAATTCACTCTTTGGGGCGCCTGGGTGGCTCAGTCGGTTGAGCGGCCGACTTCGGCTTAGGTCATGATCTCACGGTCCGTGAGTTCGAGCCCCGCGTCGCGCTCTGTGCTGACAGCTCAGAGCCTGGAGCCTGTTTCAGATTCTGTGTCTCCCTCTCTCTGACCCTCCCCTGTTCATGCTCTGTCTCTCCCTGTCTCAAAAATAAATAAAACGTTTAAAAAAAAAAATGAATTCACTCTTTGCTCCACATTGTGAGACTAAAATAATGTTAGTAAATAAAAACTAATTGACAAAGCCTCTTTGAGAATATCACAGCCATCAGATTGTCTTTTTTATTTCAAAGCAGAAAAACAGAGCTCATATTATTTCATTCTTGTGATGCTATCTTAATTTTCGGGGGGAAGGTTAAATTATTCTGAAGAGCTATGAACCATCTACATATTTATTCTTTTTAAAGGTTCTGTGGTGTGTTAGCATCTGGATTGCCAGAAAACAAAATTTTCTTCAAAGTTATTCTTGGGCAGGCCTGGGACTCAACCCATATGTCTTAGAGTTAGTGGCAGCTCAAGGCTTTAATTTATGTGACTTGTTCCAAACTTGTCTGCCTCAGAATTTGGTTCAGTGGATGCGTGGCGCCACCTATGGGTGGGCTCTAGGAAGTTCACTTTCCTTTATCACAAGAGCATGTGTTTCACATTATTTCACAAAAATTATGTTTTGGGGGGACCTTCCAGATTTCAGAGTGTATGGCTGAAAAAAAATAAGCAGCATCCTATCTCGATTAAATTATTTTCCCTACAACAACTGAAAAGGCATTATTCCTCCACTTAAGTTCTTGGGCTGGGTGATTTAGCAGAAACAGACAAAGCAGTATTTTTTCATCCACTCTCGTGTTCCCTTAAAAATATTTCCGTTGGCTCTCCTTTCCAAGCCATCTCTCACGGAAATCAGACCCATGTCTGCGTACCAGCTCTCAAGAAATGAAGAACACCGTGCCAGCCCAAGAACAAATAATGGTAATAACCCAACACAGCGCAGTGAGAATCACGCTCTATTTTCTTCCACCATTATGTACAGATGCACACAATTTAAAGACTAAAAACCCCTGTGGGTAGAAGCTGAGGGAGAATGTCACAGTACATTATTCTCTTGCAATAAAGATCTTTAGAAAACTCTCCGAGCTTATGAGAGCCTCAGAACTTCGATCTCTCTCCTCAAACCACACTGGCCCTGCTATATTAAGGACTTCTTACTCCCCCACAAACAAAGTAAATGGAGGCATGAGACCGCAGAGGAGCTTGGGGCTTCGTCCCTCGCATGGAGATTAGGGGAAATTAACGGAAGCAAAAATGCTATTCTCATTGGTATTACATACCCAATCCACACCTTCCTTTGCATCTTTATGACAAAAACCAGGGCTTGCATGGGAGACAGAGACAACTTTTCATATTTCTGTTAATCCGGCCGCCCAGATGATAGCACTTCTTCCTTTTTTAATCTTCGGTGCAACAAAGAGCAGCTGGGCACCTTGATGGCGGAGCACAGCAGTCAACTACCTTGGAAATTAGAAGCTGTGGTTGCAAAACCGGATTTGTATATCATCAGGAGTGGGGAGTGTGTCTGCCTTGTAAATTTAATTAAACAGCAGGTGCAAAAATCAGGTCATATGGCTTTGATGTGCCCCGTGCGAGGGTGACAACTAGACAATGATTCTAATATGAAGAAATTTGCATACATTTGCATTGGAGAGCAGAGAGCACGTAGCTCTCACTCACTTTCATATTTCATTTCTAGGAAGTTGAATAAGATTTGAATGAACGGTTTCTATTTAGACGTTGCAGAGAAATACAAGGAGGGTTTTGGCACTGAAACAGACCGTGCGGACGGCAGGCTAAGATTTCCCGATGCACACTAAAAAATGCAACTGCCCTTACTGAAAAATGGAGCAGGCAGAGAAATGGGAGAAAACACTGCAGAGAATAGGGAAATATGTGTGTGTGTGTGTGTGTGTGTGTGTGTGTGTGTGTGTGTGTATATATTCTATTTCTATTTTTTAATGTTTATCTATTTTTGACAGAGAGAGACAGAGCAGGAGTGGGGGAGGGGCAGAGAGAGAGGGAGACACAGAATCTGAAACAGGCTCCAGGCTCTGAGCTGTCAGCACAGAGCCCAACATAGGGCTCGAACCCACAGACCGCGAGATCATGACCTGAGCCAAAGTCGGACGTTCCACCGACTGAGCCATCCAGGCGCCTCTTCAAGATTTTATTTTTAAGTAACCTCTATACCCAAAGTGGGGCTAAAACCCACAGCCCCAAGATCAAGAGTTGTATGCTCCACCCACTGAGCCACCCAGGCGCCCCACTATTTCTATTTTTTTAATGTTCACAGATAATGAAACACTGGTTGAAATCTTCCCTGTTGGGATCCACCCAGCAGGTGTCTCGCTTGATCTCTTTGCTCTCACAGTCAGTGCCATACATTCTGGAAGGGCAAAGAATGGAGAGAAGCCTTTTCACACACAGCAATTTGCATTTTGCATATTTTTTTAAATGATGTATTTTCCTGCCTTACTGGGAAGACCATATCTTTGATAACAGCAAACCAGAATGTTTAGTATAAACACCATCTTTCCACTCCCTGGGACTGCTCGCCCAGGTATCAGAACAGAGGAAATAGGCAATCCCTGCCAGAACCCAGCATCATCTCTGAGGTGGCCCGGGCAAAGGCTCCACGGGACACAGGCACAGCAAGCCAGCTCTGAGCAAAGAGGTCCAGGAGAATTCACCTGCGAGACCCGAGAGCCCCCACATCCCTCTTGTCTCAGTTATAGTCAAATCTCCTTCCAAGGTTCCCTGGTCCTCACCAAGAACTCTTCAAATGTGGGTCATTCGGATTTAATGGATCCTCTCTACAGGCCACATCCTTGCCCAAAACAAGTGGATAGAACTGAGGTACACACTTCCTGGACAACATTTGTTGTCCACCTCAGCTAGAAAATCGTGGGTACCTTGATGGCAGAATACATCTTCTCAATGTCTACCACAGCGCGTGGCACAGAACACATGCATAGTATTTGTGGAAGGTACTAGAATCGAGCCGAGATACCAATGGCTGAAAAACACCCTCCTGATGCGAGTGATCCAGTATGGATTCACTAGAGACTTCCTTAGAGCCAGGCCAACATTTCTTCTCAGAATCAGGCAAGGCGCCCGTGCCTCATGGTCTGACCCCCTCTGAAGATCCTCTGAGGAGTATCTCCTTCATGGATCACTCTTTCCTGTGGTCTCAATTGTCCCCCACACACATCTCCATCACTGGACCACTGTCACATTTGTTATCCTCTGTCTGCCTCTCCTCTATTTCATCGCAACGCCCTCAAGAACAGGGTCTTAACATCATGTGTCTGTCACCTCAGCACCTCGCGTGAAACCCAACCCCTGCTAAATGCTTAATAAGCATCGGTAGAATTAGCTAAATAAATGGAATGCGAGGGACTCAAGAAGCAAACATCTAATTTTGCTTTGTTTTTCGTGTAGGGATCCTAGAGAAAGACATAATCAGAACTTCTCACCTGGTGCACAGTGTAGCTCAAATGGAACTCACTGACCCCTGTGGCCTTCAAAGAGGCTGGACGGGGTCTGAGTTGGTGAGAATCCCAGCTGGTGGCCTCCACCATGAGCAACCTCCTTCTTTCCCTGCAGAAGGCCGGACACATATTATTTTCCGAGTCCACCATGACATGGACGAGGTTTAATTTCAGGAGGTTTCTCCCAAGACCAACTCTAAGAGATTGCCATTACTTGTGAACTCTTCCTGGAAGGCAGCTTCCCCAACTGCTTCATCCACACCGGAGGCCTTCGATCTATTTTAACTGTAGCCTCCCCTGGCTGCATAAGGCCTGTCTCCAGTAGTGAACTTATGTCTAGAGAAACAACTCACATCTCTATCTGAACAAGAAAAATAGGTATCCAAAACCTTTAAGACCTTGGTCTAGAGGGACACCTGGGTGGTTCAGTTGGTTAAGCGTCTGACTTCGGCTCAGGTCACGATCTCACAGCTCGTGAGTTCGAGCCCCGCGTCGGGCTCTGTGCTGACAGCTCGAAGCCTGGAGCCTGCTTCGGATTCTGTGTCTCCCTCTCTCTCTGCCCCTTGCCCACTCACGCTCTGGCTCTGTCTCTCAAAAATAAAGAAACGTAATAAAAAAAAATTTTTTAAACCACATGTTAAAAAAAAAAAAAGGACCTTGGTCTAGAAAGCAGCTGTCTGAAGAACATAAACCCGATTTCTGAATTTAATGCAAACACGATACACATACACGGATCTGCCGTCACAGTGAAATAATTATGGAAAGCTTGTATTGTATAAGGCTACCATTCTTCATGAGGGATGATGTTCCACACCACTGACAACAAAATTATCTAAAGGTCAAATAACCTTTTACTTTTCACAGTATCCCAAATCCTGACAACACTGCATAATTCAGAAAGCCAGCCAATGAGACGGCTTTGAGTTACAATTGCCTCACCTTTCAGGTAGAGAAAAGTCGTATGTAAGTGTCCAGGAGGGCTCGGTACAGACCTTCCCCAAACGTGCATGGGCAGTACTGTGCCCAGTACCCAGGAGGGGCCATGTGTGAGGGAATGAGTGACTGAATGAATTTATAACCTCTGAGTCCCAACACATGTCTCGTCTCCTTTGCACTGGTGGGTGAGTTCCCTTGACCTTCATTTCAGATGGTGTAATTGAATCCAGTCTGAGCTCTTCGTCAACGCTTCCTCAATCCTGTCTTAAGGGCCAGCCTACCCAATGACAGCAGGCCACCTGATGCTTCCTGGGGCTCTCGGGAGGCTGCTGACATCTGGAAAGCACTTGAAAGTACATGCATGCGGGCCTCTCCAGTGCGACAGAAGAGAAGACGTGTATTGTGCATCCCCCACGTTGGTGATAGCTGCAAAATTTCTCAGCGGAGGCTCAGACAATGATGAGAGTCTTTAGTGGGGCAGGTCCTAATGAGCTGAAAGTCAGTGCATTTCTAGAGGAAAGAGATTTTGAAGAGCGTCTGATGCCCTACGGAATTCTACTAGTCTCGCAACACTAACACAACCCTCAGGCTTTACAGGCAAAAGCTTGCTCTGACAGCCGTGTTTTCAAGACCAGTCATATCCTGCTGCCATGTTCACTTTCTGACTTTCTTGTTGTCCTCTGCTTCTAACCGGCTCATAAGACAGCACACACGCTCCCCAGGCTCATTTACCTCAAGATGTCAATTATCCCCCTTATCCGTCACAAAGTCTTGTGCTTTGGGGAGCTGGTTTCCCCCTTCTCCCCGCAATGATGTTCAACATGTCGCTTCCAGGTGAACAGCTACACGGATATCTTGGGGTCCCCCCGACCAGGCAATGCCATGACACACAGCTCCACCCTCTAAAACTCCTTTTCCTGTTTTGAAACCCTTAACATGAAAATTAAACTGTGAAGTCGTTTCTTATAAATTTGTTCATTATTTGGATTTTTTTGAAATGACATTTTTACCACCAGCTCACTTTATAGTCAATGCTCTTGCCCAAAATGACGGGCAGGTGGGGCGACAGAGTTGCAAGGAGATTATGGATCAGGGGACGCATGTGTGCAGGAACAGGAGGGGCGTTCCCACTGCTCAGTCCCTTGTGGGGTCCGGGCCCCAGATGCCACCCCTGCACTGCAGGTGCCCGGCTGCCTTCTCCCCTCTGACCTGCTGTCTCTGCCCTTGGTGTATCTAAAAGTTGTCTACTCGAGTGTAGCTACAGCATAGCTAAATGATCGGTTTCCTCATTTCCTACTGTCTCCACAAACCACTTCACGAACCTGTTTCATTTTAAAGCTTAATTATGAGCAAAATAACAGAAAGTTACAAACCAGCCAATAGGGGAAATTCTGACATTTCTGCAGTCTTCTTCTCAAGTCCTGTTCACTCCCTTGTTGCTAACACAAGCGTGGATGGGGCAGAATAGAACTTCTGTCTTCTTCAGGTCCCTACCTGTCCTGGTGACTGGAATATGCCAACGAAATGAGAGTAATTTTTGGCCAAAGTGGGAAATTTGCTTTACTAGATATAAGTAGCCCCAGCTCATAAAGGATCAGGCTTGATGAGGGGTGGTCATTGCTGAGCTGCCCTGCACATGCGCTTATAATCAGATTATTTATTTATGCCACGGCCATCATTTCTAGATGCCATTGCTATGGAAGACTCTGATGGCAAAACATCATACTTGTGTTTGTTTGCCAGTACTGCTGTTTAGGAAAAGAAAATGGTCAAGGATTAGAAATAAAACAGGCAAAATAATGCACAGAATTTATCTTAGATTGAGTTTCCCCAGATGCAGACTCAGACAGTGTGAGCGCAAGTAGTTTATCTTAAAGGTGATCCTGGGAAGTACCAGTAAAAACATGAGAAAGTGAGATAGGCTAGGGAGGAAGCCAAGAAAATAGAACGGCACATGTCCTCCCTCTCAACCAAGTTGAAAAATAAAGTAACTTCTAGTACAAATGAAACAATAATGAAGTTAGTTAGGGCAAGTTCATTTGGCTCTTGCTGTATGCTAGTTAAGTGTCTTACTGGGGCACCTAGGTGGCTCCATCGGTTGAACATCCAACTCTTGATTCCAGCTCAGGTCATGATTTCTCAGTTCATGAAATCAAGCCCCACATCAGGCTCTATGCTGACAGCAAGGAGCCTGCTTGGGATTCTCTCCGTCTCTCCCCCCAACCCCTCTCTCTCTGCGCCCCACCCACCCCACCACATCAAAAATAAATAATAAACATTGTTTTAGGTGTCCCACAAACTGTAACACCTTCAACCCATCTCCAAGACTGCTCTCAAAACCCATCAAGGGCAATTTCTGACAAATATGCCCCAGTGTACTTTCTTTCTCTTCTTTCCGCCTTTTTTCCCTCCCTTCCTATGGATGTCAGAGTCATATTTTGAAATGCAAATGTCGCAGTCTATTAATCACATATACTGAATCTTGTAAAACTGTCCAATATTGATTTTTTCCATGATTTTGTTTGACCTTGTTTTCGCTTCGTTACATAAATGTTTGCACCAATAACCTGAAGTACTTCGACCATTTCTTGATTATCATGGTTAATGTTTCTTAGGTGTGTATTATTCTAAGCCTGCTTAATGGATAATTAGTTCCTATGGTAGTGTATGAGATAGAGACCACCATCACTCTCATAAGTAAGGAACTAGGCAAGAAAAAGTCAAGAGCAGCCTGTGCTCACAGAGTGACTATGTAGCAGGGGTGGGATCAAACTCAGGAAGTTTGAACCCCCGTCTGCTCTACACCTCTTTTGTCCCTCTTGTTCCTAACTAATGACTCAGCGTCCTCATGACCGTTAGGCATCTCAGCGTGCAGTAGACGGGAGGACTTTGAAGCTCTTGTGTTTCCATGCATCAAGTGGCTTCAGACAATTGCATTTGTTTTTTGGTGTCAGTTTGGTGCCCCTCTTTGCTGTCAAGATTCAGTGGGCATCCTCCTTAAGGACCTAATATTGAGAAAGCCCCATTTGGTAGAATGTTGTATGAGATAGATAGTCACAACATCATTTCACTAAGAGTGACAAGCACGATATTTGTATCAACTGTTGAGGGATCCTCTTAAGACATCTTCATTTACTGTACCTTCCATGTTCACATCCAGTCTTCAGTGGTAGAGTGACGGCCACAGTCTGACATCCAAAGAGTGTCTGAATCACATAGGGCAACACTGTATGGCAATAGTATTCACGAAAGTTTAATGGGAGACAAGATCCAAATTTAATGAGCAATATAAAGAAAACTGAGGAGGGGTGCCTGGATGGCTCAGTCAGTTGAGTGTCCAACTCTTGGTTTCAGCCCAGGTCATGATCCTGGGGTCATGGGATTGAGACCCACGTCAGGCCCTGTGCTGGGTGTGGAGCCTGCTTAAGATTCTCTCTCTCTCTCTCTCTCTCTCTCTCTCTCCCCCTCGCCTCCCCGCTCTGCTCCTCTCCTCATCTTGCACTCTCTCTGTCTCTAAAAAAGGAAGGAAGGAAGGAAGGAAGGAAGGAAGGAAGGAAGGAAGGAAGGAAGGAAGGAAAGGAAGGAAGAGAAAAAGAAGAAAAATAAAAAGAGAAAGAGAAAGAGAAAGAGAAAGAGAAAGAGAAAGAGAAAGAGAAAGAGAAAGAAAGAAAGAGAAAATCGAGGAAATCTACATGCTATATGAGACCAGGCACTTTCTCCCTCTCTTTCACAGTTATATCCATAGTGTTTAGAGTAGGGCCTGGCTCTTATTATGGATTGAAGGAAATTTTTTTTGTTAAATTGTTATAGCACAGCATTAGACCTACAGAAAATTATGAAACAAGCACAGGGAGTTCTTGTATATTTTACTCCCAGTTTCCCTGTTATTAACATTTTACATTAGCAGCATGTATTTGTTAATTGATGAATTTTCTTGGATATCGATACATTATTATTAACTAAAGTCCACAGATTATTCAGATATTCTTACGTTTTATGCTCCAGGATCCCATGTAGGACACCACCTAACATTTACTTGTAATTTCTCCCTCAGTTCTTCTTGGCTATGACTATTTCTCACACATTTCTTGTTTTCAGTAACTTCAACAGGCTTGAGGGGCACCAGTCAAGAATTTGGAAGAATGTCTGGGAATTTTCTGATTTTTCTCCTTATTTGACTGGGATTATGTGCTTTGGGGAGTAAAACCACATTTTCATCCCATTGTGTAAAGGGTAAATTCTAGCAACATGACTTGTCATTGTTGATGTTGACCTGAACCACGTGGCTGAGGTAGTGACTGTCATTTGTCCTGTGTAGAATTAATCATTTTCCCTGTCCACTCTCTCCTCTCTGGAAGGAAGTCACTCTGTGAAGCCCACAGTTAAGGAGTGAGGGGCTGTGTTCCACCCCCTTGAGGGTGAAACAGCTATGTAAATTATTGGAAATTCTTCCACATGGGAGATTGGCCCTTTCTCTCTCATGTTTTTATTAATTCAATTTTTTATTTATGTAAGCACAAATTCTACGAATATATATTGTATACTTTATTTTATAAAACAACACTAATCTATACATTTCGTTACTCAAGAATTTCCAGCTTTAGTCGTTAGGAGCTCTTTTCTTTGGCTGTTGTGTCCCTTCCATATACGCCCATCACTGTGAAGTTTCTGTTTCATTTTGTATTTTTTCAGCCCTCTCTTATTTTCTGGTATTACAAAATGCTCCAAGCACATCTTAAATATTTTCTGTCCCAGCCTTAGAATCAGAAAATTTCTCAAGGCGTCCCGGGTCTTTTCACTGGAGAACGAATGACATCAGAAAACAAGCTCTGGGCACCAGATGTGCTGGCTGGTACTGCAGTGTCATTGCTTAAGACCATCTTAATTGACAGAGCAAGAAAAAGTATGTGTATACTAACCCATGTGCATTCCTGTATCTATAAATAGTTCTATATGAACCATCTGTATCCCTAAGCGATATTTTTCACTAAAGCTACAGGAAAACTGTAAAACTGAACCAGTAAATAGCGAGGGTGGGGAGGGACAGAGAAGCCACTCAACTTCTACCTGATAAGGTGAACCCCTAAATTTCAAGCACGAAGACTGAGGTGTGAGAAAATGCTGCTGATGCTGTCAGACGCACAGAGCCCATAGAAGCCCGTGGAACAGAAGGTTACACCCTGCCCTGTAGCAGAGTGCATGGTGTCTGTTAAAAGCTGGCCAGGATCCGGATATTTTAGCAGAGCCAAGGCATACCAGGGCCATGAAGTCACTGGTCTGCTTAACTCAATTTGGCGGGCTTCTTATGTGTATGTAAGTTGTGGCCTTCACATTTCAAAGCAGATGTGCAGAAAGTGGAAAAATTCCTAAAGGGAGCGACTGTGGGGCAAAGTAGACACAAAACTTGGATGAACAACCACCTCTTAGACAATTCCTCACTGCAGAGAGGAAATGTGGTACGGAAACTTCCTCCTGGGACACGGCAAGCCAGGGCCCAGCTCACCCTGTGTCCCAGGTAAGCTGACCCCATTGTCTCCATTCTTTCCCTTACTCCCTGTAATGTCTCACTCGGGGGCAAAAGGCCCCTTTGGAAATGCACCCCGTGAAGGAGACTGTCTAGTAAGAGATGAAGAGCAAATCAAAACCACCAGAGGCAGTACCGATGGCTTCCAACATGCAAGAAAACGTCTAGAAGACATGAGGAAAAGCGGTCTGTGTTCAGAGCATGGAGAGGATCATAGAATAACGTGTAACCAGCAGGCCAACCTTGTGGCCATTTTGCAGGTAAGAACATCCCAAGGTTAGATCAAAAGAAAGTAAAAAAGGCCACCTTTGAAGAAGGCAGTAGTTTAAAAGGAAGCATGTTTCTATCTACAAATTGTGTATTTGTAAGTCACTTGGCTTTCACAGGAAAAATACTCAGAGAAAATGTGCTAGTGCTTGAAGAGGCGGACGGCACTAGCCACAGGTGCGGCCACCACCACGAAACTGGCGTATACGTGGCAAGCCGCCTCAAAGTCATAACTCGTGGAGATGACCGTGACCTGCATTTCTTGAAGTGCATGAGAAGCAGGTGCAACAGTAGGATCACCCCCTCACGGCCTGTTAAACTCTGAGACTCTGGAAACATAAGAAGCACACAGGTGGGGATATTAGGGAAAGATAAAATAAATACCCAGTTTCTGGCATAAATGGGGAAACAATGAGTTTAGGAACCTCTCGTTTTGCTTCTCCTATACACTACCACTGCTCTCCTTCATTTGAAAACTTCAGCCTTCATTCTCGAGGATGCTTCCTGAAACCCCTAAGTGACAACTTCTTTGATAGATGTGTCCCCTTCCACATGGTTTTTTAAAATATGAAGTGTAATGAGCATCGCCTAACCAAGACCAAATGTTCTCGGAACCACACAGACACACCGAAGCCTGCAGTCCTCCGAAGCAGCTACAAGGACACGTCTGACTGATGTGATAGCAGGGGCCCCTACCCAGGCCTCTCGTCACAGTGGGGTGCCTGGAAGAAACCCCACGTGAAATCACAGCCTTCATTTTACATGGCCGCATTCAGGGGTCCCTTTCCATTTGACAACGGCTGAGACAAAGCTGGTCCAAGCTCCCGTGCCAAGGGATGAGTTGCATAACTGGGAGTCAGGGAAATGTACTTGCTGATCGCAACCGGCACCCCACCATGTGCCTCACGTGTATTACTTCCCTAACCTTTACTACAGCCTCGCATTTTACAGGCGAGGAAACGGAGACTTGGAGGAGTCCATCTGGTCAAGTGGAAACTCCACTCCAAGTCACTCTTACGCCCAAAGTCACGTTCTCTGCTTGTCACTACATTGGCTCCCAAGTGTCTCTCTTCTCTACCAGCTCGCTTTTTAGTTTCTCTTAAGGAAAGGAAGCCCCAAACAGGAGGCAACACATGCAGTGAAGAGAGAACCATGTGGGACTCAGACAATCCCAATTCTAATTCCATCTCCGCGATGACCTTTGGCCAGCTTTCTAAAGTTTCCATCTTCGTTTCCTCATCCGCCCAAAAAGGAGGAAAAAGCAAACCTTCTCCGTTCTCTGAAGAGTCACTGCATGCATAAATAAGTGCAAGTTAGCATTAATCCTCCCCAAATCACATTAACTGTTTTTCCCCTGCAAACAAGAAGCCAAGAAATTTAAAAAAAAAAAAAAAGGTGCACTTGGGTTTCTACTTAGATTTCTATTTAAAATGTTGCAGAATCAAAGTATTTGCCCATTCTTGTCTCACTTTCCGTCTCTGAAAAACCATGTACTCTAAACCCCAGCCTCTCCTCGTGGCCAAAACCAGCCACTGGTTCTGGCATCAGTGCTCCTTTTAAACAGACTATGGTAAAGTCTGAAACAGATGTTGGGGTTCTCGCTTGTATGGAAGAAGGGCCTGTCACATGGTGTTGAGCTCTCCAATCTTGCATTTATTGACAATAAGCGGGAACCTGCCACCTGGGTCTCATGGCCCCTTGATGGTTTAGGTAAACTGGCCCCAAACCCCACTTTCAAAGCCCGGAGACAAAAACCCCCGGACTCCTTGCCTGCACTTCCTATGCAGGGTCTCTGTCACCTCGCCCCCCACCCCACTAACACCTGGGCGTCCTAAGGAGAAATCACGCTTAGCTGTGCTGTCCTCTACACTCTTCCTTGACCCTTCTCTGTTGCCTCTTGCTTCTCACTGACCTCTCCCCAGTAGGGCAATGTTTCTTCTTGGCCACATTCTTGGTAACTCACCGGTCAAGCCAAATGGTTTGTCAAAACGTCTTCCAGACAACACTTGTGTTCTCCCTAAGAGGAAATCTGTCAAGGAAAATATGTCTAGAGAAGAGTCATGGGGAAATAAATCCATCCTGTAGGAGATTCAGAAGATGATAAAAGATGGGTCTCAGTAGCTCTTCTAGGTTTTCCTATCATCACCGACATAAAATGCCACTGGTGTCATGTAATCCCCACCTGTGCGTCTGTAACAGCCCGTCTTCCGCCCAGTGGATCAGTCAGGGTCCTGCCCAGACACTCCTGGTCCTCTCAGAGTGGGTCATTTGATAGTGATTATTTACAAATTTATGAGGAGGGTCTAGGGAATCTCCAGGGAGTAGTGTGATGACACAGAGCCAGCAATAGTGGAAATTGTTACGATCTCTAAATCTTATGGGGCAACCGAAAGGGATCGATTTGAGAACCCAAAAGGCTGCAGAGAAATTACTGTGGCACTTGGCAGGGGCACTTGGCCAGCCCACGCAATCTGGGTAGCTCCAGGAGGTGAGGGGTAATTAAATAAATATGGAACAACTTCTCCTTCTCCTGCCTGATTTCCCACCAGCACCCCTCCCTGGACACCCCTGCTAGGGTCGGCCCCTAGAAGTGAATCGGAAGGGGTCAGTGGAGATCCCAAACAAGTGGGAAGGCCAGTTTCTGGTTGAAAACAAATACTTCATCTCTGCCCCCACATCTGATGCTGCCCATACTTTCCCCTTCCAGTGAGTCATCTCTCTGTGCTCAGCACCCCCTTATCCCAAGTTCAGCAAGAGTCCAAGCTCTGTGAGTGCCCTTGTTTGCTGTAGTTAAGACATTGGCCAACAGATGCTGAGAGGGACACTCTCAAGGTCAGCTGTATACAAAATACAAGATAATTTTCTTGTACTTGCTGACTAGCACAAAGCTAAATTCTGGTAAGGACTGGGTCACTTGTGAAAGTCTTGGCTTGCTCTCTCATTTCTTATCTGCCCACATTGGTCATATCCTAGACAGAGCCGTCACGTGTTTGGAATGTCAACTGCAAAAGACCTATATCAACACCGTTTTTTAAATGGAGGAAAGGTCACATATAGTGTCAGCCCCATAAATTCAACAATTATTTTTCATCCTTTTTCCCCTGATGGTTTTTTCCTGTGCTTTCCATTGATTTCCTCAATACTTTCCCAAGAAGTCTAAACAATTTGTAGCCAAAGCCCAACATAATACAGCTAAACTACTAAGGTCTTCTACCCCCATTCATAAATTCCCTATCCCTGCAAAATGGCTGGCTTCCGTCTTGTCTACATACTTCCGTATCTCTCAGTTCTTACTCCCTCCCACCTCCATAATACAGCTGACCATGTCAGATCTCTCTAGATCTCTCTGGAAGACTCTCCAAGACCATAACTCAGATTCATAACACTCCTTTTCCTGGGCAGATTGCATTGTGCTGGCGCCTGTCATCACGATGGCAATTATTATCACCAAGTACTACCTGGACTTGAAACTGTGCCAAACACAGTAACGCACACTCTTCATGCCCTATGCCATTTAAGGTTCATAACATAACATGAGGTCAGTACTACCATCATTAGTTGTTTATAAATTAAACACATACACAAAGAATAAGTTAAGTGAGTTCCCAGATAAGGATCAGAACCAGGACTCGAGCCCACATCTGTCTTACTTGTAACCACTATTATCCACATCATCTCATCTGCAACCAGTCATAGCACATAGTTTCTCCAACACCTTAGCACATGCTTTTCTCCTGCTCAGTCCATTCTCACTCAACCTTCAATCCCTAGTCCAGAGCCTGGAAAACCACTGCCCTTCTCTGCCCACAGATTTATTTGAAGAGCGCACGTCTGCTCACATGGAACCCTGTTCTAGCTCACTCCATAGCCCTGATCATTCTGTACTCTGTGTGTGTTCTCCACTCATGCAGTCAGTTTTGTACAGGCAATAGGGTTTTTCCTCTTCATTTGATGAGACTTCTCCACATCAGTAGCATATACAGGGCTGGGCAGGGCTCTAGTGTTCCTACATATACCTGATGACCCAGTCTCAAAATGTGTTTCCCATTCACTGATTCTGGTCTGGACTGAATAGTTTTCACCCGAAGAATAAACAACTGCTAGGGGGACACAAGGACTGTTTCTCTAGATTGAAACCCACAAGCCACAAGCCACAAGCCATCTGGGATCCCTTTGACCATGGAGGGCTGGGCTTGTACTAACACAGTTCTGGTTCTTGGCTGGAGCAATGGGCAATAGATCCTATGAGGAAGGGGAGAGACCCCGAAACAGTGGGAAACTCGGTGACTATGAAGACTGGTTGGGGACCCCAGCCTACCCTTTGGTAAAGCACGTGCAAAGTTCCTGCAACATCTATCCACAGGACCACAGGATGGGGGTGAAGATGTGGGCCCCTACCTGGGACACCACTACTAAGCGTTGCCCACATGCGAGGGGAGGCTGGAAAGGAAAGAGGAAATCCGTAGCCTCAGGACCACAAGTAGAATCAAGTACTGTGGCCTCAACTTGGATTTCTTTGCTCCATAATATGATTTTTTAAACTTCTACTTAATGCCTTCAGCTTGCACCTCCATCAGATATGTTGGAAGGAGGAAAAAGGTAAGATTACAGCGTGGGGAAGGTCAGGGGAGGGTTATGGATGCAAGGACAGGGGTAGGAAGTGCAAAACAGTTTTATCCACCAGTCACACCACCTGGGATAAAAATTAATATATGACAAAGTGTCTCTACCTTTATATTAAAAAAATTTTTTTTCAACGTTTTTTATTTATTTTTGGGACAGAGAGAGACAGAGCATGAACGGGGGAGGGGCAGAGAGAGAGGGAGACACAGAATCGGAAACAGGCTCCAGGCTCCGAGCCATCAGCCCAGAGCCCGATGCGGGGCTCGAACTCACGGACCGCGAGATCGTGACCTGGCTGAAGTCGGATGCTTAACCGACTGCGCCACCCAGGCGCCCCTCTACCTTTATATTTTTAAAGAAAATGGAAGCAGCTATTTCTGTGTGTGTGTGTGCGTGTGCGTGTGTGTGTATACCCAAACCAAGAAATACAGTTTAAAATCCTTTTTCCCTAAAATCCTGGGCGCTGTTTGTTTATTTGTCTTCCCGACCTGTGCTAAGACACACTGTCTGAGGAAACCTTCTGTCTCTGACAGGGCTCCAGGGGAAGAAACGGAATGCAGCATAACGCCAGCCGAGTTTAACCACACTGGAACTATGGTATTTCATCTTTTGTTTTATGATTTTCCTTCCTCTAAGAGTTTTAGAGAAAAAATATTCAGAATTCCTCAGTACATGTACAAACATATACATAACTGAATATAGAATGTCAACTCCTTACCCCTAAGAATATTCCAAGAAACTACATTCATTTTGTACTCTGATCCCAACTTCAGATGGATTCTTTAGATTACGAGGGGGGAAAAAGTGCCCCAATAAAAGGACCTGTTTCCTGTGACCCAAATGAATATGACTCAGTATGTTTCCATGTCTGGGAGCCCCAATTTTCTTTAATGTTTATTCATTTATTTTGGCGGGGGGAGCACATGCGTGCATGTGTAGGGGAGGAGCAGAGAGAGAGGGAGAGAGAGAATCCCAAGTAGGCTCTGCACTGTCAGCACAGAGCCCAGTGCGGGGCTTGAACTCAAAAACCGTGAGATCATGACCTGAGCCAAAATCAGGAGTCAGATGCTTAACGGACTGAGCTACCCAGCCACCCCCAGGAGCCCCAATTTTTTACTTTTTAGGGCATGGTATTTAACACAAAACCTAAGGGAAAATGTCACTTACAAAGAAGGAGGGCTTATATTCCATAATGCTCAAAACAGTATGGCACCCAATTATGCCTATGTGACAGTGCTTTTAAGATTTGTGCAGTGCACAACACACATAATTAAATGTGGGAGGGAATGGACTGCCATATTCTGTTTCAATATTGAGCATGAAAAAGAAAGAATCTTTACCTTTCTCCAATAAATGCTAGGGAGCCATCCACAGGTAGCCAGACTTGGTTCAAATCCTGGCAGCATACTCTTGAGTAAATTAACTCACCTCTCTAACTATTTTTCATAAGCTATAAAATGGGAACGATAAAACCAAACTCAAAGAGAACTGATAAGAACCCAATTACTATGATAATATACATCATTTGTCTGTTGCCACACATGCCACAGAGTTTGCCCGTGGCTGTCACTGACATCCTGTGTTTGGCACATAGGACAATCATTCATCTACTTTATTTGGAATTCCTTGAATTTTGTGGTGAATGGGGTGGTTTTCTTCCCAACCACTGCCTGGCACACTTCTCTGTTGTGCAAAGGCTAGGAAGCTAAAAACTTCACTTCCGTGATTTCCTTACACTGGGATACGGACTGTAACTCACAGCCCACTGTAATTCACTTTCTGCTGATTGGATGCTGCTATGCGCAGCTAGAACGCAGACATGTCATGGGACATTTTTGCAGGGTGTTTCAGCGTTCAGTCCCAGCATCGCAGGGGTCGAGAGTATGTTTCAGGGGTGCCGGTAATGTGGGTTTGCCATGGCGATCCCAGGACTGAAGCTATGATTTTTACCTCAACAGAAGCAGCTGTCCTTCGAGAATGGTATTAAGGCTGAAGGAAGACGTAGTCATGGCAGCAGCTGGTGTTGAGAGGATGCTTGCAAAACGGGTGACAAAACGCTCTGAGGCAGAAGTGGACACTATACGGGACTGTAGAGTCGGAGTAAATGGAGCTGGAAACTCAGGGGTTAAGTAAAGTCCACACTCTAATTCAACTGGTGGTTTGTTCACTCACTAAACTTTTGCTGCCATTCTCCATGCCTTTGAGTTCTGCTGGCTAGACTTCTTCTCACCCCGTATGTGAAAGCTTCCACGAGGTTGTACCGTTGACCAGAAGAAGTAAGGTTTGCTACGTCTTGGGGACGACCACTGTGCTGAACCTGGTAATTGATGCTGATCCCTAAGGGAAATAGCACTGCTATTCTGGAGTGCCAGCCAGCACGAGTGTGTTTGAAATCCAGAAGATTCTCTAAGGCTCCCCTCTTGGAACTCCGTGTCCATCTACAAAATTAAGAAATGCCTCTAGCAGGTCATTCCAGGTAGGACTACCAGGGGCTTGCCTGGTGAGAGAGAATGATGTGCCTCACCTGAGCGGGTATAGACCCTGACCAGGTAGGGCCACAGAATGGACAGTGGCGGAAGGCCTAAATATCAAGTATGGCCTCATGAGGAGCTACAGCAATAAGGACTTTAGTATCCAGCCCAGCCACCCATAAGATTTTGGTTTCCTGTACTTATAATTACACACACACACACACACACACACACACACACACACACACATAATTACTAAACACTTTTCTTTTTCTCAATTTCTTTTCCATATTGTTTTTATAAGGTGTGCTAGGACGGTTCAATTGCTTAGCCTTCAGGTTATAAGATACCATGTTGCAGGGATAGATACAGGGACTGATGGAAATGTGGGTCGTCCCTTTTGGGGAAAAGTAAGTTCATTTTAGCACGAGCAAAGGATAATTGCATGATTTCCAGTGGGTCACGCTGTTAGTGATCTAAGGATTGTGCGGCCATCTAAATTTGCATAGAAAAGGATACCACAGAAAAGGAGCTGCTAGGATGATCAAAGCCTGGAGCATTCCATTCACATTTACTGTCCTTTCCAATCACCTGCTTGTATGTCTTCCTGTATTTGACAATTAGAAAGATAAAAACCACATGTCCAGGACTTCCTGGTGGCCAGGGTTCTGGACACAATTAGGCTGTATGATATGGTCAGGGAGTGGGAAGAAGGGCGGAGTGAGGGGGAAGTCATCTGACTGTGGCTCTGTTGTTGCCTCTGGTTAGTGAAGCCATCAAGATTTGGGGCCTTTTGAGGCACGTGGGTGGCTCAGTCAGTTGAGCGTCCAGCTCTTGACTTCAGCTCAGGTGATGATCTCATGGTTTGTGGGTTTGAGCTCCGTGTCAGTCTCTGTGCTGACAGCATGGAACCTGCCTGGGATTCTCTCTCTTCCTCTCTCTCTCTCTCTCTCTCTGTCTCCCTGTTCCTCCCCGACTTGTGCTCTCTCTTTTTCTCAAAATAAATAAACTTTAAAAAAAAAGCCTTTAAAAAAATAGAGGAGGAATGCCTGGGTGGCTCCGTCGGTTAAGTGTCCGACTTCGGCTCGGGTCATGATCTCACAGTTCTTGAGTTCGAGCCCCACATCAGGCTCTGTGCTAACAGCTCAGAGCCTGGAGCCTGCTTAGGATTCTGTGTCTCCTCTCTCTGTCCCTCCCCTGCTCTCTCTCTCTCTCTCTCTCAGAAATAAGTAAACATTAAAAATATTAAAATAGAACCTTTCAGCTGCAGCATTAGACTATCCAGTGTCTCATCAAAGCCCCATGGAGCTGAGAGGGGTTGAGTGAGAACAGGTTCCCCACTGTGGGTTACAGCCATAGCAAAGCTTCCTTGAACCCAGGTGACTAGTGACGTCTCCCAAATGCCCCATATCCTCAACTGTGGGGCAGATCATTCTGAAAGTTATTCTCAGCCGACAGCCATTTTCCCTAGCTTTCCCCTCAATTTTGAAAGATCCCAGTACCTTCTGTTTCCAGCAGAGTAGTCTCTGTTCCCCACAGCTGAGCCCTGAGGCCAACCTGTGCTCTACTGATGAGGGAAGAAGGTGGGGGCAGTCCACACGGAGGAGGTTTTTTATTAGTGACATTATTAAAATTGTTGGTGCAGGGTGATAATAAAAAGCAGACGGACTTAAAATTTGTTTTATTATTGTGTTGGGATTCCCCACAATGCACCCTATTGCCTGCACCTGGGATCCTATCCCCTGCCCCACCCCTGAGTTGCAAAATCCAAACATTCAAATCCTGTCTGTCTCTCACAGAGAAGGCCCCCAAATCATCTAATGCCACTCAGGTCCTAGCAACATCTAATTTTCTTTTTTTTTTTTAATTTTTTTTTCAACGTTTATTTATTTTTGGGACAGAGAGAGACAGAGCATGAATGGGGGAGGGGCAGAGAGAGAGGGAGACACAGAATCGGAAACAGGCTCCAGGCTCTGAGCCATCAGCCCTGAGCCTGACGCGGGGCTTGAACTCACGGAGCGCGAGATCGTGACCTGGCTGAAGTCGGACACTTAACCGACTGCGCCACCCAGGCGCCCCTGATTTTCATACGACCTTAATAAACTTGATTATCCAGTTTCCCAATTCTTAATAAGCAAGCCACAGCAACTTAGAAGGGCTCCCTGGGAGGAGATACCGGAGGCAGGTACAGGGACCCACAACAGCAGAGACACGGCTGGAGGGCAGCCACACTGGTTTGGGTCATGTCGATTATGACCGCTCTTCCAGCTCCGAGTGCCTAGGTATTCTCGGCAAAACAGATTCATTTATCGCACCGAAGGATACTGAGGGCGCGTTTAGACAGGCCACTATTCTAGAACACAAAGACCTTCCCTGACCATCCTTCCCCCCCAAAAACCTCCCTATTACTCAAACACCTTCACTTATTTTTTTTTCTTTAGTGTATTCATAACCATCTGATGTGTGTGTGTGTGTGTGTGTGTGTGTGTGTGTGTGTGTCTCCCCACTAGAATATTAACTTCTTGCACTCAGAGATTTTATTTTTAACCTTCCCAAATCCTGGCTAGCAAGAAGCACATCGTATATGCACAATACATGTTTGTTGAACGGATGAGGCTAAGGACGAGTAAGTTGCAACTCCTCTCCAGAAGAGCTGACAGTCTAGCAAAGAAGTCAGGCACGTGTACCGCTGATGTCAGCACAAGTCGGTGTGGGCCCAGAGCCACCTGCACGCTATGAAGAGCAGACAGAGTTTAGATGAATCAATCTGGGATTATCTCTTTTACCAGAAGTCAAGATAAGGTGACAAAAACAAAACTGAAGATCCTTCTCTCGTGCGCAACAGCCTGAACAGATAGGTGTCCTAGGATGTCCCACAGGTGGGTCTAAAACCTCAGATTCCTTCTATTTTGATGTGTCCCCATCCACAAGTACAGTCACTCAAGTTCGGAAATTTGCGATTATCTGGCTGGTGTGCACAGGGAGTACAGGAGGGGT
Source organism: Felis catus (assembly GCF_018350175.1). Lineage (NCBI taxonomy): Eukaryota > Metazoa > Chordata > Mammalia > Carnivora > Felidae > Felis > Felis catus. Next base: position 135,447,506 of record NC_058370.1, read on the forward strand.
TCCTGCTTGTGGTGAATGAGAGATTCTAGTTTTTTGGTATGGTATGACCCGAACGCTGTGTTTGTTTTTATTTTATTTGGAGATACTCATGAGTCTAATGTGTAAGCGAGGTGACAGTCATTGCTCTGGAGGATTGTCCTCATTCCTGTGTTCAGATGGGTTAAAAGAGAGGCTGGACGGCACTGGCATTCCTTATGTGCCTTCCTGATGCTCGTATCCTGTCTGCCAGAGCAGGAGTCTCCCTGTGAAAGCTCAGGGCAATTCGCAGTGACCCGGAGGCACAGCACTGGCTTTCAACTGGGTGCAAGTGTGAGCATGGAGGAGATCGCATACAGGAAGTCTCAGGATGTCTGTTCAAACTGGCATCGCTCCCTAGCACTCTGTCTATGGCTGGGTCAAGTAAACTATTAGAGGTCAAGGATCTCAGCGTCTTCCACAGGCTCCACGTGCTCACGGCCAGCATCCAAACACCAGCCAAGACTCTGGAATGAGACTCTTGGCAGGGTGAACACTAGCCAGGATTGTGGACATAACATTTACTCCAAAATAACTAAGGCCATTGAAACCATGACTCTGAGCAAAAACTTGGCAGTAGAGAAAAAAGGAAAGATCAAGAGAGAATTTTGTTGCTCATGGGTAGGATTCCAGAACTTGCCAAACGTTAACATCGTCCACTTTTGTTTTACCTTTTTAGGATGGACTCATCATAGACAAAACAAAACCCAAAAGAGGCAACAACTTTGCTCGTGCTCTTGCCTGAGCTGTTATTTATAAGGAGGGTGGCCTATTCCTGGTATGAGCTCATTTACCACAAGCAGAAGGAGATGAACTCTGGTGCTACCAGAACCAACAACCATATTGTTCCTTGATAGGGAAAAGCCTGCACAAGGGAGCATACTTGCCCGGTGTGACCTCACGCGTTCACCCCGGACTGTGACCAGTTTTCATTTGGTCAGTAGGGAATTTGGGAAGGGGGCCTTGTAATTATTTCAATGTTAAAATTGGTTTGGCACATCTTGGGAGCACTGGTGAAGACAAGAGCCTCTTTGAAAGGCAGATGCATGCATCCAAACCCAACAACCCTGCAGCACGCAGCAAGCAAGAGCTGCCCAGAGGGGCACCGCACGGGACCAGGCGGGGACGTCCTTCTGTCCCTGTTTTCCCTTTAGTGAGTGTTCCTCTCACAGAAAGCATTAATTAAGCAGGGGTAAGTTTGTAAGTGTAGCTGCATAACGAATTAGCAATGAATTCCCCTTCAAAATGGCCTGACAGAGCCATTTATAGTCACTATCTTTTTTCAAAGATTTATTTATTTTTGAGAGAGAGAGAGAGAGCAAGTGGGGAAGGGGCAGAAAGAGAGGGGGACAAAGGATCCAAAGTGGGCTCTATGCTGACAGTGGTGAGCCCAATGTGGCGCTCGAACTCATGAACCGTGAGATCATGACCTGAGCTTTAGTTGGATGCTTGACCGACTGAGCCACCCAGGAGTCCCTATAATCATTATTAAATGATAGGGGCGCCTTAGTTCAGTCGCTTAAGCATCACGATCTCAGGGTTCATGGGTTCGAGCCCAGTGTCGGGCTCTGTGCTGACAGCTCAGAGCCTGGAGCCCACTTCGGATTCTGTGTCTCGCCCTCTCTCTGCTCCTCCCCTGCTTACACTCATACTCTGTATCTCTATCAAAAATAAATAAACATTAAAAAACTTAATAAAAAATAAATTATAAATGACTATGACCAGAACTACACAAAGAACATCAATTTACCCAATTTACCCAAGTCAGCTTTTCTGACTACATACTGAATTTCAGAAAGATGATGAAGAAAATCTGGGATTTTGTTTTCAGAGTTTGTTTGTTTTCCTAAATGGTATTGGATGCCTGTTCTAGCAAAACAAAATTATCCAAATACTCAGAAAGGAAACTTGGCCCAAAGTCACATTGGGTCAAGTGTTATTTATTTCTAATTGTAGGGGAAATGACTATTATAATCTTTTAAGAAGCCACAGGAAAAGCTAGAAAAAAAAAAAAAACAGAGAAAACACAATGAGCTTTGGACAACCAACTGGTCCACCTTGGGTCTTTCATGCCTGTTCTCTTGCCCACAAAAATGGCACATATATTTTTCCTAATACGGTCAGACCAAAAGGTTTTACTTCAATTTGCTGAATTTCAGCAAGTCCTCAGATGGGCCAAGAGAAAGCCAGGTTTTATCAATGACTGAAACTGTTTTCTGTGGAGGGGAGCTGCCTGGGTAGCTCAGTTGGTTAAGCATCCAACTTCAGTTCAGGTCATGATCTCATGACTCCTGAGTTTGACCCCGGTGTCAGGCGCTATGCCGAAACTGCTTCAGATCCTCGGTCTCCCTCTCTCTGCTTCTCCCTTGCTTGCACTCTCTCAAGAATAAATAAACTTAAAAAAAAAAAAAACTGTTTTCTGTGGTTTTCTTGGCTTAAGTGTGTACATAGGCTATGAGTTCAACACCTTTCCTCTGACCAGCATTTACGCTTATACCTTCCCTTAAAGCCAGCCCTCCTCTTAGAACCCTTGTTCTCTACATCCATGTAGTTGATGATTCTGGTTTCTCTATGTGTTGGGTCAGCACAAATCTGGCTGCTTTAATTGGGTATATTTCTAGGGCTTTGTCCTAGCCTCAGAATGTAAGGCCTATCATCAGGAGTGGGGCCTTCCTGCTGATTAGGTTACAGCTGTTCATTTTCTTGATAGAGAATAAGAGACTGAGTGCTGTTTACCGCTATGTCTGACAGAACATTTCAGCTACTACGTGAAATACTCTTCTCTGTACCAAGCGTGAATTTGACTTTCTTTACAAAATGGCGCCATTTCGAACACATTTGGGCATACGTAGTTTCTCCCTTGTCTGTCTGGGTTGTAGACATGCCTCTGTGCAAGAGGGATTAGAAACAGGAGGGAGAAGGAAGAGAGGGCCCCAGGAACCCGGGAATTTGTCTGTTTTACACAGGGCATTTCCTCAGGACAGAAGTAGGACAGTATTACAGGACAAAAGAACATACGTTCCATCTTTTCATGGGCCTTTATTTGAAATTTCACATTCTAAGCATAGGCACAGAGAGAAAAGGGCTTTATGCCAGGCAGACTTGGCTTCCCATCCTACCTCTGCCCCCAGAAGCGTTGAGAAATTCATCTGGTATTTATTATGTGGACATCAGGGTTTCTTCATAAGAGGCTTGGGGTAATGATATCTGTCAGCCATATCAGGAGGAGCACTGGAGAGGTGACACAGTGAAGCTCTCACATGCTCAGGGTAGACCCTCCACAGATCTTTGCCTGCTGGCTGCACTCCCCCACTGTAGGTTAGGGTATGCAGAAAGGGCCTCATGGAGGAAGTGATATCATAAATTACAGACTCACCTGGCAAGCTTTCTTTATGTGAATTAACTTGAGAGCACAACTCAGTGGTGACACTCCTGAGCCTTGCAACTGAAAACTAAGAAGCCAAGGAATTCAGTGAGAAATTAAGATGTCGTGCCACCTTCCAGAATCTTCTAGGAAGAGGTTCCTGAGAGACACAGGTGGAAGGTAAGGAAGCATGGAAAACTGTGTCAATGAGACTGGAGCCCCAGTGAAAAGCAGATACACTTGAAAACTTGTCAAACTGAGAAGGATATAGAATTGGGGCTGGGTCTTGGGGTGCCTGGGTGACTCGGTGGGTTGAGTGACTGACTCCTGATTTCAGCTCAGGTTATGATCTCACAGTTTGTGAAATCAAGCCCCGGATCATCCACGGCAACTGTGCAGAACCTGCTTAGAATTCTCTCCTTCTCTCCCCCTGCCCCTCTCCAGCATGTGCTCTCTTTCTCTTTCCCCAAATAAATAAATGCACTTAAAAAAAAGAATTTGGGTTGGGTCTTATTATGCTGGAATCTAAACATTTAGAGGAGCCTCTATGGTCAAGCAAAGAGCTCAAGGCTTCATAAGTAAGTCAGTAGCTCCCGTGCTCCTTACTGAGAAACAAACTTTTAATTCTTTTTGGTTTTTTTTTAGTGCCTTTTGCTCCCCAAGGAGTGGCTGTGGCTGGTCCAGTCAGGATGTACAACAAGAGGCAGAGGCTTGAGGTTTCCTTAGTTTCCCTCCAAAGTCGAGTTCTGCAGTGTTGGGTAGTGTCCCTCTGTCAGCTGTGTATCGCCATCTCCCTCGGGCTTGTCTCGTAGCCGAGACTCTGTGCAGGTGAAAAGAACATGCGGTCCAACTCATCAGTGAGTGATTCCTTCTGAGCCAGGGGGACTGGCATGGAAAAGGACAAAGACAAATCAAGAGGGAAACAAGTAACAGGCACACTACATCTGGAAGGTGGTCAAAGCCATCCATCGTTCCAGTAACAGAAACCTGCAGAGAACTTGTGTGTCAGCCATTGATCTGGGAACTGAGGTACAGCCAACAAACAGAGGCAACTCCCTGTCTGCACAGAGCTTCTTCTATTCTCGTTCAGGGAGGCGGAGAAGAAACGCATGGATAGATGAAATATGTGACATGTTTGATCACAATAGTTCCTACAGGAGAAACCAGCAGGGGAGAGGACAGGGCAGGTCTGGGAATCCTCGCTGGGAAGGTGGCAGTTAAGGAAAGTTCTCAACAGGTGAGAGGGCAAGCCATTCAAAGACCTGACTACTGGCGAATAAACTGTTGATAAAAATAAGACCGAGGGAGACTTACTACAATAATCCAGATGAGCAACGATGTGGCGACTCCAAGAATTGTGGCCAGAGGATCAGGAAGAATGGGGTTGTTGTTACTTATAAAATGAAGACGATGCAAAGAGTGGCTTTTAGAGGGAAGGAATAAGGGGTTTGGTTTCAGACACTGTGTGTGTTTCCTAGGACTTCCATGACAACGTACCACAGACTGGGTGGCACCAAACTTCAGAAACTTATGGTGTCACGTTCCTGGAAGCTTCAGTCCACGGTCACGGTGGCAGTAGCATCATGCTTCCTCCAAAGGCTGTGAGGACAATCCTTCCTTATCTCTTCCTAACTGTGGGTGGCCACCAGCCACGCTTGGCACTCCTTGGCTTGAGCTGTACCACTCCAGTCCCTGCCTGTGTCTTCACACGGCATCTTCCCTCGTATATCTATGTCTGCTCTCATCTTAGGAGGACACAGTCATCTTGGAGCGAGGCCCATGCTAATCCCAGGTAACCTCATCTTAACTCAGCTACATCTGCAAAACCCTATTTTCAAGTAAGGTCATATTCACACGTGGCAGGCTTAGGATTTCAATATGTAATTCTGGGGAATACCATTTAAGCCACAAAAACCATGATGTTGGGTAGGCAATGGAATATGCAAATGTGGGGATTAGAGGACAAATCCAAGCAGCAGATGTTAATTTGGAGGTCATGCGTACATGGGTAATAATTAAAGCCGGGTGATAGCATGAGACCATGAAGGGAGAGAGTACGTACAGGGAAAAGAACAGGGCCAAGGACTGAGCCCTGAGCACTCTAGCATTTGGAGTCAGGGTGCTGAGGATCCAGCAAAGGATAATGAATAGCTATTGTCCATAAAAGACAGACAACTGGGCAAGATGGGGTCCTCGGAGCCAAGTAAAGAAAGAGGGTCAAGGAAGAGGGAGTAGCAGAACAATGAATAAGGTGTTCAGGAAAGAAGGAGAAACAGGGAGACAGTAGCCAGGGAACAGGGTTCCCAAACGGAGCCGGCGCTGAACACATCCTGAGGAATGAATGAATGAATGAATGGAGCCTGAATAGAGGATCTCACCCTCTGTGGGACAGTGTCTGTAACTCACCCATGCAACAGACACGTGACAAGTGTCCCCACACATCGCTTTGCTGCCGGCTTGCTTCCCACATCTCAGCTCCCTATTGACCACCGCCCCCCCGGGCCTCCATCCCTCCCTTACAAGGACCTTTGTGGTTACACTGGGTCTGATGTAAAGACGAATCAGAAACATCCCTTTCGGCCAGCCCAAGTGAAAATAAAGCCTGGCTTATGTAACGAGCATGGCTCAGGACAGTCAAAAACAATGCAGGCAGAATCCCAGTCACTGATCAGCAGTGTATGGCCTAAAGCACATCAGAGACAGCCCAGGTGGAGTCGAAGTAATCAGAAAGCGATCGTGACAGTGGGGAGAAGGCACAAAACTGAGGTGGCACTCAGGACCTCACCTGACATGTGTCTGAGGTTTGCAGCAAACAATGGAGAAGGGACTGGTCTTCTGTGTCTTATGCATTCAGGGACGAGCTTGGCTGCAGGGGCCATCAAGGGGGCGGCTATCGAAGGATTGCAGTTTAAACCAGCAATGTTTCGGGACGCATGGGTGGCTCAGCTGGTTGGGCGTCCAACTTTGGCTCAGGTCATGACCTTGCGGTCCGTGGGTTCAAGCCCCGCATCGGGCTCTGTGCTGACAGCTCAGAGCCTGGAGCCTGCTTCCGATTCTGGGTCTCCCTTGCTCTCTGCCCCTCCCCCACTCTCTCTCACGCACGCACTCTCTCTTTCTCAAAAATAAGTAAACATTAAAAATTTAAAAGTATAACAACCAGCAAGCTTTTTAAAAAGCCACAGAGAGTAAATCAAACACAGGGTTTTATTCCAGCTATACTGAGGTATAACTGACATATAAAATTGTATGATATATAAAGTGTGTAGTTCTCTGGGTGTTTACCCTTTATAAGAGTAGAACTGGAAGTTAAGAAACATTAAGTCAGGGTAATGTTGCAGTAGTAGCTGAAGCAAAGATTCTCAAGCATTTTCACCTACAAAAAATAATCTTTTTCATTAGTCAAAGTAATATTATATTATATATATGTTTATAAAGAAGTTAATATGTTTAAACACTATGTTTGTGGGAGTCACCTATGGGTCATAAAGTATGTGAGAACAGACAGGTATGTAGTCCTGGGAAATATACCAGCATTCTCATGCCTGTAAGAATGAAAACTATGGGTAAATATTCATCAAAACTTTAGTGATAAACCTCAGTATTCAATAACCAAGAAATGTGTCTCGTGTTCTTATGAATTCTTCATTTCAATGCAGAGTGGGTAACAGCTTTTAAAAAGTAACTTGGAAATGTATTTGCTCGAGGGGCTGACTTTGGGGAGCAGGGAAGCATGCTTCTCTGCTTCAATCCTTTTAGTCAATAATTCAGAAATGGCTACAGGGGAATAAAAGCGTGTTAAACTTGGCCTCCACACAACAAGAGCCTCCGGAGCAAAGGGTGCTTTCTTAAGTCACAGCTGCTTCCGAACTGCCAGGTGGCAGCTCCAGACTTTCCTGAAAACTGCCTTTGGATAAAAAATTAAACTTTCTCTCCATTTCTGCTCCAGGGTCTGGCCTCCCAAGCCATCCCCGGCCAACTACGTGATAACCACGCCTCTGCTACCATGGGCGCCCTCCCACGTTCACACTTGTGCAGAAAGGGCCGGTGCTGCCGTTCCCCTGGTAAAACAACAACGATGCAGGGTGCAGGGCTGGTGCAAAGGCTTTCTAAGCTCACGTGCCCCCTGCACGAGGAGCTGGAGGTCCTTCCTTATGTCAGTTCTTCTCTAGCACCTTCCCCATGCCCTCTCTGGGGCCACAGTGCCATCTTGCCACAATGGCCTAATTCGGGAGCCTGCCATTTTGTCACCCTCAGCCAGGTGGGCAAATCCCAAGTCCTACTTTGTCCTGGATCCTCTTATGTGTCACTGACCGTAGGCCAGCCTCCTCTGGTTAATGAGAAACGCCTCTCCCAGCAAGACACCATGGCTGTGGTGAAAAGATAATCTCCCTCAAACCTGCCAGGGGGAAAGACAGAGAGAAAAACAGAATGAAGTAGTGAACTACACGTTGTAATACAATCCTTGGAGGTTTTCTCCTTGACAAAGGGCCTTCCCGATTCTTAACCTTCTCATAGGTAAAGTGGGAGGCTTCAGCTACACTGGATCCCATCCCACCCCAGGCATCTTTGGTTCCATAGTTGACGATGTGGAGTTTCTGCCCCAACCAACGTTGACAAATATGCTATTTCTTCTTCCTGTCCCCCGCCTCCTCCCTCCCTTCCCCTTTCTCCGTGTCGAACCATAGTAACCTTCTGGAGTCTAAATACACAAAATCAATTAATCCATGGCAGCAGATGAGGGACAGAGAGGAGGTGCGCACTGTGGAAAAGTCTTCTAAAGCACAAAGCACGAGACACACATCAAGCTCTAAAAGACTGATTCTGGAATATTACAAAGGCAACACGATAAAAGGAATAAGACTAAAAGTCAATGCACTCAAGATTTTCTAGAAGTGACTAATGTATCTGAGACTTCCTCAGAATTCCTTCCAGAAAATGCCAGGTCCACAGTCCTTACTTTTAGATTCCAGTGTAAAATGTGCTGGTGATGCTGCAGCATCCCCTTTCCTTCCTCTCTCCCTGCTTTACATTTGCAGTGAGTTTTGAAATCAATGTCACGCAGCACGTAGAACTCACTCTCGCACAGGTAACATTGCTTTTTCACTTGTAAAGACCAGAACTAGGTGCTGTGTTAGAAGCGAAAGTGTCCCTTTTTGCCCCCATTCACATATAAAACTCAGAAAGGTCAGAAGTGGGAAAAGAAAATCGGTGTCTTAAAGCAACTGAGTAGATCCAGTGAGGCAATGCCCCCACCTACTGCTGGGTGAGCCTGACTCCGCCCTGTGGGTCACTTCTCCTGGGGGGCGGTGGCGGGGGCAAGACCCAGGAAGGGAGTCCCCCCACTGGCCGCGGCTCAGGAGCCCTCGCTCTGTGATGCCTCCGCGGCCTCCACCATGTTTCCATTTCAGGCAGAGCAAACATGTGTAAATACTTTATTAAAATTAAAAAAAAAAAACCGCATGAAGTGAAAGCTGTTCCCCTCTGATTGATTTTTCAAAAGCTCCCTAGACTACTTCTGCTACAGATGTTTGCAAAATGATTGGATGCAAAGTGGGCTTAATTCATAAAAGCAATAAAATGCTGCTTATTGACTGAACAGATGAACTAGCTGAGGGGGGATAATTTGGAGTGTTCTTATTGGAAATGCTCTGAAGAAATGTAATGATAGTGGAGAGACAGAGTCTTATTAGCTGTGGTAAATATATTTTCCTGCAGAATGCTTAGGAAATTTTGGAAATAACTAGAAAATAACTCTCAGATTTTCAGTTATACTGGCTTTTTGATTAAACGTGTTAACGTTCAGCTTCATAAATCCATAAAATCCTTGATATGGTGAAATTGGGAACAAGCCCAGGGTGGGGAGTCGGGACAACGAGGTGCCGGCTGTAGTTCTGCCACTGATTCTGTCACAGTTCTCTTCCCACCGGAGAGACAAAGATGGGTAAGTGTGGTCTCCTCCCGCCACGGTGCACAGAGCCCAGGGTCATAGTTGGGGGGCTCAAAGAGCCCTAAATAGTCCAGGGAAGCACACTGGGGATTCCTGGGGAGGAATGGGACGGTGTGAGCAGGGGCTCCCGGGTTGCACGCCCCTGCTGCAGCAAAACAGCTCTGCTCTCTCCTGTCAGGTCGGACCACAGAGGAAGACACCGCCTGCCAAAAGAATTTGTGGCTTATACATCTTGGGGAAGCAGGAGTTTCGTGATAAGTAATGCCTGTCCTACCCATCACGCAAGTACACCTTGAAAAGGAAGAAACCAGTGGCAAGCAGTGCGATTCCTTGCATTATGATTCGAATCGTGAAGAAGCAGGTGTGGCTTTCTCGGTCACCCTCCTCTTCCCTCTAGTTCACTGATCTCCTTGGATTCATCAATATTATTTTATGTCAGCTCCCTATTTTTAAATAAGCTAAATTTCACTTAGACATACATGAGTAAGAATGAACCCGTGAATTTTACTCAGCAGAGGAAGGTTAGGGGTATTGGTGAAGCGAATGGCAAGACACAATTGATGCCTACCCCTGGAGCTAAGCTCCAGAGCAATCCGTGCGAAGTTATGTTCGGAGGCACATGGCCCTAGGATGCCAGTATCCTGACCCAATGACATACTTCCTCCATGATTCCAGGAACTGGGTCCAGAAACTCTACATCTCTTTCGTTTACAGTGTCAGATACAAGACGTAAGCACAAAGGTTGGCATCTTTGAAGAATGCATCATCTGCTGGTAACTGTATGGCCTGTCCCAGTGAGACCTGCTACCTTGCTCTCTTCTGCTGTTCATTTGCTGTCACTGCCTATGGACCCCGATACCCAGGAGTTATCACGCCAGGGGAAGCAGGTCAGGATTTAATCCAAAACACTCCCAGTGTTATGTCCTCGAGTTTCTTTTCTCTCTTTTATGGTTGTAATATAGCTTTGGCATCAAGGAGGTAATGAAAATATTTAACCAAAAAATTAATTATTTTAAATGCCAATAAGAATGTGTACATAGTCATCATAGATAATTCCCTATATTTTATTGCACAGTTATGTTAGCTCCGAGTTCCTAGTGTTGGACACGTTAGGTATATGCGTAACTAATTGTGTGTGTAATTAAATTTATATATATATATATATATATATATTATGAAATTAAAAGCTATACATGTAAGAATTACATATATATAATTTAAATTAAAAACTATACACACACACACACACACACACACACACACACATATATATATATATATAGGAGGGCAGGTGGGAGGAAATCCGCAAGAAGAACTAGAAGGGACTTTGCTGCCAGTCCTTGATAATAAAGTTTGGAACTAAAAACTCTGTTATATAGATATATAAAGTCATATGTATATACACAAAGTCCCTTCTAGTTCTTCTTGCAGATTTCCTCCCACCTGCCCTCCCAGGGGGTAGTCCATAGTCCCTGGCCTCTCATAAGGGGGAGCTCAGGTCATTGGTTATCTGTTCATACAAGTACTATTGAAATGCCCACTGTCCTTGTCTACCTGGCCCACTAAGTGAGCAGCTCTTTGGGAGTCTTTTGAAAGCTTCGGGATCTCTGTAGTTGGGTCCCAACTCTTTAAGATTTCATGCCCTGAGGACCATTCCTTCCTGGGCTCTCCCAGCCTCCCTAGAGCACTACCAGAGAGGAGCTCTGAGCCCCACTGCATGAAGATAAAAGGCATAGCAAGGCATAAATCTTTGCCCTAACTGGAGGAATCATTATATACCTTTCTTTCTTTCTTTCTTTCTTTCTTTCTTTCTTTCTTTCTTTCTTTCTTTCTTCTTTCTTTCTCTTTCTTTTTCTCTTTCTATCTTTCCTTCTTTCTTTTCTTTCTTTCCTTTTCATTCATTTTCTTTCTTTCTTTCTTTCTTTCTTTCTTTCTTTCTTTCTTTCTTTCTTTCTTTCTTTCCTTCCTTCCTTCCTTCCTTCCTTCCTTCCTTCCTTCCTTCCTTCCTTTTTGTTTTCTTGTCTTTTCTTTCCTTCTTTCTCCTATCTATCTACTTGTCATCTATCTACCTACCTACCTATCATATCTTTAGGAAACCTTTCTTGTTTCTCCTGCTTCAGGTCTCATGGCTTGCTTATGTATGCTTGGTCTTCCTACATGAACTTAAGTAGTTGGAAAATAATGCAGAAGAACTAGCAGGTTATTTCCGTTTCCCCTCATGTGGTGCAAAGCCCAGTTATTTCCAAATGGAGGATTCTAAAATGCAAAGTAAATGGAGAGAAACATTCTCTGATATGCAGCTATATTTCTATTGAAAAAAGAAATGAACCCACAGTTAAGCTCACTTAGAAATGTTGACTCGTTCAGGTTCACTAACCTAACGATGGAGCTGAACTTCAAGCCACAGATTACAAGCACATTTGGGTTTGTTATTTTGTTTCATTTTGCCACAACCTATCACTGTATAGCATAATGCTTATGAGGTACAGTTTGGGAATTAAAATTTCAGCTGTGCCATTTATGAGTAATATGAATGGATAAGTTACGCAAATTCTTTGTGGTCTGGTTTCCTTTTTTGTAAGTGAGAGATAAGATTACTTATTATTACTTATTCCTTATTATCTCATTAAATTATCTAAGATTACTTACCTATAAGGAGTTCAAGTGAGATTAAAAGCTCTTACTACATGGCACCTATCATATAGTATGTTCTTAATAAATGCTGCCTATAGTCATTACATTACCAGTTCCCAATAAAACAAAGGATTTCACACCTTATGATGTGTTTTGCGTATAGTTATAGTTGGAAAGTGACAAATCTGAATTTACAATGAAAGAGCACGTATTGGTCAAGTGTGCTCAAGGTTTTGAGCATTGGAGGTAGTATGAAAAGTCACAGATTTTCTCTGTCACCTTCAGAACATCTAACACAGGCAAGACACTTGACATTCAAGTCTATTCTCAGCACAGCCAAGGACAGATGTTGGCTGATGCAACAAACTATCATTTGACAAATAAAGGGGAGAATATTTATAGATGTGGTACATGGCAGTGAGCTCCATCAGAAGAGGAAAAATAATTACTGAAACGAGACCAGATACCAAGATGGATGGGCAGAAAAATTTAAGCAATATAGACTGAAGAAGGAAAGAAGGAAGGAAGGAAGGAAGGAAGGAAGGAAGGAAGGAAGGAAGGAAGGAAGGAAAGAAAGAAAGAAAGAAAGAAAGAAAGAAAGAAAGAAAGAAAGAAAGAAAGAAAAGAAAGAGGAAGGAAGGAAGGAAGGAAGGAAGGAAGGAAGGAAGGAAGGAAGGAAGAAGGGAGAAGGAAAGAAGCTTTTTCTTGGAATTACTGTATTGAGATTTCTGACTCAATTTACTGGCCCTGCAGTAACAATCATTAAGTAGCAGTGAACCTTCATGCACAAAACACAGGCAATTCACAGAGTGACAACCCTCCAGGAGGTAGACTGACCCTAGATACTCAACATTTCCTAAAAATTTTATAGTTAACTCTTCATTAGACATGGGAAGATTACTGGATGTAAAGGAGTTCCAGAACCTCTTATCCCACCCAATGTGGGCTTGTGAGTGTTTGCATATTCATACCTCACAAGACAACTTTCCTTAAATGGTGTTGCATATTGTTAGATCCAAGTTACCTGTGAGTCGGAGTATTGAACAAGGGCTTCAACCTGAAGGGATAATGGATATGGTGTCAGGTTGCACTGTGATCATTTATTTCTAATTCTATCTCTACCAACCAGTTACACCATGTGGGCAGAGCAGTGAGTAATACAGAACCTCATTTTCCTCACCCATGAACTGAAGAGGTTGGACTGAACCATCTCTAATGTGCTTCCTGGTTGCTTTTCTTATGGGTAATTCAACAATGCGGATGGTACTGGTCCACTCCTGATGTCACTGGTCTCCCAGATTATCCATGACCTACACAGAACTGTCTGTGAAAGAACTGGGATTTGCTTGTGAAGGAGTGAGACGGGGAGTGCCCTGATTCATGTCTGAAGAGAGCCGTTTACTTAATGCCTCCAAATTCTTTTGAAGTTGAACACAGATACAAGGGGAGTCACAGCTCTGAAATCAGGCATTAGTCACAGCCCAAAGAGTAAATGACAGCTCCCTTGATTCTCTTCACCAATTTTAAATGAGGAAAATGGAGAGAGGGGGTGTGTACAAGTCTCTTTTGAAAGCATTGTTCTGAATTTCATATTGTGGAGAAGTTTCCCTCAGGTCAAGCACCCTTCTGTTAAATTTCACATGGTTATGCTTTTTAAACTATGAATATTCATTTGATTAATATTTCTAGAACCATGAGTTTAAAAAAACCACACATCTATTCAAACACAATAGCCTGAGAACATTATGAGATGGACATATAATTAGACCTGAATGGTCTACCGACAGGGTTCCTCTATTATCTGCCCTCATGGAGGAGACAGGAAATAAAGAAGGAAAATCAGAAAATCAGAGGTCAGCTTTCCAAAATGTAGTTACCAGCATTTCAAACACTGCAGTTAGCAGAAGAACAAAGCAGAAAGATTAATACACCTTCTTTGAATGAAGGTGTCTGGAAGGTGAATTTCAGAATATCCTTGACTCTGAAAGGATTATTTTCAAAAGCATGCACTGAGACAACGTTTCCCAGTTGTAACTATTGGGGAAATACATTTATATAACACTTTTAAGTGCTATTAGAAGATAAATATAGAGAGAGGGAAGGGATAGAAGGATGTACAGATAACAGAAGAGATGGGTGGGAAAGAGTGATTGAATGTCAAAAGACAGAGAAGGGCATGTGCTTTGCAGTGATAATTCTTCATCTAGAAGTACATTTTAAAACTAAGGTTTTTATATATGTGGGTATAAATATTACATATTCATATAGGTATACATATATAAATATTATTCATAGGAGTATACATAAGTATACATACATATATGCACATATATATACATATAGGTTAGAAATCTTTCAAGTATCGTTGCATTTAATGCACATAAATATATAATAGAAGAAATAGGTGTGTGTATTTCACATAATCAATTATCCTACCAGAATAGGAACATTAAACTGTAATTGACAAATTGCCAAAGATTCAGTGTGGAGTACCTCCAGAGTTAAAAACCCCAAGGGGGCTCAATACTGGAGGAAGACCTACACTTGTGACTTCTACCTCCCAGGCCCCACCAAGTTTTGGGGGTAAATATGATCTGAGAAAAATTCCCTCACGACTTAGCAGAGAGAGGAGGAAAACTGCCATTTTGAAATACAGCCAGAGCACTCTTTTTACCCAACAAAGGACTTCCCTCAAAAGACACAATTTTACCAGAGCCTAAGCGGTCTGGGGGAAGGGAAAATTCAGTCCCCCTAGCTTGTCTGTCTCACCTAATGGGGAAAAAAAGCTGAGCAGCTCGTGAGTGAGTAGCTCACCGAGCTACGCACACAAGATCACACAGACTGAGATGTAACCGTAAGATTACTGATTGGTTTCCATGCCCTCATACCTTACACCGTTACACATTTATAAGATAACAGGATTATAGCTAAAAGCACTGCAAGGCTCAGACACTATTTAAGAAAGATTCTCTAGAGAAACCCAGACGGCAAGAGAGACAAAAAATGAGGGAACCAAAGAAAATGTTAATCTCCAACACCTAGGGCCACAGTGAGGAGTAAGTCCAGCCTAACTCTTAGCCAGATAAACATGGAACCTCACACTGAGGGCCTCTCCCCTCAGTCCCTTTTACTCAGTGCATCATATATCCAGCTTTCAACAAAAAATTATAAGGTATGCTAAAGGGCAAAACACAGTCCGAAAAGGCAAGTCAAGCTTCAAAAGAGATTATATATGACAAAGTTTGGGAATCATCAGAATGAGAATTTAAAATAACAATGATTAATATGCTACGGGACCAGGCATATCATAGTCAAACTGCAGAAAATCAAAGATAAGGAAAAAATCTAGAAAGAAGCCCAAAAGGGGGAAAATAAGAATTGCATTAGACTTTTTTTTTAAACCATGCAGGCAAGAAGAGAATGGAATGAAACAAAGACCCCAAAGAAGAGAATTGCCAAACCTAGAATGATTTATCCAGTGAAATTCCCTTCCAAAATGGAATGAGAAACAAAGACTTTCTCAAACAAACATGTGGAGGGACTTTTTCACCAGAAGACCTGCCTTAGAAGAAATGCTGAGAGAATTTCCTCAGAGGCAAGGAAAATGGTATCATCAGATTTACACAAGGAAAGGAAGAACATTTAAGAGTAAATGAAGCTAAAATAAAATCTTTCAATTGTCTTATTTTTTAATGTTTATTTACTTATTTTGAGAGAGAGAAAAAGTGTGAACGGGGAGGGTCAGAGAGAGAGAGAGAGAGAGAGAGAGAGAATGAATCCCAAGCAGGCTCTACGCTGTCAGCGTAGAGCCTGATGTGGGGCTCCATCCCAGGAATGGCGAGATCATAACCTGAGCTGAAATCAAGAGTTAGATGCTTAACCTACTGAGGCAACCAGGGGCCTCTCAATCTTCTTATATTTAATGTATGTAACAGATAACAGCTAGCCCAAATGACTGGCAACAACGTGTTTGGTGATTACTGTTTATGCATAAGTCAAATGAGTGACCACATGCTATAAAGGAGAAGGGGGAAGTGGGAAAGGTCTGCTAGCAGGCACCTGCCGTGTAGTGCTTTTGGAAAGTGGGCTTAGATTGGTTGTAAATGGATATCGCAAACACTAGGACAACCACTACAATGTTTAAGAAATGAGTTTAAAGTCCTGGATTCCCCCTTTCTAGTGGGGGGAGTGCTCCAGTCTCACAGCTGGGATGTCTGGACAGCTCTCTCCTAAAACCGGCAACTCAACACTGGAAATCAGATGTCAGTTGATGAAGACTCCTTCAACACAGCGGAAAAAGAATGAACGAACTACAGATAGATCAGTAGAAAATATCTAGGCTGAGGCTTGTAGAACAAAAAGAACGGGAAATACGGGGCAAAAGTATAAAAGATAGGTAGCGGGAAAGTTTTATTTATATGGAATTGAGGTCCGTCCCAGGAAGGTGGTTGAGAAAGAATGAGGCAGAAGACATATTGGAACACATGACGTAGACGAATTCTAAACCAGAGAAAGACACGAGGTTCAGGTTCAAGAAATACTACGAACTCTGAACAAACTAAATACAAACAAAACTGTCCAAAGGTTACCATAATAAAATTGCTAGAGGCAGAGAAAAATTTTGAAAACAGAAAATTTTGAACATATGACAGAGAGAGAGAGAGAGAGAGAGAGAGAGAGAGGAAAACCAGGAACAGACTCTTAATAGAACACACTGAGGGTTGCTGGAGGGGCAGTGGGTGGGAGATGGGTGAAACAGGTGATGGGGATTAAGGAGCACATTTGTGATGAGTACCACATATTGTATGTAATTGATGAATCACTAAACTCTACACCAGAAACTAATATTACACTATATGGAATGTAAGTAAAAACTTGAAAAAAAAGAAATCACTGTGAAAGGAATAATTACCCTGATACCTGACTTCACAACAGAAATGACAAAACCCAGAAGACAGTATGTCATCTTGAAAGTGGTAAAAGAAAGAAGCTATAGAAATCCATAGAATTCAATACCCAGCAAAAATATCCTTGAAACACAAAATGAAAACAAATATTTCCAGTCGAACAAAAACTCAGGAGAAATTTTTGCCAGTTGGTATTCACCAAAGAAATTACGTAAGAGGGGCGCCTGGGTGGCTCAGTCAGTTAAGCATACAACTTCGGTTCAGGTTATGATCTCACCATTTATGGGTTTGAGCCCCACGTTGGGCTCTGTGCTGACAGCTCGGAGCCTGGAGGATGCTTCAGATTCTGTCTCCCTTTCTCTCTGCCCCTCCTCCACTCACATTCTGTCTGTCTCTCAAAAATAAATAAACTTTAAAAAAAAGGAAATAATGTAAGATAATTTCTCAAGAAGATAGAAAGAAAATCCCAGATAGAAACATGAGAGGAAACAGATAATAAATAAATCTCAATGTAATAATGAGATGTCTCTACAAAAAATGTCAACAAAAGAGCAAAACTTATATTATAAAAGTATATAAATATATTCATATACAATGTAAGAGAGATGAAAAATGTAATAATAAAGTTCCATTAATTCAAAAAAGACAAGAGAAAACATGTAAATACATGAGCAATAACCAGTGGAGATAATTAACAAAGACAAATGTTACTTCATGAAAACATAAAGACTGAGCAATACTCGTCAAGAGTCAAAAAGAAGACACCATTTACCAGGAAGGAAAGACAGTGATATCACTACAGATCCTACAGAAATTAAAATGATGAGAATATTAAAATGACTCTATGCCAACAAACAAAACTGAGAATGGAAATAAAATGGATAGATTCCTTCATGGCGGGAGTACCAAAATGGCATAAGAAGAAACAAAAAAATCTGAATATATTTATTAAAACAATGCCCTCTGTAATTTCATTAAAAAATCTGAAATATGTAGAAATAAATCTAACAAAAGATATGCAAAAACACTTTACTAAACATGAGAAGTGTTGCTGGAAGAATTAAAGACAGCCAAACTTTATGCAGAGATATGTCATGCTCAAAGACCTGAAATCTCAGTATTTTTAAAGAATCTATTTTCTCAAAATTGACCTATAGATTTGAAATTCCAACAGAGTTTACTGTAGAAGTTGACAAGCTGATTCTGAAATATATATGAAAATACAAAAAACAAAAACAAAACAAAAACTAAAAGAGACAAAATTATCTCAAAGAACAAAGTTAGGGGTTGTGCAAACCCTGATGTCAACCCATACTACAGAGGACAGTCACAGGTCTGTGGACACAGAAACAGATCATTAGCACTGAACATAGATCAGAAACAGACCCATGTATATTCAATTAATTTTTTACTAAAGCCCCATGGCATCTCAATAGAGAAACTCCTTTGAAAAAAATGGTACTTCATTAACTGACTACACATGGGGGGAGACTAAACACTAACTCCCCTAACTCATATTTTTCACAACCTTTGACATGATTCATGGACCTCAACACAAAAGTTCTTTCCAATGTCATAGGAGGATAGCTTTTCAAGCTTACTCAGCTTACTTAGCTTAGCTTTTCAAGCTTACTAGCTTACTCAGATAAGTAAGAATTTCTTAGGAAGGATGCTACCCCAAAATCAAAACCATAAAAGAAACAGGGTAAGTGGGAAACTAATGGTAAGCTAAAACATCTACCCCTCAGAAGATACAACCAAGAAAATGAAAAGGTGAGCCACCAAGTGGGAGAAAACATTTTCAGTGCATGTATCTGATCATGGAGTGAAGGAAGCATTCCGTGTGGTGCTGGGGTCAATGGACACATGAATCTATGCAATTGTCAAAACCCATAGGCCTAAAACAAATACACAAGCCACATGTACAAAAAAACAAATATACATGTCAGAAAGTCAATGCTAATGTATGCACACTGAAAATAAAAATTAAACTAGAATGTCAAGGGATCCCAGGATGGAATGGCAAACGAATCTAAGTATCCAAGATGTATGGCAGAATCTCACTGAAGGAGGAAGGAGTGGGGGACCTGAGCAAGGTTAGCTTGGAAAGTGGCATTTTTATCTGGAAATCATAAGACTTAAAGACATAGGAACTATCTACTATCGTCTAATTGCTGCTCATAGTGGTGTGAGTTAATAACTGCTAAACTACTTTGCACGTACAATGGTGTTGAACAAACGAGAAATGGCTGGCGGGAAATTGTTGGAAATTGTTGGAAAAGGAAATTAGAGGTAAGCAAGAAGGAAAGGCTGCAGTGGACCCCAGGTGAGTGTGCATGAGTGAAAGACATGAGCTCGTGTGTGTGTGCATGCGCGTGTATGCATGTACACATGCACATACTCACAGATGGGTGAAAAATTGTACATATGCATGTGCTGGTCACTACACATGTACATGTTATCTAGCTCTAACACTGAGACAGCCTTAACACCTGGTACCAATGCCCAGGTTTTGGTGTCTAAACATCATTCTCTTAGAAAGAAACCAGGACTCCTCGGAGAAATGTCTGATTCAAGAGCAATCATGGAATATATAAGTTGAGCCTGGAGCATCTCATCATTCCAGAAAGTATGGAAGTGTTGACAAAAATTGAAAGGGTGGGGACATACCAAAAGGACATGACCAACCTGAGAGAGCCACCACAGCCAAAGCTAGAACCACTTTAACAACAGGAAAATCATGTAGTTTGAATTATAATCCACAGGATAAAATAAGTCTGTGGACACATAAATAAGTGATTGAATATACAAATAAATGAAGAAGAGACAAATCTTCCTTACAGAAAAATCTCAGACCACATATGCAGATATTCTCCTCTATAGGAGGTCCACCTTAACCCATCTCCGACCCCTTGAGAGTGGTCTGAAATTAGTGACTCACTCACAGGAACAGAGTAGAGGGGAAGGTAGTAACTTCACACTGGAGGAACCTGGCCAACACTCCCTAACCAACAGGTCAGGTAAATATGCCATTGATGCTCGGTGGAGGCCAGGTACCCCCCAGGTGACATGATAAGAAGGGGACTTCTTCTCTGTGGTATTTTCTCCAACAACTAACTAAGGTTAATTAGGAGAGAATACATCCAAATTCTGCAGAGTACCTGAGCAGGTCTCTTTAAAACTGTCAAGGTTATTGGGCACCTGGATAGCTCAGCCAGTTAAGCATCTGATTCTCGATACCAGCTCAGGTCATGATCTTGCAGTTTGTGAGTTTGAGACTCAGCTTGGGTTCTGCACTGACAGTGCAGAACCTGCTTGGGATTCTCTTTGTCTCCCTATGTCTCTGCCCCTCCTCTGTGCACGCACTGTCTCTTGAAATAAATAAATAAATAAACTTAAATATATGTGTGTGTGTGTGTGTGTGTGTGTGTGTGTGTGTGTGGTGATGATCTGAGCTCAAATCAAGAGTCAGATACGCAACTGACTAAGCCCCCCAGGTGCCCCAATGGAAGGATTATAGACAGATGTGAATGGCTTAGTGTGTCTGCAGCACAGTAAGTAACCACTAATATAATAGTTTAAGATAACAATTACAAAGTAATTAATAAGTTGTCCTCAGTTAGGGATCATACTTGGGTCTTTATAGTAAACCCTTTCAAGATAAAACCCAAAGTTGCTCTTAACAAAGCTTTCTAGATCTTTCGTGTGTGGATCACATGCAGGTTTTCTGCCGTAACTATTCGCTTAGCTATAAAGATCAGATCTAACATCTCTAAACAAGGACACAACATAAAATTCATGGGTCCCGTTTTAATGATACATTCTAAATTCCCAGGAATAAAGAGATACACTCTTTGATGTGCCCCTTCAATTCCTCTTTACCTTATGTGCTAAAATTAGTTTTTGGTTAATGCTTATTTTCTAAGCTGTATTTTTTTTTTGATGTTGTCTTGGGCAATCTGAAAAATCATTAAACTTTATCCTTCCCAGTATTCCATCCCATGATGCGACAAATACAAGCCGGACTTGAGAATTATTCATGGAAGCTCTACGTGTTCTGGGTCAAGTCAAAGGAACACAAAGTTCAACTAAAATGCCCGTGTTATACCCTATCTGAAACCAACCTTCACAAAAGGAATGTGAAGAACCGATGGAATTTTAAAATGCATTTTTTCCCTTTCTTTTCAACTTTGTGCTTCAGACGAAGCCTCTGTAAACATACTGTCGGAGTCAAGGATATCTTGTTTCTTAGCTGCAATACAATTTCACAGAAAGTGGAAATGAGAGACAGAAGAGAAGTAGTAAATCATCGTGTCCGCTCCCCGCCAGCACAGGATTGCTCCCTGCAGTACATTTTCCATTGCTTTGCCGATTTTGAAATGACTCAAGCAAGGAGGTTTCCGTCACTTCCCTTGGGAGACTTTTCAATGGTTTAATAGCCCTCACTGTTAAGATTGCTCTAATTTTCCTTTGCTCAATTTTCCCTTGCTTAATTTTCTTCTGTCTTCCCCAGTTACACTCCCATGGATGCTCTTCCCTCCCCAGTACTTAGAGAGAGTTGTCATCCCTTGGTCATCGAAGGCGAGAATTGAGCGCTTCCAGCCCTACTCAGAAATCCAACACTCATTCCCCCCTGGTTTTTCTCATTGACTTTCTGTGGAGACATTCAATTTGTTCTCAGTTAACACCAGATCGATTTAAGCAATATAACTGAATGAGTAGCACTCCATTTCTTCCAGAACTCTATGAACAGCAAGCCCCTCTGTAATCTAACACGTACTCAGTACAACAACGTGCACAGAAGTACACGCTGCTTTCCATGGATTTTAACACTAAACCAAACATGTCCCTCGTAGGGCAGAAGAGAAATAGACCCCTTCCAGAGAACACACTGGCCTGATTAGGGGTAGACCAATTTTTTAACTGTGAAAATGCTTCCATCTTGTTCTAGGAGGTTTCTCTGGGGTCCTTATCCCTAGCCCTGTGGGAAGAAGCATGGAATCAGAGGAACAGACCCAGGAGCATTTGGCTTGAAGCAACTAAAGCCTGAGTCACCCTCAATCTCCTGCCCCCTGTTACGAACTGAACTTTTGTGACCCACGCCCCCCGCCATTGATATGTTGAAACATAATCCCCAAGGTGATGAGATCAGGAGGTGAGGCCTTTGGGAGGTAATTAGGTCATGATGATGTAGCCTTCAAGAAAGGGATCAGAGCTCTTATAAAAGCTCCTGGAGACAGCTCCCTCCCCCTTTTGCCATGTGAGAACATGGTGAGAAGATGGAGGGTGGCTGTCCATGAACCGGCATCAAGTACTCACCAGACAGGAAACTACACTTCCAGCCTCCAGAACTGTGAGAAATTAAGTGTTTGCTGTTTATAAGCCACCCAACTTGTGGTATTTAGTATAGCAGTCCAAACTAAGCCATCCCCCTTCCTTCCATTAATGTTCAGAGTTTCTGGGAACATTGTGTGTGTGTGTGTGTGTGTGTGTGTGTGTGTGCAGTTTGCAAGGGGGAAAAATTTCTGTGTAAGTATATCTGGTCAATTGCCCAAAGATATTTCAGAAAGATTGAGACCCAAATCTCTAATGTTCTAGCCATTTGTTATCGTGTATATTTGCATTCTAAATATGTATTCCATTTCTTTCCTAAGGATGCATTTATAATTTTGCAATTTTTTTCTCAACAAAGACCACCCAAATTGTAGAAGCTTTAGATCATGTCATTGTGAGCTCATCTTTGTTGGGTTAATGCTGCTGCTGATTCTCCAAACCACAGCATCAGCCACGCACAAGATTCCCAACACTGACCCGAGATGAGGGCAGACTGTGTTCTACTCTCTCCCTCTGCCAAATGATCAAGCACAGAATCCCAAAGGGGCACATGGAGACTCTAGTAACAAAGTCAGCTGATCCAGGGTTGGAGTGACAGTTATTTTATTCCCTAATTTTTACAGGTTCCAAAAAATTCTACAAGTTTAAACTTAAAAAAATAAAACCTTACTGATATTGCTTAACCAATACTTCCTAATTTTACTTGGCTACAAACCCAAATTTTTTTTTTTCCTTTTTAACACATTACCCACCATTTTGCTGATGGAATTCATGTTCTGAGGAACACATTCTGGGAAATATTCTACCACTGCATCCTATAAAAATCTTGCATATTTGCTCTTTTCACAGTACGGTTTAAAGCACACATTTAATTCACTTGATTATTGAGTCCTGTAAGGAGGTAACAAAAAAACTAGACAGAAATCGCCATGAAGCTCTCTTCCTTAGTTACCAAACACTGACAAACACAAGAGGGGTTAGAATTGTCCTATTTCTGAGTGATTTTGTGGGGTTTACAGTCTCTACCTGGCTCAGAGTCTTTGGTCCTTGTAGGTACTTTCCCACCTGAAGTGTATTGGGCCAATCATGCCAGACCCCTGCCTGGCTGATAAATCATGCAGAATTACTGTCTGCCTCAAGCCTCACCAGAGGTTTCTTGAAATGCCATCTGGGCTGATGTTACTTATCCAGCTGTATTTCTTAAATCTTTAATTAGCAACAGGTTTTTTGCGTGAGGACAGAATGCAACCCCTGGGCTACTTTATGTGCCAGTGAACCTCACATGCTCTTGGGAAGACTTAGTTCCAAATATATTCTCATAGCTTGCTTCTTCCACAAATGCTCTTGGTTGGTAGCAGGCGAGAAACAAATCATTGCAATGCCTCCACAGTGAAAATGAATGCCAGTTGGTCTAGAAAATCCTAATATCCATATGATTTCTTCCATAAAATCAGATAGTTAGAAAGATAAATGTTTTCTTGCTGATTCTCTACTTTTTCTATCAATTCTTTGAGGAAGAGGTATTGAAATCTCCAGCTATAACTAATTAATCTATTTTTCCTTGCAGTTCTTCCAGTTATGTCCTATGAATGAATCCATTCCTTTATCATTTGGAAAAGCTCTTTATCTCTGGCAATATGCTTTTTTCCCCTCTAGAATATAATTTGATGGACAGTATAGTAAACCCAGTTTTCTTTTATAACTGCTTCCAATTCTGTCATTCTAATATGTTAGTATCTTTATATTTAAAGTGCATTGTAGTAGTGAAAATACCATAGTATATATGTGGTCTTGTGTTTTAATCCAATATGACAATCTCTGTCTTTTAATTTCGTTGTTTAGACCGTTTACACTTAATGGGATTTTGCTACCATTACATTCGTCTATCATTCTGTTATGTACTTTCTATTTGTTTCTTCTGGTGTCCACTTCTCTTCAACTGCCCACTTTTAAATTAATTGTACTTTTCATGCTTTCATTCAATCGCCAATGTCAGAGTATTAGATATAATTTTTTTAAAGTTTATTTGAGAAAGAGAGAGAAAGAGCACTAGAAAGACCAGGGGAGGGGGCAGAGAGAGAGAGGGAGAGAGAGGATCCCAAGCAGGCTCTGCACTATCAGTGTAGAGCTTGACATGGGGTTTGATCCCATGAACCATGAGACATGACCTGAGCCAAAATTAAGAGCTGGATGCTTAACTGACTGAGCCACCCAGGTGACTCTAGATATAACTTTTAGTTTAGCTATTTGGTGGTTGCTTTAGGGTTTCTCATATACGTCTTTTATGTGTCATAGCAAACAAACCATAACATAGTATACTTCTATTTATCCCCCCAACCTCTGTTGTTGTGCATTCCATTCCCATGTGTTATAAACACAGTGTTACTTTTGTTACTTTTGTTTAACAGTTAAGAATATTTTTAAATGTATTGAAATAGTAAGTAAGTACTCTTAGATTCTTATTACTGTAACAATTCCCAGTACCCCTCCATCCTCTGGGTAGCTCCACATTTCATCCAGGGCCATTTTCCCTCTGCATGAAAAAGGAAATAATCTCAGACTGCCAGGGATGGATTGCGCCAAGTTTCGTAATTCTAACACCCGAGTCAGTTATTTTGGAATGCGGTTAAAATTACTGGGGAACAGGTTAGTATTTTTGAATTTTTAAGATTTGTTAAGGTGAACCAAAGCAGTATTTAATTGAAAGCTAATTGGCTACCATTAATGAGGCATGACTGTTCCGAACACTATGCCCAGTATCCCATGAATTATGAGAAGTCCTAGTCTGGCAGATGGGACAGCCCCTATTCCCAGCACTGTGTTACGATGGCTTCGTTCTCTCTAATTCTCTCACGTGGTTCTTTCCTCAGCCTCGGGTGCTTTCTTCATATGCATTCTGAACACTCTGCTTAATATTCAGGAGGGACCCTCTGCAGATTTCTGGAGTTTTCTCTGTCTGCAGCTCCTTCCTCTTTTGTATTCTGCCTTTCAAACTCTAGATGCTGCATTGTCCCTGAACTCTCATCTCCGTCGTCTTTTCTCTGGGATCTCACCAGCCCCTACATTGTGTACCATAGGCTGGCAATCCCCTCAGCCATTAATCTTGGGAAATCACAGGGCTCGCTTAAATGGTCTCCCATTTCTCAAGGATAACTACACGAACTGCCTGGTATCTAGGGTCTTAGAAACAGTTATTTCACATATGCTTCCTGGTTTTCATGATTGTTTTAAGTGTCAGGGTGAATCCAGTCTGTTGCCCCATTTTAGATGGACCTGAAAACCTCTCTTTAGCAAAACACTGATGAAGTAATAAAGACAGTGAAAGTGAAATACAACATAACAACTTAAATCTATTGAATAAGACTTACCAAATCATCTCAAAGCCTCAACAGGCTGGACATATACCCAGTTCACAACCTCCTTCCACACACTGAGTGCCATATCACTCATAACCACTAGGGTTACAAAGCCCAAATAAGACTGGGGTTTACCTTAAAGTCGCCCATTTTATGTATGTAGGTAGGTAGGCAGGTAGGTAGGTATTTTTCAATATTTATTTATTTATTTTGAGAGAGAGAGAGAGGAGAGAGAGAGAACTGGGGAGGGGCAGAGAGAGAAAGAGAGAGAGAGAGAGAGAGAGAACTGGGGAGGGGCAGAGAAAGAGAGAGAGAGAGAACTGGGGAGGGGCAGAGAAAGAGAGAGAGAGAGAACTGGGGAGGGGCAGAGAGAGACAGAGAGAGAGAGAGAGAACTGGGGAGGGGCAGAGAGAGACAGAGAGAGAGAACTGGGGAGGGGCAGAGAAAGAAAGAGAGAGAGAGAGAGAGAGAGAGAGAGAGAGAGAGAGAGAGAACTGGGGAGGGGCAGAGAGAGAGAGAACTGGGGAGGGGCAGAGAGAGAAAGAAAGAGAGAGAGAAAGAGAGAGAGAGAGAGAGAGAGAGAGAACTGGGGAGGGGAGGGGAGAGAGAGAGAGAGAGAGAGAGAGAGAGAATCCCAAACAAGCTCCATGATCACTGCAGAGCCTGACACGGGGCTTAATCTCACGAACTGTGAGATCATGTCTCGAGCCAAATTCAAGACTTGGACGCTTAACCAACTGAGCCACCCAGGCACCCCTACACATACTCATTTTTTAAAAAAGAAATAAAGAAACTATTTTGGCAAAGCCCTGCTAAAAAAGTATGCAGATACAGATGGTGGATGTACAATAGGCATAGAAACATATGTACACAAATAAAATAGGGTTATTGAATAAGGACATTCTTAAACAGCACAAATATCCACAGCACTGTTCATTTCCTGTGCCCATCCCAAGAGCAGAGGGTGAATACTTGCTTATTTGCATATTTAAAGGCCTTTGCTGCTGAGGTCACTGGAAGCTACAGCCCTTGCTGTCTGTCCCCCCACTCCAGACTAGCGTGTCCTCTCCAGACTCTTTAAAATACCAAAAATAGAAACTCTTTAAATTCATTGAAATAAATTGCGTGGGCATTATTTCAATAATTTTAAAATGTTATGGAATTTACCAAGGGAAACCCACAGGATTAAGTTGAAATTAGGCTCTGTGCACTGGGATAAGCAATTGGCAAAGTAAGAGTTTGGTACACTTTGTCTCCACTTTGTTTCCAGGCTGTTACATATTCTGTCAGCCTGGTTTCGTTTTGTTTTCCTCTGATTAGTTACCTTGAATTTAGCACAGCAGAATCACCAATTATGATACAAATTATGACATTATGACATTTCAATCCCCTGTCCCACCTGACTCAGACTCCCAACATCCACCCCCCCCCCAGGTGTAAAATGATACTCTCTCGTTTCTCACTTATGCAGAGGTAAGACTGGACAGGTGCATGATAGCTGGGGAAAAAAAGCCCCTTAGATGATTGTAACCACTGCTCAAAATGGAAACTGTTTATTTCAACATGCAAGTGGAAAGGGGCCAGGGGATACTAAGCATTTCAACTACCACCCCAAACTGTATGTGTCCTATGGAAATTGGATCTGAGGACCTGATTCTGGGTAACCTCATATGTTAGAACTTATCCTCAATTAGGGGAAGAGACAATCCTGCTTCCATCAACTCTATCCCACAGACCAGGTGACACAGACATCAACCTTCTGGAAAACATCTTCCTTCTCAGTCCATGGATCAACCGAGGAAGGTTCCAAAGCCACCAGAAAAGTCATCCTGTAATTCTGCTCTCCAGATCTTTTTAAGCTACAAACTTTGTCAAATAGCCAGAAAAGTACAAAACCAAATCCAGGGACTGAGGCCAAATGTATCTGGCATCAGTAGAGGTGTCGGGGGAAAAAAATCCTTGCCACCAGCAGAATGGGTGTAAAATCCTTATTTAGGAAAGACAATGAGGAACCATTGCCAGCTTTCCTCTTGAAATAAGACAGAAATAGTGATGGATGAGGGAAGTAAATCAACCTTTTGATTTGGGTATCTGTTTCTAACACACCCCACATGTTTGGACCTACAGATACGGCTCAGGAGTTTTGTTACCAAAAAATGAAAAGATAAATACGGCACAAGGTGTGTAAGATGGGTGGCTCTTCTTGTGGTTGTCTACGTAATACTAGAAACCCAGTCTCCACAATGTCACCATCTGATCAGTAGACTGTGCCCATCTTTGCCAATATCCAAACTCCACTCTTATTGGAGGACTAGATCTCCCTATGATGTCGAGCTCAGGTGCAACCACAATGCTCGTTTCAGCCCATGAAGTAGGAGAAATGACGTGTATCACTGGCAGAAGCTTTAGAATTTATGTGCTCTTTGGCATGTTTTCTTTCCCTCTGCCATTACTGTAAACAATAATACGGAAGGAGGTTGATGGAACAGCCTGCAGCTAGACTAGAGCCCTCAGATGACCTGATATGAATAGCTAGTATGAGCAAGAAATAAAATTCTGATGTTCTATACCCCTGGAATCGGAGGTTCCTTTGTTACTGTTGTATAACCTAGACTATCCTGACTGATATCTGTTACTACTGACCTTTGTGTCCACCCAAGAATCCAGTAACAACTGTCTAGCTATTGATTTTACCTCTCCGAATCCTTTGTCAACATCATCATCTACACTGCTGCTGATGTCAACATAATGGAATCCAAAGTCATTTATGACTTATCACAATCCTTCTATGAAATAATAGTGCGAGGTCAAACCCCATGGCATAGAAAACAAAGCCATCCACAAAGGGGCACCTGTCGATCAGACTGCCTTCCGCTCATCTTCCTACACCATCGGCTCCCACGTTAAGCCTTTTGCAAAACTTGCATTGCTGTCTTTTGTTCATACCTTCAGAATTTGTGCATGAAGTGTGCTCTCCAGCAGCCAGATCTTTGCCAGTCCTTCCTCAAACCTCAGTTCAGATAGCTTCGTTTCTGTGAAGTCCTCCCTGATGCTAACCTGAAAACCACCAACAGTAAATATAGGCCAAACCTTCTAAATATAGGTCTAGGGGCACCTGGGTGACTCAGTCGGTTGAGTGTCCAATTCTTGGTTTAGGCTCAGGTCATGATCTCACGGTCATGGGATTGAGCCCCGAGTTGGGCTCTGTGCTGAGAATGGAGCCCGCTTAAGACTCTCTCTCTCTCTCTCTCTCTCTCTCTCTCTCTCTCTGCCCCTCTCCCCCTCTTGCACTCTCTCGAAGAAAAAAAATCATAATAAATAAATTATATATATATATATATATATACATATATATGCATCTAGATGCATATAGATGCATATATATATACATATATATATATATACATATATATATATACATATAGATGCATATATATATACATATATATACATATATATGTGCATCTATATATATGTGTATATATATATATATATGTCTAATACTGGATGGCATTTGGTTTTGCAATTACTTATTTATTTCCACACTTAGAATGAGTTCCTTCAAGGATTTTTCCCCCCCAGTTAGGACAGCAAAGCTCAAAGATGAAGTAACTTGCCTAAGATGAGGCAGTTAGTAAGTTGTAAAAATACAAGCTGAACCCGCATCTGCAGCTCATGCGCGTTCCTGTACAAGCCTCCTCCCTCCAACGGAAGTCAGAAGACCTGTACTCTAGTCCTTAGTCTGAGAGCTGCGGCCAACACAGAAGCTCACTGCAATGGCTGAAGTATTTGAGACACTTAATGGCTGAGTATTCTCCCCTTCCTCAACAGCTCTTCATGTCTTACTGGATGATTCTGTGACCTGGTTCACACAATCCAGAATCTGAAAGAAATCAGAAAGGCACTGTGGATTTCATGGATATCCAGCCTACCCTCCTCATTGTTCTTCATTGAGGTTTTTGTGGGTTTATGTTCTACTTTTCTAATTAACTGAAGATTTGGGATATCATCAGGGTTCATAAGCCCTCTTCAGTGAGGTGGAATGAACAATGAAATCCTTACCTGGGAATGTGTGTTCTAGTTCCCTCCTAGGCCACTAACTGGTTTGGGTCCAAAGCCCTAGATCTCTGGATAAATAATGAATTTTATTTAGATGGCCCCTATGGCCTGAGTATAAAGGTATGGTTCATCCAAGCACTAAGAGTACATATTTGTTGAGGCCCTTCAAGCACAAGGCCTCAAATCAAACCAAAGGATCAAATACAGGGACCTGTTCACTAAAAATTGAATCTAGAATTCCTACACAAAGACTTGAAGGTCTTGTTGACAGAATGCACTTTTTCTCTCCTCCACTTCCCTCTCTGTATTTCAGGTTAGTAACTCCAAAGCACTGCAACCAGCGTCTTCTTGTTTATTAGCAATGGCACCCTTGGCGGGTCCCTGTGGAGCAACTGTGGAGAAATTAAATGTTTTCATGCTGGGTGCAATCCTTCAAAGAAAGTTCTTGCCTGAGACAAATTTTCTCCATAGGTTGTAGTTAGTAATTTGCTTCCTGTTAATAATTCCACACACATTGATCTCACAGCAGCTGGTGATTATTTGGCACAAAACCTTCTGGATTTATTTTAAATTTAGAAAAAAAAAAAATTGCTCCAGTACCTGCTTCCTGCTTGGGCATAGCCTTGGGAGACCAGAATATTCTGAATAGCTTGATGAGAATGACCAGTGTTCTCAACAACAACAAAGCCTCAAACTTTTCATCCAGCTGCCCACAGGAACAAGGTTTTTTTGTGTTTTTTTTTCCCATTCAACTGAATTTCTTCAAACAGTTTCAATTATAAGGCCTTTTATAGCTTCATCCCAATTCACTCAGGCATAAACTACTAAATCAAGGCATTTTCTTTTCATGACCGGCTTCTCTTTTAATCCTTCATACCATCCCCCACCCCCAAAAAGAGTGATTGTTTGTCACTAAGTGCCTCATACATGTATTGGAAGCACATTGAATGCTAGGACAGAAGCCCCACGAAGGCATTTTTTGTAGTGTTCACTGTGGCATCCTCAGCAACAGGAACAATGCTGGGTACATAGTAGGCGCTCAAACATTATTTGTGATGATTTATCCCGAACACCCAACCACATTTTCTACTGCATAAATATTATCTCTTGTCAAATATGAAAAGTGGGTTCAGATTGCTCTGGATAGGATATAATGGCCACTTTTGTAAATATAATTTTACTATCCATGCACTATGTCAGAGACGATCACATACGAATGTGGTCAGGTCTCCTGTCAGGTTGTCTTGCCTTTAGGAACCTTCCATAATTCACCCCATTGACCACATTATCATTTTCTTTTTTGCTCTAAAACCATCAATACTCTTGCTGTCTTCAAGGTCAACTAAAATCCTAACAAGAACTTAAGCTTTTCTGGAATTATCCTCAGTCGGAAAATTTATGCCCCAAATGCAACATGTTCACTCTTTTGTCCTTTTAGAGAATCGTTTTCCACTTTTACTTCATTGATCAAATTATTTTCGATTCTTCCAGAGATATCACAGTTGGAACATTCTCCATGAAGACTACCCTAACCAATGCAGCAAAATCAAGCACTCTTTCCTCAGAAAGTCTGCAAAAGTCATCTGCATCACTCATTTTCGTCAAAGACATCATGAGTTGGAGGGAAAATGCATAACATTTGGAGTGGAAAGGCTAAAATTAAATTCCTAATTATGACTATTGAACAATAATTGTGGTCCTTGAACAAGCCTCCCAACCCATTTGCATGTCAGTTTCCTCATTTGTGAAGTGTTGACAATATTATCTGATCCATATGCCTTGTGAGAAGCAAATGAGGTAACGATTGTGACTCGTAAAGTACCACACAAATGCTAGTTTTTCATCACCTCCCATCTACCATCCACATGTAGACATCTCAGCTTGTCAACTACAGTCCAGTCTCAAATACAGGAACTAGGTCATTTTGTCCTCCACAGCACTGAATCCTGCTAAGATTTCTTGACTTCAAAATGAATGAAATAAACATTGAAAAAAGAACCTACCGTGTGTGCCCTGGCCCCCGTCCTCAATGGGTGGGGTTCTCACACTGTGGAAGGGAAGACAGATGAGGAAACGGACAAGAACCCTAGGGTGGGTCTATGCGTTGATGTTGAATGTGCACCAAGGGGGAGGACTGAGTGCTTCTCAGAGAAGATAATCTTCCAAGTCCATTTTAAATGAAGATGACCATCTTCAACCAGAGAAAATAAAGAAGGGCATATTAGGACCAGAGCTAGAAATGACCATGCACAAAGGCCAGTTGGCACACACAGGGTTTTATGTTAAGGGCAGGGTTTTATGTTAAGGCATGGCATGCCTCAGTGTGGCGAGAAAGGATCAAGAACCAAGAGATGGTTGGTCAGGAAGATCAAGTAACAAGGAGACTTGCATGGCAAACTAGGAAGCTTTCACAGTACCTTCTTCTAACCTTCTTTGGTCTGTGAACACAGGCTGAACTGCAGGTGTCTGTCCTCCCCACTCCACCCATGCCTCACTCTTCCTCACCTGCACTCACCATCATCTTCTGGTCTCTGAGCTTGACTCTGACTCCATCTAGTCTCTGTAGTCTCTGAAAATTTCAGATCCATTATTTCTTATTTGACCTTCAACATTCTTACAGGATCTCAACTCACAATAACAGGAAAGAAGCACACCGTCTCTGACTCTCCTGTCACCCTTAAACTGTACCCTTTATCAGGTACAGAAACTCATTAGTGCTGAAGACACTGAAGTCCAACGTTTAAAGAGTATGCTGTTGCATTTAGTAAAAGCACTTACAAGCACCTGTAGAAAATCTGATTTGAACTAGAAAAATTTCAACATAAGCTCAGGAAGCCTAACCTGCCTGTGTGGGCATGTATCACTTATGTATGTGGTAGGAAACCCTGGGAAAACCACAGGCGTCGTATACGTAACGTATGGAGAGGACATCAAGCTTCTGAATGCCATCATCAAAATGAAATGGAGAATTACACTTCGATTTCATAGATGCAAGCTTTGACTGCGTATTTCAGCTTTCTACAGTTTCCCCAACTGATGTCAAAATGCCACTTGGAAAGTAACTTCCACTAAGCTGAGCACATTCAATGTGGTCTTTACTAGACAATATGCAATGTATCACAGGGAATCAGTCAAGCAGCCTCCCAGAAGTCACAGCTGAATGGCTGCATTCACTGGTCATTTACGCTGCATTCCATCACAAACTGGATTCTTGCTCTGAGACCCAGTTGTGCCAGGGTGGAGAGTACAACTCCGGAGCCACGCTGGAGAGCCTATCTCTGAAATTATAAACACCAGCTGTGTTATGTGCTGTGAAATCTTCACACACAGTGTGCTGGGTTTTGGGGGAATCTAGAGAACATTGAAATGAAGTCAAATTATCAGTAGGCTTTATTCTGGACCTTCTCTAGCCAAAGGCCGGCAGCAGGCTACATTCTGTCCAACGTTAAGTCCCACTGTTTAGTCATTAACCCATTTATTCATTCAAAGAACATTTCCTATAGATCTGCTCTGTCATATGTGATCATGAAACATGACAGTAAGTGAAGTGAGACACATTTCTACTCCCATTCTTGACCTGCTTTCTAAATAGTCACATGAGATAAACGAATATTCTACTTCCATTCTGGTAGACACCCTCTGAGGTAATGTCTACTGTAATGAATATTCTTCCCTTGAATGTGGACAGGACCAGTGACTTGCTTCTAACCAACAATATGGCAAAGGCTGCTACTCTGTTGATTAGGTTATGCTATATGACAAAGGCAGAGGACTTCAGTCCATGATAAGTTTACATTTAAAAGATTATGACTTAGTGGACTGGAGAGAGAGTTTCTCCTGCTGGCCTTGTAGAAGCAAACAGACTATTGAGAAGTGATCAAGGGGAGGGCCAAGCGTCAGGGAACTGCAGTGGTCTCTCGGACCTGGGTCAGCCAGGGAGCAGCTGAGGGCATCAGTGCTACAAACATGAGCAAATGAACTCTGCCAACGACCTAAATGGGCATTGAGATGGATTCTTCCCTAATTAACGTCCAGATGAGAACACAGATGAGAACCCCACCTGAAACCTTGGTCACAGCCTGGTGAGAGCCTGATCAGAAGACCCCACTAAGCCATGCCTGAAGGCTCACCCACAGAAGATCTGAGATACTATATTGGTAATAATTAGGTATACAGTAATAGAAAACTAATGCCTCCTTGATCCTAAGATTCCATCTTATAAAGCATAAAAGCAATGCATTAATAACCTTCGTGGGAAACTAGGGATACTGCATCAGTTGTACATTGAAAAAGAGGGACTTAACAATGTACAATGCTTATAGCAGCACTATCAACAATAGACAAATTATGGAAAGAGCCCAAATGTCAATTGACTGTTGAATGGATAAAGAATATGTACACACACACACACACACACACACACACACAATGGAATACTACTCAGTGATGAAAAAGAATGAAATCTTGCCATCTGCAACAACATGGACAAACTGAGAGTTGCTGGAGGGGAGGTGAGGGGGGTGGTTTAATTGGGTGACGAACATTATGGAGGGCACTTTTTGGGATGATCACTGGGTGTTATATGTAAGTGATGAATCACTGGGTTCTACTCCCGAAGCCAAGACTATGTTGTATGTTAACGAACTTGAATTTAAATTTAAAAAAAAAGTATACTGTTATATATTAATGTATCAGGTGCTTTGCCAGACACACAGGAGGACTAATAAAAAATAAAATCTGCAAGTTCTGATGTCAATGGACTCACAGCACAGAGGAGAGACAGAGGTGGACACCAGCACCACACAGAGACTTCCACTGCCAGCCAAGAGGGGGTAAGCCACATGGCCTTGCTCTCCCACTGATTACCACTGAAAACTCTGCACAGAATACAGAAAGCTTCTTGAGGTCTCTGAAAAGTAAGCACTACCAGGTAGATTCAGAACTGAAGTGAAAACCTGAATAACAGCTCTTAGCCAGAGTGAGTTTTGTAGATGTTTCTCCCCCCTCGTCTCCCCAAGGGTGAATTTCCCCCCTTGTTTCCCCAAGGGTGAACCGAGCAGCAGGACTCTGTAGCAGTTGCAGACTGCAAAAACAATAGAGAAAAAAAAATCAATAAAATCAAAAGCTCGTTCTTTGAAAAGTCCAATAAAATTGATAAAGTGCTGCCCGGCTGCCCATGAGAAAAGAGAAGACACAAATTGTGTAATTCAAGAACGGAAGAGGAAATGGGACTAGAGACACTTAAGCCTATGAAAGGGTAATAACAGAACTCCGTGAGCAATTCTGCGCCCGTGAATCAACAACTTTGATAGAATGGAACAATTCTTTGAAAGTCACAAATTACCAAACTTCACTGAGGAAATAGGTAAATATGGTAAATAGGTAAATATGATTCTTCCTACACCAAATAAATAATCTGAATCTGTAGTTAAAAACCTTTCAACAAAAAAGGTCCAGATGGTTTCACGAGAAAATTCTATCAAACATTTAACAGAGAAAATTCTATCAGTTTTATACATTCTTTCCTAAAAGACAGAGGAGGAAATTCTTCCCAACTTACTTCACGATATTATCATTGCTTAGTATCAAATCCAAAGAAATTACAACAACATGACTAATATCTCTCATGAAACCAGACACAAAATGCATTAAATAAAAATCAGTAAATTGAAGCCAGCAATACATAGGAAGGATAATACATCATGACCAAGGTGGGTTGATCTCAAATAGGTTGACGAACACTCAAAACATCAATCTAATTCACCATATTAACAGACTAAAGAAGTATCACATGATCATTTCAACTGATGCATCATAAAAAGTCTTTGACAATATTCAACATTGGGGCACCTGGGTGGCTCAGTCGGTTAAGTGTCTGACTCTTGATTTCAGCTCAGGTAATGATCTCACGATCATGAGATTGAACTCTGAGTCAGGCTCTGCACTGAGTATGGAGCCTGCTTAAGGTTCTCTCTCTCCCTCTCTCTCTGCCCCTCCCCCATTCATGTTCTCTCTCTCTCTCTCTCTCTCTCTCTCTCTCTCTCTCTCTCTCTCTCTTAAAAAAAAAAATCAACATCTATTCATGACACAAATTATCAGCAAACTAGGTAGAAAATGGAACTTCCTTAACCTGAAAAAGAGCTTCTGTAAGCTACTTATAGTTAATACTTAGTTGTGGAAAATTTTATACTTTGCTCCCTAAGATCAGGAACACGGCAAGATGACCACTCCAATCACACCCAGTTAACATCTTGCTGGATAATCTAGACAACAGGAGATCAAAAGGGGAAATTCTGAAGCCTTAAAAGGAAGCTGTCTCTTCTAGAAGGCAGTAGGATCAAAAATACCACAAAACCTACAAAAATAGTCTCTGAATTAATGAATGAGTTTAAAACGGTTGCAGGAAAAAGATCAGAACACAAAAGTGAATTGTCCTTTTGTGAGATTAGACACCTGGAAATCAAAAAAAAATTAAATATGATTTTTAACAGCACTAAAATAAATGAACTAATCCTAACAATACACGTAGTGGTATCATAGGTTGAAAAGTACAAAAGAGTGATGAAAGAAATCAGAAAAGACCTCAAAAAAAATTAATAATGTAAAGAATCTACATGAAAAGTTTACAGAGGCTTTATTAATAATCACCAAACATGGAAATATTACAAGTGACTTTTAATGTGACTGGACAAATAAAATGTGGCACATGGGCACCACTCAGGAATGAACAAATTATTGACACATACAGTAATAATATTACATTTCAAATGCATTAGGTAAGTGAAAGAAACTAGACTCAAAATGATATGTACCGCATTACTCCACCTAAGTGACTTTCTAGAAAAGGCAAAATGATAGGGTTAGAGAACAGGTTGGTGGTTTTCAGGGTTGAAGTGTGGGGTGGGGGAGGGGGTGGCATTAGACTGTTTAGGGTAATGGAACCCTTCTGTAACTTTATTCTCTTATGGTTACAAAGTTCTAAGCATTTGTCAAAACTCATGGAATTATACATCCAAAAGTTAATTTTACTATATGTAGATTTTTAAACTAAAAGAAAGAAAGAATTAAGCCATGAATCAAACAAATAAATATATAACTGTATCTGTTATACATACTACAAAAGACAATATATAATTATAATAATTAGCTTGGTCAGAGAGGATAGATGTAGACTGTTCAACGAAAGGGAGATTTGAAGGAACGGCGCCATTTCCTGGGAGAAGGGGGTGAGGAGTGAAGGAGGTTCCAGACACAGGAGGAGCATCTGTGCAAAGGTCCTGTGGCAGGAAGAAGGGCATGTGTTGGTAACTGAAATAATGCCACTGTGGCTGGAGCACAGAATGTAGTAGTGAACAGTAGCGTAAACTGGCCTTTATTTGAGGACCAGTGCAAAGCCACTGAATGGTTCTCAGCAGGCATAGAACAAAAGCGCTTCTCTCTCACAGTGGACTCAGGGAAACAATCCATAATTAGGATCCTACTGTGATATTTCAGGGAAGAGATCATCAGATTCCCACCTGTAGTGGCACAGTGATTATTAACAGAGCTGAAAAGATTTCTGGAATATTCATAAGGCACGCTGGTAAAAATTCTGTGAGTCAGCTACACCACATGAATGAACAATGAGCAACAAAGGTCACTCCAAGTCAGGATCCATAAGACTTTTTTTATATTCTAGGCTTTGAAGACCATGCATGAACTCCGCTCCTTGTTTTATTTTATTCTGCTTTTATTTTTTAAGTAGCCATTACAAAAATGTTCAGAGCATTCTTGGCTCATAGGCCATGCAAAATAGGCCATAGGCTGGATTTTCCTCTTGATGCAGGGGATTCTGGCTTTTCTAAGACAATAGATACCCTTGCCATGAAACAGTTGATAGGGTTTGAAGTAAACATATCATGAAATTAAATTTTTAAATGTTGAATTTGAACTGCCTTTGAAATACCAGATAGAGACATCAAGTTGTCATTTGGATATATGAAATGATGCTCAGAGGACAAATCTGGGCATAACACAGGATTCGGCATGGTCTGTGCTGGGTGGTGATAAAGCTAGAGATACAGACGGAAGTTCTTTTTTTTTTTTTCAACGTTTTTTTATTTATTTTTTGGGACAGAGAGAGACAGAGCATGAACGGGGGAGGGGCAGAGAGAGAGGGAGACACAGAATCGGAAACAGGCTCCAGGCTCCAATCCATCAGCCCAGAGCCCGACGCGGGGCTCGAACTCACGGACCGCGAGATGGTGACCTGGCTGAAGTCGGACGCTTAACCGACTGCGCCACCCAGGCTCCCCGGGACGGAAGTTCTTGAGTAAACACAAAAGACTGGGAAGAAGAGAGAGATTGAGACTGAGTCTTGAGAAACTGTGGAATTCTGTGTCCGGACTGGAGATGATACAGCAGTGTCAGGAACAGGGAGAGCAGGCAGAGATATCAAAGGGAGATTAGAACAGGCTATTACAAGAGCCAAGGAAATAGGATAACATCCTAATTTCTCCTTCAGAATTGCGCTGAAAATGAGGACTTAAGTCTACAAAACTTCTGTCCAAAAAGGCTTCCAGATCCATAATGGTCCTAGGTTGTTTCCTAGATGGTTACGATCATACAATGCATTTTTGTTGACCCGTGTAGGGGACAGTGACCCCCTAATCTCTGTAACATCCATAATATAATTTTGATTATTAAGAATAACAGAGTCTTGTTTGTATTTATTACTTGGTTAAAATAATTTTATTTTGTCAAAGTCAAGCAACTTCTCTTCAAATTCAGCTGCAAGGGTTTGCTGGTTGAAATTACCCTCCTATGTCATAGCCCCATTCCAAGCACATCAGTCTCACCTAGCTTTTTTTTTTTTTCAACGTTTTTTATTTATTTTGGGGACAGAGAGAGACAGAGCATGAACGGGGGAGGGGCAGAGAAAGAGGGAGACACAGAATCGGAAACAGGCTCCAGGCTCTGAGCCATCATCAGCCCAGAGCCCGACGTGGGGCTCGAACTCACGGACCGCGAGATCGTGACCTGGCTGAAGTCGGACGCTTAACCGACTGCACCACCCAGGCGCCCCTCACCTAGCTTTTAAATTTGTGTGCTTTTGCAGTATATTTGCCAATATTTATGTTTCATACGGGATTGTCTCCTACTGCTAAATCATACGTAAGTGTGTAGTATCTTCCGTACAAATAACCTTCTTTCTTTCCAACAACGTACCATGAAGTCATGTGTTTCTGAGACAAGCAGAGATTCAAGTTTAAGTTAAAACTCAACCACCTCTTGTACCACCACAGCATGTAATTTACTTGCGAGGACCCTCAAGTCCCGTTACTAGTCCCATGCTGACATAGATCTAGTTTGTCTGTATGAAGGCAGTTTCAAATACAGCAAAACCTTGGACTGCGAGTAACTTGTTCCGCAAGTGTTCCGCAAGACGAGCAAACATTTCTAATACATTTTAACTTGATAAGCGAGCGATGTCTTGCAACACGAGTAGTACATGACGTGGAATGTCACATGATCACAACCGAGCCAATGGTTCTCTCTCTTTCTCTCTCTTGCGCACACTCGCACTGAGGGACTGTGGGTGATCATCTCCCATGCTCGGTCTCAGGAAGCGGTATTTGGTGGGAATCAGTGATTTTTCAGAACACTGGGAGGTGCCCAAAACTGGAACTAGTGTATTTTTGTCACTTCAAAGCACCTATGGACAGTTCTTTGCTTTTCCAGACAAGAGTGAGCTGAGGAAGGCTTTGCTTCTTTCTAGGTCATCAGAGAGGTTTCTTGTTAAAGCTGCACTAAAAGAAAAAGATTCCCTTGAGCCAAAAGTTAGCAGTGATTCCACTAGTGATGGTGAAATAACCCTCCTCTCTCGTCTCCCTCATACCAGCCACAAAGGTAAGTGAAGGTCAATTTGCTTATTTTTCTTTATATTTTGTATTGATTATTTTGTATTACATTACAGTATTGTAACCATTTTTATATGAATATTTTTGGGTTGTGCAACGAATCATCTGAATTTCCAGTATTTCTTATAGGGAAATTCACTTTGATATACAAGTGCTTTGGATTACAAGCATGTTTCCGGAACAAATTATGCTCGCAAACCAAGGTTTTGCCGTATATGGCAAACTTTATACAGAAGGCAGCTGACAAGTTGGGCTTTTACCTCAGTGTAAGGCAGAACTCAATTTCAAATATCTTCGTGGAGTATTCAGGTTAGAAAGGCAGAACTTCAAGGTCAATATTCCAATTTTACACAGCACATTGGAGAGAAGGAAAGCCACAGTGGAACACAGAGAATGAAAAAATAATGAAATTAAGAGAGCATGAGAAGCGTAATCCAGAGTTAAATGGTCTAATTTATGGGCAATTGCAGCCCAAAAAGAGGAGAAAAAGAAAAGAACAAAAATGTTGAAAAGATAATGTTTTCCAAACCTGGCGAAAGATATAAACTCACAGATTCAATAATCTCAACAAGCTCAAGTCAGAGAAAATACAGAGAAAACTTAGCTTATATTGCCAAATTGCTGAAAACCAAAGACAAAGATAAATTCTTAAAACCAACTGGGAAAAACTATTTTACTGTATTCAAGGAAGCAGAAGTAGACCTTTTCAATGGCAAACCTGGAAACCAAAATATAATAGAATTGCATCTTTAAAGTCCAGAGGGGGTGGGGGGAGTCCTCTGAATATATTACCTTAAAGCCAACAAAAAAAAAGTCTCCAAACAAAGGCAAAGTAAGCATTGGAAATAAAGTCATTTTCTTACAAACAGATGCAGCGAACTTGTGGTCAGTAGAACGATACTACAAAAATTGCTGAAGGAAATTCTTCCAGGTGAAGACAAATACTTCCAAATGCACAGATTTGGAAAGCAATGCAAGTGACAGAAGGAGAAGAAATATGAGGTTCAATCATCCCTTGTGCTTTTTACAATTTTGCCACATTCGTGTTTATTCCCAGAAATAATACTTAGTCATCCAACATTTTAAACTTTATATAAAATTTCATTTCATAGATTCTTTGGCAACTGGCCTTTTTATTTAAAATTTTGATCCTAAGATTTCATCAATGTTTTTAGTACAGTTACAACTCATTTCCATCACTGCCAAATATTCAATTTTGCCAATACCCCAAAATGTATTTATGTGTTCTCCTACAGGACTCTTGGGTTGTTTTCAGTGTTTTGCCAGTTTTTGTCTTGTTCATAAAGCATCTCAATGGATCTCTTTTGTTCAGGCACATATCTAGGTGGACTACTACTGGGCCACAGGTTAGTTTCATCTCCAACTACTCTAGAAAGGTTGTTTCCCAAGATGGTTTAACCAACTTAGACCACCAGTAGCAGCATGCAAGTGATGCAATTATTCCACATTTTTGCCAGCACTTGACATTGCCAGTCCTTAAAATTATGCCAATCTTGTGAATCCAATGACTTTGTGAATTTAATTTCCATTTCCCTGAATAATGAAACCAAGCATTTCTTAAATATATTATTGGTCATTTGAATTTCTTTTGCTGTCAAGTGCCTATTCAAACTTTGTCTCTCTTTTTTTAACTAGGTTGTTCTTTTCATTTCATACGGGTTTGTAGCAATTGGACATACATTCTACATATTGACCCCTTCTGAATTTTATGTTTGGGAAATATCTTCTAGTTTTTAGCAATCACAATCTTTTTCTTTGGTGGATACTTAGTGGAAAAGAGTCCTTAATTTTAAAGCGTTTAATGTTTGCATCTTTTTGTTTTTCACTTTTTATGTCTTGTTAAAAATTATACCTTACTGTGATAAAGATATTATCCTCGATTATCTTTTAAAGTTGTACACTTATATCCTCTTTCCCTAGGACTCTGCAAAGATACATCAGTACTGCTGTAAATTAGGTTTCTGTTATTAACTGCTGATTATGGATTCTTCTGTCTCTTTGGTTAATTGGCATATCGTTGAAGCAATGCCCTACTCCCCTGGTCTCCTAAATAGTGTAGCATTAGAAGTCTCAATAACTCATAAGGAAACCACCCCTGATCCTCCTTGCCCTAGTATTGCCAAGTTGTTCTTTAGTGGCTTGGATTTTTTTTTTCCATTTACTCCCCCCATATAAGTTTCAGAATCTTTATGTGTTTTATAATTTTATACTTTCATGGTAGATTTAAGTACAGTTTACCCTTGAACAAAGCAGAGGTTAAGGGTGCTGACCCCCATGCAGTCAAAAACCTACATATAACTTGTGACTCCCCCCAAAACTTAGCTACTAATAGCCTCGTGTTAACGGGAAGCCGTAGCAATAATAGCAGTAGGTTAACATATATTTTGTACATTAATATGTATTATACACTGTATTCTTACAATAAAGTAAGCTAGAGAAAA
This sequence comes from Felis catus, assembly GCF_018350175.1. Classification (NCBI taxonomy): domain Eukaryota; kingdom Metazoa; phylum Chordata; class Mammalia; order Carnivora; family Felidae; genus Felis; species Felis catus. The sequence goes on from NC_058370.1 coordinate 135,489,483, forward strand.
GAAAATGTTATTAGGAAAGTCATAAGAAGGAGAAAATACATGTCTAGCACTATACTGCATTTATCAAAAAACATGCAAACATCCACGCAGACGCAGACATGGGCTTCCACGGTTCAGACCCATATTGTTCCAGGATCAACTGTGGATTACACTTCTTTCTCATGTGCTGCCTTCTACCTTAAAGGCTAGTGCATCTGATATTAATATAGCTATCACGGCTTTCTTTGGGTTAGTATTGGCCTCTACGTTATACCTTTCTGTATTGCTTTGTTGTAGATGTGTTCCCTATAACTAGCACACATATCTGTATAGAAAAACAATGTTGGGGCCCCTGGGTGGCTCAGTTCATTAAGTGTCCGCCTCTTGATTTCGCCTCAGGTCATGATCTCACGGCTTCGTGGGTTGGAGCCCCGCATCAGGCTCTGCATAATGACCTTGCCACGCGGAGCCTGCCTGCCATCTCCCCCTCTCCCTCTTTCTCTGCCCGCCCGTCCTCCACTCGCATTCTCTCTCTCTCTCTCTCAAAAACAAATAAATAAACTTAAAATAAAAGGAAAACAATGCTAACCAAGTCTGATCATCTTGTCTTTTAACTGGATATTTGAGTTTATCTATAAATAAATAACTATTACAGACACATATACACATGTACTTATTTCCACCTCCTGACCGTGCGCTCTGTATTGATTCACATCACCTTACTTTTAATTGATTTAAGTACTCATTTTGCATTTGTCCCCTCCATTACTTTGGAGTTTATGAACTCTTGTCATTCTTCAGTGGTTATCATAGACAATTTAAAATATATACTTAATCCCTCGGTACCAGAAATACAATAAATAGCTTTACCTTCCCCATTAGCAATATAGAGATCATAAAGCATTTATTTTTTTCCATTGCCTGTCTCCTGACTTCTAAGTTACTGCTGTCATTTATTCTACCTTTTTCTTGTTTCTTTAATACCATGCACTTTATTATTACTCGAGTATTAAATTTATGATTGTTTCAATTCTTCTGCATATTTTTTACTGTCTTTGCTCCATTCTTCATGATTCTCAGACCTTCCGTTGGTGATAGTTTTCCTTCTTCCCAAAGCCCATCCTCCAGGGATATTATACTATAAATTATATTATACATTTTATAAATATGACATATAACTCTTATATTATAAATTATATAATATAGCATAGTCATATAATAGCATATAATTATATAACTTATAAATATTACCTATAATAAATGATTCCTAATTAATTATATGTAAAGTTTATAATAACTATAATTATAAATATATAATTTTACTTTGTCATCTCTTTTCCTTCAATAGATTGAAAATCTTATTTTTGAGCTTCCATTGTGGATTTGAGGAGTCAGATATCAAAGTATCATCTTTGTAAATGTAATCTTGTTTTTCTTTTTGTTTTAAAAATCTTCCTTTGGACTTTTTGGTTTTCTTCCCAGTATCATTCCCAGTATCATTCTTCCCAGTATCATTGTGCTGTATCTATGTAATCCCCACTGGGGATTTACTGGGAGTTCTGGATCTAAGGATTGATTTCTTTTAACAATTCTGGAAATATTTGATCCATTACCTTTTAATATTGCTTCGTTTATGGTTCTCACTCTCACTTCCTTCAGGAACTCCGATTTGGTACAAATTAACAGTGGTGATCTCTTCTGCACCTGTGTCAACTTCACTCTATCTGTGACACCATTTATCTCTCTGATAGATTTTAATTTCCATCATTTGGGTGTTTTCGTGTTTTTTTAAGTTTACTTATTTATTTTGAGAGACAGAGAAAGAGAGAGAGTGGTATGTGCACACGTGCAAGAAGGGGAGGGGCAGAGAGAGGGAGAGAGACAGAATCCCAAGCAGGCTCTGTGCTGACAGACTCAGGGCTCAATCTCGCGAACCATGAATTCGTGACCTGAGCTGAAATCAAGAGTCAGATGCTTAACCGGCTGAGCCATCGCGAGTGCCCTGGTGTTTCGTTTTTCAGTATTTCACTTATTTCTCTAATCAACCTTCTTCATTATTTTTAACTCTTTTTTTTTTTAAATATTACCAAGCCTTCCTAGTATCTCCTAATACATATACTGTAGACAGATGCCCCCCCACCCAAGATGGCCATGCCCCATCCCTGATATTTACAAATATGTTGCTTTAAACGGTAAAGGTGATTTTGCAGACGTAACTGAGATCTTACTTTAAGATAGGGAGAATAGTTTGGATTACCCAGAAGGATTTGATCTAATCACAGGAGGCCATAAATCATGGGAAGCCTTCTTCCCCTGGAAAAAGCAGAAAAAAAAAATGCAGCAGATGAGGAACTTAGTGATGCCAACTGTGATAAGGAGTCAGTGTAACTCTGCTGGCTCTCGGAGGTAGGTGTGCCCATAAAATGACCAAAAAGAGGCCTCATAGCATGAATGGTGGCCCTTACATAACAGTCGGGAAGGAAATGGATCCTAGTCTTACGATGGAGTAGAACCAGATTCTGCCAAGAACACGAATGAGCTTGGAGTTTGGTCTCCCCAGAGACTTTTCATGAGGGCCTGACCAGCTGACACCTTAATTTTGGATTCCCGAGATCTGGAGCTGAGAATTCAACTGAGCCAACTCATGCTTTTAACCAAAGAACTGTGAGATAATCAACTTGGGTTTCTTTAGACCCTAAATTGTGGTAATTTTTTATAGCAACACTAGAACAGTAGTAGAGCATATTAAACATAGTATCAAGGGGCGCCTGGGTGGCTCAGTCGGTTAAATGTCTGACTTCGGCTCAGGTCATGATCTCAGTTCGTGAGTTCAAGCTCTGTGAGGGCTCTGTGCTGACAGCTCGGAGCCTGGAACCTGCTTCAGATTCTGTGTGTCTCTCTCTCTCTGCCCCTCCCCCACTCGTACTCAGTCTCTGTCTCTCAAAATGAATAAAAATGTCAAAAAATTTTAAACGTAATATCAAACCTTTACCATTTAATGTGTGGTCCACAAATCAGCAGCAATGACAACACCCTGGAGTTTACTAGAAATGCAAAGTGTCAAGACCATCTCAGACTTATTGAGTTGAGGCAGGAGGGAAGGGAGACTCGGGAGACAAGCTGATGGAAGTAAAGCCATCTTGGTCTCAGGATGACCTTTAACCTAAAAGTCAAGAGGTCATAAAAAGAGTCCCAAGATCTGATTCATGGAAGACCACAGGACCCCCCACTCCCTCTGAGAGTAAAAGCCACAAAGGTTGGACATTATTAAAATTGCTTCCTGTGGCTAACTCCCAGCCCTCAGAGAATGGAAAAACTCACCGTCCAATGTAAATGATAAAACAAACCCAAGTTAACGAGTAAGCCTCTTCCCTATATGGTTAGCAGATTTTTAAAAACCTACAAAATCCGGCGGGGGCTGGGGGGGAGAGGAACCAAGATGGTGGAACAGCATGGATGATTTCTGTGTGTCTCGCATCCACAAAATACAGCCAGACCAACACTGAACCATCCTACACACCTAGAACACTGATTGGAGGATGAACACAACAATCTGCACAACCTGAACCACAGAATTCAGCAGGTACGTGGCGCAGACGAGTGAACTTGGGGAGTGAGAGGCCGCGGGAAGGGAGGTGCTTTTGCAGGCGGAGAGAGGAGGGAGACTGGGGGAGGGGGGCGGGGAGAATACGGAAAAGCACCCCTCCCCCTCCCCCAAAGGAGCTGGAGAGAAAGTGGAAAACTGGAACCGGCCGCAGGGACTAAAGGAGAAAGGAGAGGGTTTAAATCCCATTAAGACCGTAAACAAGGGAAGCGCAAGGCTGCACCTCCGCAGCTCCCTACCTGGCGGGGCTCTGGTGGGAAGGGCGAATCCCCAGGAACAGAGCGGGGTCCGGGAGGTGCTCGGGCCACAGGGGAAAGGCGGCTCCGGAAGGACATTTGGTGGAGGCTGTTGAAGCCACCTGGTCCCGGCAGACCCCGGAAGGCGGCCACGTTCACCGGTGCTGGAACAAGGTCGTGGAGGGTGAAGCCTGGGGCCAGACGGGTGTTGCCATTTTCCACCATCCCCGAAACGCTGCTGCTGGACTGTCTCGCCAACTTTTTCTGGGGCGGGCTGGCCTCGGGCCGCAGTCTCGGGGCACCGGCAGCAGCAGGGTCCAGCGGGCGTTCCTGGCTGCAGCCGACATTCGGCCGTTGCCCAGTGAGACCCTCCCGCGGAGGGGCGGAGCGGGTCAGGGCCGCCGTCCTTCGGGAGTAAGGGGCCGGGGAAAACAGCCGCGTCTGAGGCAAAACTCAGGAGCGAGGTACGGCCTGGGGCCTGGTCACGGAGAGCGGAAAAGCGGGGAGCAGACGAGAGCTGAGGACGGATGACGGGTGCGCCATTGCTGATCCGGGAGAACAGACCGGGTAGCTGGTGACGCCATTTTGACCGCTCCCGCGCAGGCGCAGACGCTCCTTTGAGCGCCGTAACACTCCGCCCCAGGAGGCTAGCAGCGCCATCTAGTGGAGAGCGGAGCCGTTGCACTGGGCTCCCGCCAACTGGGCCAACCTCACTGCAAGAACACAAGTCTCACCGCCGGCTTAGTTTATGGACTATAAGGCGCTACATAGACTGACTTCTAGAGTAAACGAAGTAATTTCAGTCCTACTTCAATCTGTTAGCGGGTCCATCTATTCAATTTTCTTTCTTTATTTTTCTCTTTTATACTTCTTTCCTCTTTCTTGAATACAGAAACAAAAAATTCATTTTTATTTTCAATTTTTATTAAAAATATTTTTCTTTCATTTTTATTACTATATTTTTTACTTTTGTGTAAATTTTTTCAAATTCTATTTTATTTCCATCATTTTATTTTAGTCTACTTCAGTGTATTCACCTTTTCAAATTTTCAAACAATTTCCTTTTTTCTTTCTTTTTCTTTTTTTTTCTTTTCTTTTTCTTGAATGCAGAGAAAGAAAAACTTCATTTTTACTTTCAATATCTATTAAATATATTTTTATTTAATTTTTACTGTATTTTTTGCTTTTATGTAAATTTTATCAAATTCTATTTTACTTCCATCATTTTATTTTAGTCTACTACAGGGTATTCACTTTTTCAAATTTTCAAACGATTTTCTTTCTTTCTTTTCTTTTTTATCTTTTTTCTCTTTTTCATTTCGTTTCTTCTTGAATACAGAAAAAGAAAAAAATTCATATCTATTTTTAATATTTATTAAAAATATTTTTCTTTAATTTTTTCCACTATATTCTTTACTTTTGTGTACATTTTTTCAAATTCTATTTTACTCCCATCATCTCATTTTAGTCTACTTCAGTGTATTCATTTTTTCAAATTCTCAAAGGATTTCCTTTTTTTTCTCTAATCTGTCAAACCACTTTCAACACCCAGACCAAAACACACCTAGGATCTAGCATCATTTATTCGATTTGTGTGTGTGTGTGTGTGTGTGTGTGTTTAATTTTAATTTTTTTAATTTCAATTTTTCTACCTCATTAATTCCTTTTTTCCCTTCAAAATGAAAAAAACAAAGGAATTCACCCTAAAAGAAAGAGCATGAAGAAACGACAGCCAGGGATTTCACCAACACAGATACAAGCAAGATGTCTGAACCAGAATTTAGAATCATGATAATAAGAATACTAGCTGGAGTTGAAAATAGATTAGAATCCCTTTCTGCAGAGAAAAAAGAAGTAAAAAATAGCCAGAATGAAATTAAAAATGCTATAACTGATCTGCAATCATGGATAGATGCCATGGCGGCAAGGATGGATGAGGCAGAACAGAGAATCAGCGATATGGAGGACAAACTTACAGAGAATAACGAAGCAGAAAAAAAGAGGGAGATTAACGCAAAAGAGCACGATGTAAGAATTAGACAAATCAGTGACTCATTAAAAGGAACAACATCAGAGTCATAGGGGTCCCAGAAGAGGAAGAGAGAGAAATAGAGGTAGAAGGGTTATGTGAGCAAATCATAGCACAAAACTTTCCTAACCTGGGGAAAGACACAGACATTAAAATCCAGAAAGCACAGAGGACCCCCATTAGATTCAGCAAAAACCAACCATCAACAAGGCATATCATAGTCAAATTCACAAAATACTCAGGCAAGGAGAGAATCATGAAAGCAGCAAGGCAAAAAAAAGTCCCTAACCTACAAGGGAAGACAGATCAGGTTTGCAGCAGACCTAGCCACAGAAACTTGGCAGGCCAGAAAGGAGTGGCAGGGTATATTCAGTGTACTGAATCAGAAAAATATGCAGCCAAGAATTCTTTATCCAGCAAGGCTGTCATTCAAAATGGAAGGAGAGATAAAAAGTTTCCCAGGCAAACAAAAATTAAAGGAGTTTGTCACCACTAAACCAGCCCTGCAAGAAATTTTAAGGGGGACTCTCTGAGGGGAGAAAAGATGAATATGTATGTGTGTGTGTGTGTGTGTGTGTGTGTGTGTATACATATCAAAAGCAACAAAGATTAGAAACAACCAGAGAACATCACCAGAAACTCCAACTCTACAAACATCATGATGGCAATAAATTCATATCTTTTAGTACTCACTCTAAACGTCAATGGACTCAATGCTCCAATCAAAAGACATAGGGTAACAATGGATAAGAAAATAAGATCCATCTATATGCTGTTTACAAGAGACCCACTTGAGACCTAAAGACACCTTCAGATTGGAAAAAAAAGGGGATGGAGAACCATCTCTCATGCTAATGGTCAACAAAAGAAAGCTGGAGTAGCCATACTTGTATCAGACAAACTAGACTTTAAAATAAAGACTGTATCAAGAGATGCATAAGGGCATTATATCATAGTTAAGGGGTTTATCCACCAAGAAGACCTAACAATTATAAACATTTATGTGTCAAATGTGGGAGTACACAAATATATAAATCAATCAGTCACAAACATAAATAAACTCATCGATAGTAATACCATAAGAGTAGGAGACTTCAACACCCCACTCATAACAATGGACAGATCATCTAATCAAAAAATCAACAAGGAAACAATGGCCTTGAATGACACACTGGACCAAATGGACTTAACAGGTATATTCAGAACACTTCATCCAAAAGCTGCAGAATATACATTCTTCTCCAGTGCACATGGAACATTCTCCAGAATAGACCATATACTGGGACACAAACCATCCATAAGTAAGTACAAAAAGATCAAGATCATACCGTGCATATTTTCAGACCACAACACTATGAAACTCGAAATCAACCGCAAGAAAAAATTTGGAAAGGTAACAAATACTTGGAGACTAAAGAACATCCTACTAAAGAATTAATGGGCTAACCAAGCAGTTAAAGAGGAAATTAAAAAGTATATGGAAGTCAATGAAAATGATGACACCATAACCCAAAACCTCTGGGATGCAGCAAAGGCGGTCATAAGAGGAAAGTATACAGCAATCCAGGCCTTCCTAAAGAAGGAAGAAAGATCTCAGATACACAACCTAACCTTACGCCTTAAGGAGCTGGAAAAAGAATAGCAAATAAAACCCCAAAACAGCAGAAGACAGGAAATAATAAACATTAGAGCAGAAATTAATGCTATCGAAACCAACACAACAAAACAAAACAAAACAAAAAACAGTAGAACAGATGAATGAAACTAGAAGCTGGTTCTTTGAAAGAATTTACAAAATTGATAAACCCCTAGCCAGTTTGATCAAAAAGAAAAAGGAAAGGACCCAAATAAATAAAATCAAGAATGAAAGAGGAGAGATCACAACCAACACAGCAGAGATAAAAACAATAATAAGAGAATATTATGAGCAATTATATGCCAATAAAATGGGCCATCTGGAAGAAATGGACAAATTCCTAGAAACATACACACTACCAAACCTGAAACAGGAAGAAGTAGAAAATCTGAACAGACCCATAACCAGTAAGGAAATCGAATTAGTAATCTAAAATCTGCCAAAAAAACAAGTCCAGGGCCAGATGGCTTTCCAGGGGAATTCTACCAAACATTTAAGGAAGAGTTAACACCTATTCTCTTGAAGCTGTTCCAAAAAATAGAAATGGAAGGAAAATTTCCAAACTCTTTCTATGAAGCCAGCATTACCTTGATTCCAAAACCAGACAGAGACCCCACTAAAAAGGAGAACTATAGACCAATTTCCCTGATGAACATGGACGCAAAAATCCTCAACAAGATATTAGCCAACCAGCTCCAACAATACATTAAAAAAATTATTCACCAGGACCAAGTGGGATTTATACGTGGGATACAGGGCTAGTTCAATATCTGCAAAACAATGAACATGATTCATCACATCAATAAAAGAAAGGACAAGAACCATATGATCCTCTCAATAGATGCAGAGAAAGCATTTGACAAAATACAGCACCCTTTCTTGATAAAAACCCTCAAGAAAGTAGGGATAGAATGAGCATACCTCGAGACCAGAAAAGCCATATATGAAAGACCCACTGTTAATATCCTCAATGGGGAAAAACTGAGAGCTTTCCCCCTAAGGTCAGGAACAAGACAGGGATGTCCACTCTCGCCACTGTTATTCAACATAGTATTGGAAGTCTTAGCCTCTGCAACCAGACAACACAAAGAAATAAATGACATCCAAATCGGCCAGGAGGAGGTCAAACTTTCACTCTTCTCAGATGACATGATACTCTATATGGAAAACCCAAAAGATTCCACCAAAAACGGCTAGAATTGATTCATGAATTCAGCAAAGTTGCAGGATATAAAATCAACGCACAGAAATCAGTTGCATTCCTATACACCAACAATGAAGCAACAGAAAGAGAAATCAAGGAATTGATCCCATTTACAGCTGCACAAAAAACCGTAAAAATACCTAGGAATAAATCTAACCAAAGAGGTGAAAAATCTATACTGAAAGCTATAGAAAACTTTTGAAAGAACTTGAAGAAGACAAAGAAAAACATGGAAAAAGATTCCACGCTCCTGGATAGGAAGAACAAATATTGTTAAAATGTCAATACTACCCAAAGCAATCTACATATTCAAAACGATCCCTATCAAAATAACACCAGCATTCTTCACAGAGCTAGAACAAATAATCCTAAAATTTGTATGGAACCAGAAAATACCCCGAATAGTCAAAGCAATCTTGAAAAAGAAAACCAAAGCAGGAGGCATCACAATCCCAGACTTCAAGCTATACTACAAAGCTGTAATCATCAAGACAGTATGGTACTGGCACAAGAACAGACACTCAGATCAATGGAACAGAATAGGGAACCCAGAAATGGACCCACAAACGTAAGGCCAACTAATCTTTCACAGAGCAGGAAAGAATATCCAATGGCATAAAGACAGTCTCTTGAGCAAGCGGTGCTGGGAAACTGGACAGCGACATGCAGAAGAATGAACCTGGACCACTTTCTTACACCATACACAAAAATAAACTCAAAATGGATGAAAGACCTCAATGTAAGACAGGAAGCCATCAAAGTCCTCAAGGAGAAAGCACGCAAAAACCTCTTTGATCTTGGCCACAGCAACTTCTTACTCAACACGTCTCCGGAGGCAAGGGAAACAAAAGCAAAAATGAACTACTGGGACCACATCAAAATAAAAATCTTCTGCACAGCGAAGGAAACAATCAGCAAAACTAAAAGACAACCGACAGAATGGGAGCAGATATTTGCAAATGACATAGCAGATGAAGGGTTAGTATCCAAAATCTATAAAGGACTTATCAAACTCAACACCCAAAACACAAATAATCCAGTGAAGAAACACACAAAAGACACGAATAGACACTTCTCCAAAGAAGACATCCAGATGGCCAACCGACACATGAAAAAATGCTCACCATCACTCATCATCAGGGAAATACAAATCAAAAGCACAATGAGATACCACCTGACACCTGTCAGAATGGCTCACATGAACAACTCAGGCAACAACAGATGTTGGCGAGGATGCGGAGAAAGAGGATCTCTTTTGCGTTGTTGGTGGGAATGCAAGCTGGTGCAGCCACTCTGGAAAACAGTATGGAGGTTCCTCACAAAACTAAAAATAGAACCACCCTGTGACCTAGCAATTTCACTATTAGGCATTTATCCAAGGGATACGGGTGTGCTGTTTCGAAAGGACACATGCACCCCCATGTTTACAGCAGCACTATCGACAATAGCCCAAGTATGGGAAGAGCCCAAATGTCCATCGATGGATGAATGGATAAAGAAGATGTGGTATATATATACAGTGGAGTATTACTTGGCAATCAAAAAGAATGAAATCTTGCCATTTGCAACTATATGGATGGAACTGGAGGGTATTATGCTAAGTGAAATTATTCAGTCAGAGAAAGAAAAAATCATACGATTTCACTCATATGAGGACTTTAAGAGACAAAAACAGATGAACATAAGGGAAGGGAAACAAAAAGAATATAAAAACAGGGAGGGGGACAAAAAAGAAGAGACTCATAGACATGGAGAACAAACTGAGGGTTACAGGAGGGATTGTGGGAAGGGGGATGGGCTAAATGGGTCAGGGGCACTAAGGAATCTACTCCTGAAATCATTGTTGCACTATATGCTAACTAACTTGGATGTAAATTTAAATAAATAAATAAATAAATAAATAAATAAATAAATACCTACAAAATCCTACAGTAGAGGCAAAGGGAGGCCGTCTTCCCCATCTGGAAGGAGAGACCACTGCTTTGTGAAGAGCTCCTCTCTTACCTCTGCAATAAATCTCTGCCTCTTTCTCTAAATGGCTTGCTCTTGAATTCTTTCTTGTGCAAAGCCAAAAATCCTCTTGGGGCCTCAGCCGTCCACCATCAGAGTTAGAATTTCATTTTAAAGGGCACCTGGGTGGCTCAGTCGGTTAAGCGTCCCACTTCAACTCAGGTCATGATTTCACTGTTCGTGAGTTTGAGCCCCGCATCCAATTCTCTTCAGAGCCTGGAGTCTGCTTCAGATTTTGTGTCTCCCTCTCTCTCTCTCTCTCTCTCCCTCTCTCTCTCTGCCCCTCCCCCACGTGTGTTTTCTGTCTCTCAAAAATAAATAAATAAGCATTAAAAAAGAGTTTTATTTGAACAAATCCAAATATTACCAGATGACACACAGATTTTTCAAAAGCAATGTTATAAGGCATTTGGTCTGATTATGCCAATATCCGACACATTGGTCTTGCAATTCTATTGTTTCTTGTTTCTGCTCACACTTGCTCATGGTTCCTTGGTTCTTTGCATGTTTCATGACTTACTGTGAGCTCCTACTTACTGGAAATTTATCTGTGGGATTTCAGTGTGCAAATGTGTTTACGGATTTTAACTGAGAAGGTCTGGAGTGGGTCCCAAGGACCTACCTTTTTAACAAGGTAAGCTCCTTCAGGGAGGACTTGTATTTGCTTTCATCAGGTACCTGGAGATCCTTAACCCTGAGTGACCTCTTTCATACTACACAAGGAGTATGAATTCAATCTCTATACCCAAGTGAGTTTCAACCTTGTTTTGGATTCTCAGGAAAGATTTCTTTCCCCTTCAATCCAGAACAAGGGCTTGAGACAGGTAGTTTTCCTTGTAGTTAACTGCGGGTGAGGATACTCTAACTACTCTTAAACTAAAGTGAGGCCGTTTGAAGTGACAGCCAAGACGGGAGATTCGTTGGCCCTCCCATGATGGCTGGGACATTGTTTTCGTGTGGCCTGGTGCTTGGTGCTGCCTTGAATACTGAATCTCATAATCACCCTGTTAGCAAACGTCCTCAAGGTGATAGCTTATTGTCTGCTCAGCTTCGTTTGGTTTCCTCTTCTACACTCCTACCTCTGAGATGTCCCCAAGGGATTTTCTAAGGGATTGTTATGTAATTAAAAGGATGATTTAGGGGCACCTGGGTGGCTCAGTTGGTTGAGCGTCCAACTTCGGCTCAGGTCATGATCTCACAGTCCGTGAGTTTGAGCCCCATGCTGGGCTCTGTGCTGACAGCTCAGAGCCTGGAGCCTGCTTTGGATTCTGTGTCTCCTTCTCTGCCCCTTCCCTGATCACACTCGGTCTCTGTATCTCTCTCTATCAAATATAAATAAACATTGAAAAAATTTTTAAGATGATTTATATGTATTTCTAGAAAAATATCTCTAAAAATTGTAAAGTGATGGCATTTTTGTAGTTGTCGTTTTCATCGAGAAGGTCATTCTGGGACCATGGTTCCTTATGCTGCTGGAAACAGATCCCTCCAGTAACCATGCTCAGTAAGGCACTGACATGTGCACAGCAGGAAGGCAGCAGAGTGGAGGTGGGGGATCTTCCACTACCCTTATCCCCAGGTGGTAGGGAAGTAGGACGTTCTGTGTTTAGTATTGAACCTGTCGTGTTAACACTATGTCCACGGGCTTGCACACGTTGTTTGGGAATAAGGCCTCCCTCGCTTCGGTGTTGTTTTCAAGATTCACTAATTGCCTATCCAAACGCGATATCCCAGGACGGATATTGGCATCACTCACTGAAATAAACCAGGATTAAAGGGCTAAAACTTCAGTTTTGAAATGTGAGATGCTTTCTTTGTAAATATTTTTTCAATGTTTATTTATTTTTGAGAGAGAGACAGAGCACGAGCAGGGAAGGGGCAGAGAGAGAGGGAGACACAGAATCCGAAGCAGGCTCCAGGCTCCAGGCTCCGAGCTGTCAGCACAGAGCCCGACGCGGGGCTCGATCTCACAGACCGCGAGATCATGACCTGGGCTGAAGTCTCACGCTCAACTGACAGAACCACCCAGGCGTCCCATGAGATGCTTTCTTTGGAGCTCTCCACGAGGAGATGTCGGCTAGGTTGCTGGTCTGGGCAGAGCAGAGACCTGGGCTCTAAGTCAATGTGGAGTGATCTGGGGCCACAATAGGAAGGACGAACATGTCCCATTGGCCACCGGCCGGTAGTAGCAGAGAGCTGCTGGGTGGTAGCTGGAGTTCACACACCAGGCTTCTTAGAAGAGAGGGCTGTCGGAGCCACGAAGATTTATGAGAGAATGTGCATTCGAGCAAGCGTGATGTGCACCCGGCAGCGAGGCTGTGCTGCCGGGAGAATCCTGACAGCAGACCCACCTGAGAGAGGTGGGCAGGAGACAGAGGTGTTTGTTTGCCTCATTATCTCCTTGTAAAAACAATCTCCACGTTCATTTTATTTTCAAGTGGCGTGAATTTAATCTTCCTTTCAACAAACAAAGCAACCAAAAGGAACAGAAGGTAAGTACCAGAAACAGACGCTGGAGAAACCTCCAGAAAGGTAATCCGTTAGGCTGCAGTGATAGGCGTCAGCCCTGCCTTGCCAGAGAGCACCTGCACAATCCCAGTCCCCGGGGAAGACACCGTGGGGGCTGCACGTGGCAGCAGGACCCAGTCCACGTGGATCCAGGATTGCCAGCGGCGCTCCGGAACCCACACTCTGCAGGTGGACCCAGCCGTGCTGGGACGTGCCACGCCGGCCACCTCGCTGCCATTCCTGCCTCGCATGCTGGCTCCTGACGCCCTCCCCAGCTCTTTTCTCCCTCTTCTAGAGCCCAGTCACACACCTTCACCCCAAGCAGACCGAACGTTCTGATGCCTTTACTATAGACGTCCCCTCCTGCATCCTACCTCGGACTGGGCTGCCCTGGATGTTGACCCTGGCGTGGATCACACAGCAGCTTCTTCCCACCACTGACCCCCCTCCCTACACAGGAGGGAACGTGTTATTTCGATTCCTGGATCTTAGCACCTGGAGTCGGCCCCGCATAAGTCTGTCCCTTACACCTAGCTCACGCCACCGATGTCCCTGCTGCCAAGCCCAGATGGCTGTGCTCCGTGAAAACTGGACGTTTCTAGGAGACTCGCTCATTCCCTTCCTTCAACAGATACTTATTTCCTGACTGCCGTGGACGCTCCAGGTTCCACCACAACGAAAATAAAGCCTCTCCCTGTCCTCGTGAGACTGTTCTGGTAGGGATGGAGCAGGAGGGGCGGACAGTAATAACCAGGATTACGGAGCACGTCAGGTAGGAAATGTCGCGAACAACAACAAAGCAAGGTAAGAGGGAAAGAATCTCCAGGACTGGTGAGGGAGGGGGGTGACTATGTCTGGAGTGTCCCAAGATGGGCCTCGGTAGGACAGAGGCATCCAGTAGGGGCATGAAGGGAGGGAAGGAACCATAAGAATATCCGATGGCAGAGTATCCAAAAGAAGGAACCACAGGGAGGGACCCTGGTGCAGGCACCTGCTCGGCATGTCACAGGAACAGGGAGGACGCCAGGACACTGGGAGGAGAGGCGAGGCCAGCTGGCCAGCAGAGCAGAGCCGGTGGGGAGGGCAGTTAGGTCAAGGAACTCTTACCTGGGGTGAGTTGGAGACTCACAACCAGAAGGTTGTGGGCAGAGGCCTGAAATAACGGGACTTCCAAAAAGGGATCACTCTGAGGGCACCTGGGTGGCTGAGTCGGCTGAGTACCTGACTTCAGCTCAGGTCATGATCTAGCAGTTTGTGAGTTCGGGCCCTACATCAGGCTCTCTGCTGACAGCACGGAGCCTGCAGCCTGCTTCAGATCCTCTGCTCCTCACTCTTCCAAAAACAAATGCAACATTAAAAAAATAAAAGCGTCACTCCATTCCCATGTCAGGAACAGACCATGCTAGGGAGGCAAGAGGAGCCTGAGCAAATCTGGAGCAGCTGTGATAACCCAGGGGCGCAGTGAGGCCAGTCTGGATCTGCCGGAGGAATGGACATGGGGAGGTTTATTCTGAAGATGACCCAGGAGGACTGTCCACATGAACGGCGGGAGGTAGATGGGACTGAAGATGCTGTGTAGCTGAGCGAGTGCGGGGTCGGGCTGTCACCTGCTGAGAGGGGAGGCAGCTCCATGTGTGCGTAGGGTGGAGGGACCAGGAGTTCAGCTGGGGACACGTGAAAGCGGTGATCCACCAAGAGACCAAGAGATACCAAGCCGGAAGGTGGTCGTAGAAGCCTGGGGCTCCGGGCAGGGACTCAGATAAGCGTTTGGGAGCATAGATGCTGTTTAACGCAATAGGACGGGAGAAAAACACCAGAGTCGTGTAGTGACAGCAGAGGAAAGGTGGAGGACCGAGGGCTGCGCGGCGTCTGCACTGAGCACTGCTGTCCCGAGGAGGAAGTTACAGTGAAGTGTCTGTGGCTCTTGGGCCCCCAAGCCTGGGTGCTTTAGCCAAAGTAACTCTGCTTTTTGTGAAAAACACACTGAACTCACCCTGCTTGGGGTCCCTAGCAGATTCTACCACTAACAAGCTCTGTGACCTTGGACAGCATAGTTAATCCCGCCGTGCCTCGGTTTTTCCCTCTGTAAAATGGAAATAATGTTACTGCTTTCCCAAGCGTAGAGATTTTTCACGAGGACTGAATGAGTTAAAGATCTCAGGTCAAGGCCAGTCAGGAAATTCACTCCGGAAAAGTGTTGGACGTTACGATATGGTTTATACCTCGGGGTTGTAAATATAACTTCATTAGAACCAAGAGCTTGACCTGCTAAAGGCTTTTTCATGACAAACAGTGGTGGCTTTCTATCACCACAAGTTTATAGGTAGAGACCCGTTATTATATGCATACAATTATGCATTAATCTTTGGAAGGCAAACAAAGCTTCTTAAATTACGACACAAGAATATGAAATAATGTTAGGGAACCTAAGTGTCTGGATTGAGGAATTTTATTATTTGCTAAAATTTGTTTGTAAATATAAGCAGCACACGGGCAAAACTCTCCGTTGACTCCCCTTCCAGTCTTAGATCTTAAAGCATGAAAATTAGCCCAGTTAGAATATGTTGTTTCCAATCACTAAATCGCTTTCATACAGTAGTGTCTGTAACTAGCTGTTTCTTTGTCATTTCTTTATTGAATAAGGGACTCTTGGGCAAACCTAGACTCGGGCACATCCGCTTCCTAAACACAGGATCGGGGTGCAGGGCGGGGCCTCGGATGGGCCTTGTAGACGCGGAGGTCTACCCTCGAGGAGGTGCGCTCGCCCAGGTTCTACAGCCCATGGCAGGTGGACCCCAGACGGACCCCAGGTCCCGGCTCCTCAGCTCAGGCTGATGTAAACAACACCGCATTGCCTCCACTGCCTTGGCCGACCTCCTGCCTAAAATGGGGACTCTGCTTGCAAGACACAGGATCCCCGCTGACAAAAATAAGCTAATGGTGTGAGACCCTGGGCAGCCCTCCAGGGTCTTGACTCTGGATTGACACGCACTTGTGGAGCTGCCAGACACCCTGAAGGAAACCTCAGTCCGCAAAGTCTCCCTGTGCAGGGCACATTTTGGATGAGTTTTGTGCACCAGGTCACTTGGGGAAGATGGTGCGAATCACTGGAATAACTTCTTACCGAGGCGCTCTTGTGAAAGCACATGCCTCCCTGTTTTTACTGGGTCCTTACAGGAAATATCCGAGACCTCCAAACCTATTTGTGAGGGGCGAAAAGTTTGGAATTGAGGATAGAATTTGGAACAGGAGGATTTTTTTTTTTTCTCTCCAACGATGTTTCCTTGACAAATATAAATACGATCAGAGAAATTGCCTACCACCACGTACGGAGTGCCCGATCTTCTAGAACAGCACCACGTACTTCTCTATGAGCCCTGTTCAGGTAGGAAAAATTTTCCCCATTTTACCTGTGTGGCCAAAGGTCACACACTCAGTTTGGAATTAGAAATCAAAAACAGGCTTCTTTGAATTCAAAACGTTGGCTTTTTCAACACAAAATCCCCATCTGAAACGGATCATGCTGTATTTCTTGTTGGGTTGACTCTTAAACTTCCTCATATGTATATGGAAATACCAAGTAATCTTGACATTTCCTGATGCTACTGCAATAGAATGGGCTGATTTTGAAGGGACAGCCAGTTGCAAAATTTTGAGAGATTTACATTTGGGTAAGTCTCTAGTTTCAGGTCCACAATGAGAAGATTTTGTCATTTAAGGTTTAAAAAAAAAATTTGCCAATCTTGATTTGAAGAGGTAAATGTTCATCTGCAGAAAACCCCATCAATTGTAAAGATTATCATGAGAACCTCCAAAGCAAAAGTAACAAAAGTAGCACATTTGTACAGAATTGAAGAAGCTTGATTTAGTCAGTGAGAATTTCTTCTTCACACAGATTTTTGTCATTTCTCTCAGCTCCAGGGGCCCCTTAATGGCAAATTAGCAAGGTGCTACTGTCTTGTAACTAGGAGACATTTTAACACATTGACATTCAGCATTGTGACCGGCTTCTTGCTAGACTGCTAATTAATATTTGCACTGGCTGCAGAAATTGTGTGTTTTTTAGATGATTTCATATGAAAAAAACTGCTTCCAAGTGAAGCAGGATTTCATCAAAAAGCCGACTTTATTTTAACTTTGTTTTATCAGTGACATTGACAAGAAGAATTACTATGGACTACGTATCTATTCTTGCTGGACACGGAGGCATCTTGCACACTTTATCTCAGCGGTGCTACAGTTGGGCAAGAGAAATAATTCTACCCCCATTGTGTGGTTTACGACACTAAGCCTAAATGTTTAAATCATTTGCTCAAGAATATGCAGTTGATGAGGGCTGCAACTGAGGTTCAAAGCCTCCTCTGTCAGAATCCAAAGACGCCCTTAACTCAATCAGACCATCATCCTCAAGCTGAAGAAGTTCCACTTGATAGAGGAGTAGAAACCGATCACTATTCTAAGTGACACACTGTAGATTCTCATCTGTAAAAGAGCGAAAACAACATGCCCTTCCAAATCATTTAATTGGAAGGTATGTGACTACATTAGAGCTTCCCTGGTATCCAGCCGGCACACAAATATAATCACAGCCCCTTTTTTTCTTTAACGACCAGGGTTCATTCTGATTAGTTCACACCCAGGGCTAACCAGTTATTACATATATTGAATCATGTTCCAGAAGAACAGGAACATCATCTTCAAGTGTGACTTCATAGAAACAGGACAGTTTTCTTCATCATAAGAGAAGATGGCTGAAGATACCCATATGGCCACACATCTATGCTCTCCGCTGTATCTTTGTTGAAAGAATTACAAAAGTAAGGTCAAGCTTGGAGGGAACAGGAGCCAGCAGCCTGAGCTAGGTTTTCTCTAAGGAAGAACAATTTGCTTTGTGCTTTGATGGTATTTTCAGTCTCTGAATTCTCTTCTGCATTTCTTTTCTGAGCACAAATTTTCTTCCCTGATGATCTAGGTCAATACTTGAACAGATGGCAGCTGGCATTTCCATACTGTAGCTTGGGAGGAACTGGGAGAAACTCAAAGGGTCCTAAACTACAAAAAAACAAAAACAAAAACAAAAACAAAAAACAAAACAAACAAAAAACTTAAATTTATAAAGCTTTCACTTTTAAAACAAAGGCCAATCACATCACTGTTGATTTCTTCTTTTAAGGAAAGAATATCCAAATTCCTGTTGACATTTTACCTGTTTTTATTTTAACTTTCATTGTTTTAGTATGCAAATAATGCATGCTTATATGGAAAAATAGAAAATGCAGAGAAGAGGGGCGTGTGAGTGGCTCAGTTGTTTAAGCAGTTGACTTCAGCTCAGGTCATGATCTCACAGTTCATGAGTTGGAGTCCCATATCAGGCCCTGCGCTGACAGCTCAGAGCCTGGAGCCTGCTTCGGATTCAGTGTCTCCTCTCTCTGCACTTCCCCAGCTCACACTCTGTCTCTATCTCTTTCAAAAATACATAAACGTTAACAAAAAATTAAAAACAAGAGAGAAGAAAATGCAGAGAAGAAAAAACAGGAAAGGAAAAAGTCCTGTGTGATCTCTTCAGTGATAAGGGGGTATTAATACCAACTTACTTTGATTTATGTTAACCCAATTGTAGGGAGGGGGTAATCTTTTTTTTATCTCCTTATAGCCTGTTGGGGACTTGTCTTTTTATTTCCTATAGGTTTAGAACATATACACTCACATTACACAGTGAAATCACACTGGATGTGCTATCTGTAATCGATTATCAGGCTTCCATATTAACAATTTCATTGCATTCATGATATGTTCCTTACAATGTTCATGTAACTTTCGTGATCATCTCAGTGGCTGTGGATGCCAACACACGGGACTCATACTATTATTTGCTACGCAGCCTTAAATTATTAACGTTACAATTGATTAACTTTTGTTATTTTTATTTTTAAAAACACTCTAATGAACATTTGTGTATATGTATCTTGGCACTAATAACTTCCTTGGTATAAATCTAGAAGTGGGTCAAAGCAATGAACGTTTTTAAAGCTTCCGATATCGTGTGCAGAAAGGTAACAACAAACTGTTTTCACACAAGCTGTGTATGAGCACACCTCAGGCCTCTCACCCTCTGCCACGCTGCATATTTTTATTCCACTTAATAATTGCCAGTCTCAGCAATGCAGGAAAACAGTAGCTCTTTTTTGTCCTAATACAGTCTATCCCTTTCAGGCTATGTTCCACACAGATACAAAATCCAGCATGAAACAAGGAAATTTGGACCTTATGCTAGCCTTTTTTACAGAGTATTTCTGTAATTTTTTTCTTTCTAAGTTTCTCCATGTTCTGCCTCACTCTCCCTTCTGAATTTCCAGCATTCACCTCAGAAGGAACCCAAGAATGTAGCCCAAGAATTGAGCTCAGAAGCACAGAATAGTAGAGCCAAGGGAACAGACTGTGTCCCAGCATCCCCACCTCACGGGGGACCTAGGAAAAGACACCCAAGCTTCTTGGCACCTACGGCTCTCCAGACTGAACAATGCACAGGCAAGCACAAGGTCTGCAGCCAGCAGCTCCCTGGTTGTCCTTTAATTTGGAATAATTACCTATTTTTATTTTCTGCTATTGATTATCCTTTCAAAACTTACTGTTGGTGGTTCTGATTAAATTCACACATTTTCCAGAAGACAGAGCAGTAGGGCTGAAGCAGAGACATTTCCCCTCACTCAAACTAAAGTTTTTCCTTGGTAGGACAAACTTCTACAAGGACAGCTGTCCCGGGGGAGCCAGGAAGAGCCACGGGTGCTGGGGCAGCTCACAGGTTTTGAAAGCCCCTGTAAGTGAGGCTCACAGTTAAGGTGGGAAGCTGTGATTTCAGCTTCAGTCCCTCAAAATCAGCAAATGATGGGTGTTTAGACGGCATGATGGGGCCCATGAAGACGGGACAGCCCATCAATGACTCCTATCTTGGTTGTCTGTCAACATGCATGAATTGGTTAAATGTTAAAGCCCTGTGCCACTTCTACCTCCACATCTGCAAGACGGTTAATGTCCAAAGATGAGAAGATACGGATCTCCTATCATTTCAGAACTTAGTCTAGAAGTTATTCTGCAAACAGTAATAAAAATAAGCAAATGACAGACTTTGAAGAATTCTTCCAAGATTTTTAATACAGGAAATACAGAATGTTTTTAATGGGACAGGTCGGGGCATTTGGTGGAAGACATGTGGGCAAAACTTGAGCCAGAGTCCACCCCCCCCCCGCCCCTGCCCCACTCTATCCAGTCATTAGCTGAGGTGGGCAAAGCAGAGGGAGGAAAGCAATCCCCTAGGGGAATACAGTTGAGAAGAATAGGTATTTATGGTGATATTTTAAGCAACCGGAACTAGAAGTCAAGGACTTTCTGAAAATCACTGAAAGAACATAATAAAGGAGGTTGCGTTCTAGCATGTATTGACATGGGATCAGACAGCAAGGTGCCTGCAGAAGCAGAGACCAGTGGAATGTGGCTAAGAGAGTACGATAAATCTAGGACGGACCTTCATAGAGATGATTACCTCAATCACACTTGGCTGAGGAACTTAATATTAGAACCACTATACAGACAGTACTTGAAGGTGTGCAAGAATAGGTCAAATAAAATGGGGAGGCTTTTTTCCTCATTCCATAGTGTGGGCTTGGCCCCTTCTCAACTAATTCTCTTACGATTTTCAGATATTTTGAGTTAAAGAATCTCTGATAGAAATAGATATTGTGTTGTCAGAAACAGATATTTGATCTGCTAGAAATTTGTACCACTGCAGTCAAAATTCTGATAAGAAGTAGAGGAAAACAGATGAAGTAAACAGGCCCCCACCCCCAGAATGCAGCCCAGACAGGGAGCACTCAGGTTCAGGGCTGTGATTTCCCTGCTGGGTTGGGTGCTCTGGGCTACCTGCACTCTGGGAGTTCACGTTGTTGCATGTGGCTGCTACATCTGGGGACATTTCATCTCATCCTAGCACATGAAATGTGACGGTCACTTCCAAGGAAGTCCATCCCTCTGGCTGCTCCAGACCAAACAGTCAGAGCTAGTTAAGGAAGGTCATTGCCCTTCTAAAACAGAAGTGGAGATCTGACCTACTTCTACCCCTGTATTTACATCGATCCCATACTCTAAACCAACTTAAGTCTGGTACAGAAATCCGAGAGAAGAGAAGGAAGAGAAGGAGAAAAGGGGAGAACATGACTCATTTAGAATGAGTCCTGCCCCCAGATATAAGGGGCATCTCCAGCTCTTTCTATACTGGTTTTCATATCTACCACCTATGATGTTTACTTCAAATTATGGCCCTTTGTGCACTGGCCCCAACAGTACTGCAGGGAAGTGGCTGGAGGACAGTCAGCCCCACTGGTGACCTCACCAGGGGAGGGCAGAGTCTGCATGGATTCTCTTGAATCTTTCTGATGGGGCAGGTTGAAAAATTCATGTCTTGCTCTATCCTGGAACTAGAGATGATGCAGAGTGATTACAGAAATTCCACTCTGGAGTTCAGGAATTAAATCCCTGATCTCAACCAAAGGACTAGGTAAATTGATTCAGGATTTAAGCAGCAGTAGCAGCTTAGATTAATGGGATGTGGACTCAGGGGTCTGTGAGACTGGGGTCTGGAGCTAAGGGCCTACAAAATGAACTACATCACCCGGGGAGGCTTCCCTGGCCACTCGGGACTTATCTGAACTGAGGCAAACATGTAGCCCCTATGACATCACTTCTCCTTCCTGTGCCCTTGATGGGCACTGAGGATTAAGATCAAGACTCTCTCCTACTTAGGTGGGACCTAGCTTCAGGATAGTGCATGAAGCCCTCTGTCAACCCTATGTACCGCTCACGGTGCAGCAAGAGACAAACACCCTTCTTTCCTCTCATGTCTGAGGGTGCTTCTCGCCAGAAAGGTCAGTACTTATGTAAGGAAAGCCAAGTATTACTCTACTTATCTATTATTAACAAATACTAATGCAAGGTTGCAATACATAAAGATTTACGCTCAGTACTTTTTTAATGTTTATTTATTTTGAGAGAGAGAGAGAGAGAGAGAGAGGCAAGCCGGGGAGTGGCAGAAAGAGAGAGGGAGAGAGTAAGAATCCCAGGCATGCACCGCGATGTCAGCTCAGAGCCCAATGAGGGGTTCGATCTCATGAACCATGAGGTCATGACCTGAGCTGAAACCAAGAATTGAATGCTTGACCGACTGAGCCACCCAGGCGCCCCTATCCTCAGTACGTTTATATTCCTCTTCTCCCTTATTCCTCACAGCAACCCCATAAAGTATATGACACTATAAATCTTATTTCACAGATTTGAAAGTCGGGGCTTGGGAAGATCAGATGACCAACTTAGTCACACAATTAGCTAGTTACAGGTCAAGAATTAAAACCAGTCTCAGGTTATGGATGAATGGGGGGGGGGCAGATAATTTTAAGAGCAGTGAGACTATTCTCTATGACAAAGTACAGGTATATACATGACATTCTGCATTTGTCAAAACCCATGGAATGTACAACACAAAGAATGAACTCTAATGTCAACAGTGGGCTTTAGTAAATACTGTTGCCTATTGGCTCAGTTGTAGCAAACAGCACTAATGACCACTGAAAATAATGGGAAACTGGCAGAGCATAGATGGTCTACCTGAACCCTGTGACTACTTGCCCAATTTTCTACAGAAATAAAACTTCTCTGAAATAGAAACTGTTACTTCTTTTAAAAAGAGAGAAACAGAGGTAAACAGAAGAATCCAACAGAGGTATGGCAAGGATGATTTCTTAATTACAACATGAACTAGTGACATAGGTGAAAGGGGTCAAGACTGCACCTGTTGTGATGAGCACTGAGAACTGTTGAATCACTGCGTAGTACACCTGAAACTAATATAATACTATATGCTAACCATACTTAAATAGAAATTTTAAATAAAATAAAATAGGGGCGGGGCACCTGGGTGGCTCAGTTGGTTAAGCATTTGACTTTGGCCAGGTCATGATCTCACGGTTTGTGGGTTTGAGCCCCACATCAGGCTCTGTGCTGACAGCTCAGGGCCTGGAGCCCTGAGTTTGACTCGTTGGGAAGAATAAGCCACTCAACTAACTGGTGGCTGCAGCTCCCAGCCCGCCCCCAGCACCGCCTCCTGGGGATCAGAGATCCTGCTGGGGAAGACGATGGATCTCACTCTGGACCCATCCAGTCCCAGCCCAATCTCTCCCAGTTTTTCTTCATTTCTTTGGTTCTCTCTGTCTGTGAGGTCTGCACACAGTCTACCTAAATCCATGGCGAAGGGCTAAGCTGTGTCTCCAAGTTCTCCGTGCTGAAATAGGCCTTTCTCATGTATGCGTAAGGTCGGTAAATTCTTCTTATTTATATGTCACGATGCCTGGATGTAAATGAACAAGTACGTCTGCAAACAGCAAAGCACATTTCAGCGCAAAGGGATCGTGCGGAGAGGGGCAACCACCAGCGCCCTTGGGAAGCAGTCCCCCAGCCGGAAGCATTGACGGATTTCCGTGCGTGGGCGAACAGCTGGGAGAAGTCCGGGCATGCGCACTGCTGTCCTAGCGGCCTCTACCGGAAGGAGTGGGGGAAGGAGCAGCGAGTGGGGCCTGCGCTGCTTTCCTTCTCTCTGCCTGTCCTTGGGCAAATCAAGTACATTCTGCACGTCCCACTGCACAAGTTCTTGCTGACGTTGTCGTTAGGAATCTAGGACTCGGGCGCGGGGTGCTCCCGAGGTCTGTGGTCAGGAGAGGAGGGGTTCGGTGCCTGTTTCCTTCTGCCTCCTTCCTGGGCCTTGAGGAGGTGATCTTGGGGAGCTCATCAGCTCAAAGCCAACAGCTCAGCCTTTAAAGACATGCTGATAATTTATAGCCTTTTATGAGGCTCCACATTCATTTCGGAGTTTCCTTTGCCAAGTTTGTGTCTCACGTTGGGTCTTTTCTCCTTTGGGTAAAAATATCTGTTGGGCTGGCCAGGGCCCTGGCTCGTTTTCCGCTGCAAGAGTGACACCTGCTGTTGAGGACAGAGTTGGTGATTTCTCAGAGGAAATTTCTCCGTGGGGCCAAGACCGCTTTCAGATTTCCAACATCTGGATGCATAAGTGGGTTCATTTTGCAGGCAGTAGGCACTGCCGCGCTTAACAAGCCACATTGAAGGAGTGGCCAGGGACAGGAAGACAAGAAACAAGGACAGAAAATGTCTCCTGAGATGGAAAACAAAGAAATCAAAGAGCTCTCTGGCCTGACACAGAGCGGCCAGCCAGGGATCTGCTCTGATATGGCCCTTGGACCCTGTGATTCAGAGCCATTTTCACCATTGGTGGGCCCTCCTCCAGGAGACAGGGTGCTCTGTCTCTGTCACTGGAGGCCAAGCCAGCCTCCCTTCAGGAAGACCCTGACCTACCTTCGGCTTCTGCTGACAGACTTCCCTCCAGGAAAGGACGGCCAAGGTCCATTTCCCACACTCCAGGGCACAGCAGGTGATGAGGGATGTTCTCCTTGTTTGGTCTTCCCTGCCCTGAGCTAATGCACACTGTCGTAGTCTCACCTGCCTTCACTTTACAGGACCTACAAGTCTCCAGTTTTTAAAACCCCAGAAATTAGAACAAGAGACATTTATTATCCATGTCCATTTTCCACTTGCCTTTCATGTTAGGGAATAATTCTATTATTAGTGATTTTAATTTGCCTTAACTTTGTTTTCAAGTAGGCTCCATGCTCAACATGGAACTTGAACTCACAACCTTGAGGTCAAGAGTCACAGGCATGACCTACTGAGCCAGCCAGGTGCCTGACTTCACTCTTAAGTGAGGCAACATTTGAAGTGTCTATCAAATTCTTACCGTATACTCAACAAAAAGAGGGAGAGGGCACGCGCGTGCGTGCGCACATGAGTGGGGGAGGAGCAGAGAGAGAGAGAGAGAGAGAGAAGGAAGGAATCCAAATCAGGCTCCACACTGTCAGCACAGAGCCCAACATGGGGCCTGAGCCCATGAACACGTGAGATCACGACCTGAGCCCAAGTCGAGTTGAACACTCAACTGACTGAGCCACCCAGGCGCCCCAAGGCACATTTTAAAGCGACCTGCTCCTTACGTAGTTATATAAATACTTTAGAAATGACTGTTTTTGTATTCCAAAAATATTTTCTCATCATGGATATAAAGCTCAGCTTTTATTTTGACCTCCATACGGGATCCATCAAATCAATGTGCCTAATACCTAAACGGAAGAGTTTCGGTTTGATAGCAAGAGTGTTGATCTCCGGGTTTGTAGAAGTGGGCAGTCTCAGATGAGGCTGTCTGTCCTCAACAGGGTGTCTTCACCTCTCTGAGTCATAGTTCTCTATGTATCAAATGAGGGAATCCGAGCATGACTCAAGAGTTTCCAAAGTTTTGAAGAAATTAGTTTAATCCCTTTTGCATATACAAAAGAAAATCTTCACGGAAGCCTAATTTGAAAATTGGAAAAGGTAGGGGTCCTCATTTTTCCCCAAAGCGGCCTTGAAAAGGCTCCTTGGCAGCCCAGAGACTCCCCCATGGGCCAGTTTGCCAAGCACAGGGCAAGCCGCCTTGCCCTCATCTCCAGTCCCCACCATACCCCACAGGGACCACCAGCCCCAGGTCTCCTGTGTCTGTATCCCCATCTGCACGATGAGGACCATTCAGCCTGCTTCGTGGGTTTACTGTGAGAATCAAGGGGGGCAACAAAGACGAAGAAGCTTTAATTAGTGCAAAGAGCTAAATGATGGCGATTATAAAGTAAAAAGGAAAATAATAATTTTACTTCTTTGGTTTCTCTTTCCCCAACTATGAAATGAGAGATTCAGATGCGGTGAGCGTTACCGACACCTTGTTACCTTGGCATGCTGTGCTATACACGGCCATCTCACCCGCACTCTAGTGAACTCCATGGCGCCAGCCCCAGCTTCATTTTCCAGCTGGGGATCGGGAGATTCTGGAGGTCGCCCAGCCGCACACACGGGTCCTGTGACTCCCGAACCAGTGCTCATCCCAGTATCCCTGATCCCCACCCCTACCCCCTGTGACCTCAACGATTGGTGGCTTCAAACTCCGTAATTCTATGATTCTCCAAAACACTGCTTGTAACGGAAGAGTTGAAGCTTTGCACGGGGATGTGAAACTAACAATCTGCAGGTCCCAACGTACGGTGTGTGACTGCCACGCTCCCCTCTCAGGCGAGCACACGTGAAATATGAGTATCCTTAATACACAGCAGCTGGACCATAGCGCGGCTGCATCGGTGGGCAGGCTCTTCAAGGTGTTTCTGGCACACCTTCTGGGGCTGTCTTGACCCCCCTACTCCAGCCATGGGGGCTTTGTCAGCACTGCTGGAATCTCTTAGGGACACACTGTCCTTCCCCATCACACCTGGATGGGATATCACAGCAAGACTTCATTTTTTGTAGTTCCCATTGCCAGTCTTCCTCTCTCGCTCATTTTAATTTCACTGATTTCCCCCTTATCACTTAATACAGGTTCCTCATTATTGGCATCTGGGCTGAAGGCTGCAGCACAAAACACTGAAAGACCAAATCGCGATTTAAAAAAAAAAAAAAAAAAAGAGCAAAATATTCCCATTTCAGATGGAGAAGCAGATGGGGCGCTTGGCACTTCGGAGGATTTAAATTGACCCTCTGCACCACACTGGAGGAAGGCGGACTGTCACCGCTGACAAGGAGGCGCGAAAGAGCCCTGCTTCCCCTTCAGACACACAGTAGCATTTGGAGTTCGTTGTCTCGGCAGTGTGTGACGAGAAGAAACCATATGATTCAGTCTGACTCTCTTGAAACCTGAAAAGGCAGCTGTGAGACCCCAGACATCCCTGGGCGCAGACTGCTCTCTCCCCCGAGCCACCGTTGTGACCTGGACCTGTTGACCTCAAAGCCCGTTTTGCCATCTGAAGACGGTCATAAAACCACCTGTGTCTTGTTACAGCTCCAGGAAGTACGATAAATGGGGGAGGACGTGCCCAGCACAGTGACCTGCACATAGTAGGTATTCAGCACATTTGGCTTCTTTCCTAGTTTTTTGTACATGGCCAGAGATGTAAGTTTTTTGGAAGCTCCCTCTCTACAGCTTTCTCTTTTTACAGCTGGTAAAGATGAGGACCAGGTGGGTGGCTCTGACCTTCCCTGGGATGACATTTACAAAATAAGCACTATCCATATGCAGGACAAGTGCAAGGCGGCATTTGAGACCCGAGTTCCTTATTTTAAGCAGGTTTTGAGCTTGCCTGCAAATCTTTAAAATATGGGAATCTTGGACAACCTTTAGTCACAAGTCTTGAAGCTGCCCTCCTGTTCAGTTATCAAAGATGTTCCAAATCTCTATGTCTATCCATTTTCAGCTATTGTAAGCACTGATTTCTTTTTACTGGTGTGAACTGTTTATTTTAATAATAATTAAAAAAATCTTCCTCGAACAAATCAAACTATTTGTGCTTGTAACAACAACAATAAAAACAAGAAAGAAAGAAAGAAAGAAAGAAAGAAAGAAAGAAAGAAAGAAAGAGAGAAAAGAGAAAGAAGGAAGGAAAGAAAGAAAGGAAAAGGAAGGAAGGAAGGAAGGAAGGAAGGAAGGAGAGAAAGAAAAGAGAAGGAAGGAAGGAAGGAAGGAAGGAAGGAAGGAAGGAAGGAAGGAAGGAAGGAAAAGAAAGGAAGAAAGAAAAAGAAAAGGCAAGAATAGTAGATTAGGTATAGGATGACTTGATACTTAGATATGTCAAACCCAAAGAAAGGAAATCCACTTGGGATATTTATAATGAAAGTGTTTATTATCAGAAAGACCATGAAGGAAGAAAAGGAGAATACAAGAGAAAAAAGCCACAGAAATCATTGAAGAGAGACAAGGATTTGGTGAGCGTGCCTTTTTGAACTCGCTGCTAGACATATTGCTTCTGTGTTTCAAACCCTTCGTAGGTGCCTCACAGCCCACAAAATGAATTCAACCTCAAAGGTCCAGCATACAGGGATTTTTTGAACAGCTTTTCCTGACCTTTCTCAACTCAGTTTTTAATAATCCCCTACATGTCTCCTCCATGGGTAATTTACCACATCAAAGCATTCACATTTCCCAGATCATGCTTCACATGCTAACTGGGACAATGTATGTGCTCAATGTCTGTTGTTTATCCAAACAAAAAAATTAAATCATTGTATTTAAAAGTCAATTGCTTATTAATACACAGGCCACAGGAAATCTCAGGAAATGAAGGTTCCACTTACTTCTAGAAGCAGGAGTAAGAAGAGAGGCTAAAACAGTAGAATCGGTTAGATGCCCATACAAAGAGCTAGACCAGATGCCTCCCCACCCCGGGGCAGTGAGGCAGCAACACCCACCATCTGGGTGGGACACTGGGTGTGTGTTTCAGGGAGAAACCCAACCGGAGTCTCCAGACAGGAGTGAAAAAGGGACAGAAGGTAAAGTATGAGGCTGAAGACAGAGGGAACGAAGCCACCATAATGAAGGGGATGTCCTCCGAACTTCCTCTCCTTGGCTCCCAGCACACCCTGAGCAAGAGATAGAGAATAGATCTGTGGAGAATGGGGGACCCTGAGAGAACAGACAGGTACACAGCCACATCCATCCCAAACACCAATCACCCTAAGTGAAGCTTACCAATCCCTAAGCCACACACACACACACACACACACACACACCTTCCCATCACCTTTTATGTACGTGACTCTTGCATCCAAGCTAAAAACCAAGAACAGTAGAGATCCAAGGAAAGCCTCTAGCAGGAAAGACAAATCAAAGCTGAAGAACAAGAAAAAGGAGGGAAACTGAGGCACTGCATTGAAAAGGAAACTTTAAAAATATATTTAATTAAAGTCTTCAGAGAGATAACACATTACATCAACAAACCATGGGCAGAATGCTGTTAAGTATGAACAATCAGAGAACAATAGAATTCTTAGATATTAAAACTAAAATCTGTAAAATTAAAAACACGCTAAAGGGCCAGAAGCTACATTTTAGAAAATCTCTTGGAAACTGGAATAAAAATGATAGGAAATGGAAAATAGGATGTAAGACATTAAGAGGGTTCATCAGGGAAATCAAAGGTCTCAATCACAGGAGTCCCAGAAAGCATGGAATAAATGGAAGGGAAGAATAGTTAAATAAATAATGAAGGAAAATGTCTTGGAGTGAAAGGACTTCAATGGCCAACAGACAAACAAAAATATGCTCAATATCACTCATCATCAGGGAGATGCAAATCAAAATGACCATGAGATATCACTTATGCCTGTTAGAATGGCTAGTATTAAAAAGCCAAGAGGGGCGCCTGGGTGGCTCGGTCGGTTAAGAGTCTGACTTCAGCTCAGGTCACGATCTCGCGGTTTGTGAGTTCAAGCCCCGCGTTGGGCTCTGGGCTGATGGCTCAGAGCCTGGAGCCTGCTTCTGATTCTGTGTCTCCTTCTCTCTCTGCCCCTCCCCCGTTCACGCTCTGTCTCTCTCTGTCCCAAAAATAAATAAATGTTTAAAAAAAAAAAAAGCCAAGAAATAACATATGTTGATGAGCATGTGGAAAAAAAAGAATCCTCGTGCACTGTTGGTGGGAATGAATACTGGCACAGCCATGGTGGAAAACAGTATGGAGTTTGCTCAAAATATTAAAAATAGGAAAACTATACAATCCAGTAATTCCTCTACTGGGTATTTACCCAAAGAAAATGAAAGCGCTAACTCCAAAGGCAATATGCACCCCTATGTTCATTGCAGTATTATCCACAATAGCAAAATGTGGAAGCAACCTAAGTGTCCATCAACAGATGAATGGATAAAGAAGATGTGGTTTATACAGACAATGGAATATTACTCAACCATAAAAAAGAATGAGATCTAACCATCTGTGACAACATGGAAGGACCCAGAGGGTACTATCCTAAGTGAAATAAGCCAGACAGAGAAAGACAAGCAGCATATGGTTTCACTTGTATGTGAAATCTAAAAAAAGAAAACAGGTAAACTAACAAAGCAGAAACAGACTGAAAAATACAGAGGACGAACTGGTGGTTGCCAGAGGGGAGGGGGTTGGGGGATGGACAAAATGGCTGAAGGTGAGTGGGAGGTACAGGCTTCCAGTTATGGAAGGAATAAGTCACGGAGATGAAAGGCACAGCATAGAGAATATGGTCAATGGTACTATAATAGAATTGTATGGTGACAGATGCATTGTGGTGAGCACAGCATAAATGTAGACCTGTTAAATCACTATGTTGTACACCTAAAACCAATGTAATGTGTCAAATATACTTTAATTAAGAAAGAGAGGAGGGAAGGAAGGAAGGAAGGAAGGAAGGAAGGAAGGAAGGAAGGAAGGAAGGAAGGACCAAAGGACTTTAGTTCCTATTGAGTGACCATGGCCAGCTGGATAACAGCCCCAAGACAATGTGTATGCCCTAACCCCTAAATCCTGTGAATGTCTTTGAAAATGTTATTAAGTTAAGGGTCTTGACCTGGGGGGGAGTATCCTGGATTATCCAAGTGGGCTCTAAATGCAACCATTTGTATATCTGTAAGAGAGAGGCAGAGGAGATTTGACACATGCAGGAGAGAAGGCACTGCGGCCACAGAGGCAGAGAGGGAGTAGTGCAGCCTCAAACCAAGAAGCACTAGCAGCCACCAGAAACTGGAAGAGGCAGGGAGAAAGTTCTCTCCTAGACCCTCTGCAGGCAGGATGTTGGCCCTGCCAACATCTCGATCCCAGCCCAGGGAAACCGATTTCAAACTATCCGCTCCTGGAACTTGAGAGGGTACATTTGTTTTGTTTCCAGCCACCCAGTTAGTGGTGATTGTTGTGGCCACAAGAAACTAATAAAGTGACCCACTAAATAAATAAATGAATAAAATACCTGTAGCAAGAAACATCATGGCAAACTTTCAGAATACCAAGCATAAGGAAAAGAGAGTTAAAGCTTCAGGGCTAAGAAACACATCTTTAAAGATAAGGACTCAGATGGGATTCATAACAACAATTGCTACAACTCAATGAAATAATTACCTGCAGAATCCAATGTTCAGAGATTAACATAATTTCTGATCTAGTACTGTTTATCTAACCAAAACAAAAATCTTCGCTCCAAATAACTGTATTTTTACAGGCAGTCTCCCACCAGATTAACATCTTATGCACATTTTTTTTCTCAGAAAGCTACTGGAGAATGTGCTCCAACAAGTGAAAAAGGAAATGTCCAAGAAAAGAGAAAGTCATGAAGTTTAGAAAGAAGGCAAACCAAATGAGGTGTGGCAAAAAGTGGGTTTCCCAGAAACTTGTGAAGGCAAGTGCCAGGGTGGCAGCTGAACCACAGGCTCACCATGGAACAGTCCGTGTTGGAGCCTGAGGATGGGAGGTCTCAGGGTGACAGCTGAACCACAGGCTCACCATGGAACAGTCCGTGTTGGAGCCTGAGGATGGGAGGTCTCAGGATGTCTTAACAGCAATAACGCAACGGGGCCAATATATATCCTAAGTATTGGATGGTATTTAGTGGCACTTTAAATACCTTTTCAGAAAGAATTAATAGCAGGTGGATAGAAAAAAATCAATTTTTAATAAAATATAGGTGCAGTGAACATGTGGTGTGCTGTACGGACCCTCACCTTTCACAGTGTAAGTCAACAGAGGATGTGCTTAATTTTTTTTTTAAAAATAGAGTAAGAATGTATTATTAGAAATCTGAAGTTCTACACCAGAAGAAACAGCAAGGGGTTTGAAGCAGCAGACTGGGGCCTAAGGAAGAGTGTCATAGAGTCTACAGGTTTTCCTTAAGCTTTTATTACTCTGAATTTTCTAAACCATACACATTTGTTACTGTGATTTTAAAGAGAAATGCATGGGCTCCCTTTCCATAATTGTCTTTATGTGAGTCCTAATCCAGTTTTTTTTTTCTACATGACAGTAATTTGTGAAGCATTCTCATGTGTATATATATATGCATGTGTGTGTGTGTGTGTGTGTGTGTGTGTGTGTGTGTATATATATCATTAATTCCTCACTATTAAAATGTAGTTCACAAGTGCCAATTAAAGATGAAGAAAGCAAAGCTTAGAGACACCAGGTCACATATCCACAGTGGCAGAATAAGGAAGCCCATGGACCGTGACCTTTCTAATACAGTATATTTTATCACGCCAATCCAGGTTTCCTCAACTGTAGCTCTCTTTAGACCTTGTTCTCTTGATTCCTGTTAGCACGCTCTCTTTCAACTAGTGCTAACCTTCCCCCACATCACAGCAGTAGGATAAAGGACCTTTACAGATACTAACTTCATCAGGAGGCCAGCTTTCCTGAGGATGCTTTGCAGGCAACGAACTCACCCCCCACCTCCGATCTGTCCACACTGGACCTGAGCCGGCCAGGGCCTGGCACGGAATGAAGGCCAAAGGCGCACAGATCTTAGCATGAACTTGAGCGAGGCTGACTCCTGCCCAGCTCTCTATTCAAGGCAAAGAAGAAACATGTGCTATCTATCTATCCTGCCAGGTGTGAGTAGGAATACAAGGTGTATCATCACCGTCCTTGCCCCCGTGATGTCTAGGGCTAGAAATTAGATATCCATTCGGAACTAGTAAAAACAAGTTTTAGAAACTAAACTATTGGAGCCCAGAAGAAGCAAAAATCACTTTAGGCTGAAATGGCAGAAGGGGCTTCCTGAAGATGGTGGCTTGTACTCTGGGCCGTGTGAATTGGCAATTCTAACCATAATGCCCCACTCCTTTGCTGACGCCTCTCCCCAGTGGCAGGCTTGGTAACTTCCTCCTTTGCACCCCACAGGGTCCTCTGAAAATACTTGCCCTAACACCTACTACTCTAATGCACTTACTTCCATTTCCCTCTGTGGGCTCTGAGCCCTTTCAGGGCTTCGGGTTTTTCTTTTTTTCTTTTTTTTTTTCATGTTTAATGTTTATTAAGTTTTGAGAGAGGAAGAGAGACAAAGCAGAAGTGGGCAAGGGGCAGAGAGAGAGGGAGACACGGAATGGGAAACAGGCTCCAGACTCTGCACTGACAGCAGAGAACCCGATATGGGGCTCGAACTCAGGAATCGAGAGATCATGACCTAAGCCAAAGTCAGACGCTTAACCGACTGAGCTACCCAGGTGCCCCAGGGCTTTGGGTTTTTCTTAACCAAAGACTAAAGAGGGCTTGGATTTATTAGTAACTATTAAAAATACTTGCCAAGTGGAAGAAAAAAAAACGCATGCGTGTTCTTTCACTCAGTTCCTATCACGATCCTGTGCTAACTGAGGCAGGGTACTTTCAGAGAGGAGTAGAGCCCGTTTGAACGAAGGGGCATTTGCACAAGATTCCGGGGACTGCTGGGTACTGGGTGTGGGCACGGGCACGGAGTTAAAAGCACACAGACCCACGGTCCATATTCAGCCCCCTGCATTACCAAGCTAGTCCAGTAAAACACAGAGTTTCCACTGGCTTGGAAAATAGCTGCTTGCAATCTGTCATTTTATGGTATGTGTTTTGAAATTAAAATCCAACGGGAATGGAAATGGACATGTTTTTCCTCTTAATTCAAGACCAGTCCTTTTTCCTGGGTTTTTCCTCCTAGCTCCCTTGGAGGCTGGAAACTTGGATGCCAATGACCTTGATACATCACTGGGGGTTCAATCTGCTTCCAAGCAAAAACAGACCTTCAAAAGTAAAAACCCCAACCCAGGGGCTCAGATCATAGGCTGAGAACTGCAACCAGGAAGGGTTGAGGTGTGTGTGTGTGTGTGTGTGTGTGTGTGTGTGTGTGTGTGTGTGTCTGTCTTTGGGAGCATTTTTTCCTGATGTTGGGGAAGAAAAGGGTTTATTTTTCCACTCGCATTCACACCAGCTGCCATGAAGCAGCACTAAAGGCCCCCTGCGCAGCGCTGTGGCCGTAGATCACGGAGCGGATCCCAGCTGCAGATGGGCCGGGCAGCTGGTCAGAGAGGTGCCGCCCTGACGCCCCTCCCACAGGCTGGGGACGCGGGGCGCAGCTCGCCAACTCCCCCGCCTCCCACCCCAGATTTATGAAGCAGGAAGCAGCCAGCCACAAAAGCTAAAGAGAAATAAGCCCAACTCCTCTGCTTCCCTTTTTTTTTTTCTTCCTTAAAGCACACACACACCTAGCGACGTTCCCTAGCCACTCCACTGGTGCAGGTGTCTGTCACCTACAACTGTCGGGAAGCGGACATGCTGGGCACAGAAGGCAGCGCTGTGTGCAGAGGCCGTTAGGAATGTCCGGCCTTGGAGTTTCCCACCATCGGGTCTGCGAAAGGCAGGAAGACAGCCGTCACACAGAGTGTGCACCCACTGGGAACTGCACTTGTGACACAGACTTCTACACTGACTCGCCACGGGATATTTGGGAGATAAAAGGGGAAGAAGCTTTGAGTGTCATGCCCAGATGGACTGACTGGTCAAGAGATGCTTATCACTTGGGGCAGAGGGCTGTTTTTAAAAAAAAAGATCTAGAGTGATCCAAAACTCCCTTACAAGCTTTCTGGATAAGCCATTGAATTGCTGGTGTTTCAGTTGTCTTTAACTGAGACTTAGATTTTTTTTTTCCTTTTTTTTTATGGTCTCACACCAAAAGCTCAAATTAGGACTGGGACAGAACCCCAGCCTCTCATCTTACACGGGAGCAAATCAAGGCCTTGGGATTCCAAACAGCCCACCCCAGCTCAGGAAATACCTTTGAGGGAGAGCAGGAAGTAGAACTCAGTCTCCCAATAAGTACCCTTACTCTTTACGTAACCTCTTAATTTACATAAAACAATGATGTGCCCAACATACAGCATAAGTGATACAGTCCCTGATATGGACCTGTGGGCAGGAGTCATGACTAAAGGCTCCCCCGAGTCCCCTGTTCACCAAGAGAATGTCAAAGGAAGAGACGAACTCATTGGGATAAATGAACACACTTAAACGTCTGATGTGCAAAGGAGTTTTGCGGAACCCGAGGCTTGGAAATTGTCGCACAAATATGTGGATTTGGGGAAGTAGACATGGAGTGTGAGGAGGCAGCAAGGATTAGCGGTGTATTTTGGTGGGAGAAAATCTTTCTGGTTGCTATGCATCGGCTGGTGGGAGCTGGAGTCTACCCGGTGGTGGGAAAGGACCCGCCCACACACCTGCGGGGGCGGGGGGTGGGGGGTGGGGTGGGGGGCGGGTTGGGTCTGCAGCCCAGCTCATTCAGCTAAGGTTCTTCCAGGGACCTGGTCTTGAGTTAGTACCTTGCACCAACCCCGCCCCTTCAAACAACAGGAGGCTGGACTGAGTCTGGAGCTCTATAGTGTGGGCAATGGAAGACGAGTGTCTTCACCTAAAGCAGCCCCCTGAGAGAGGCTGGTAGCCAGGAAGGGAAAAATAACTAAAAACCCAACATCTCCGGTTAGTGAAATACATTTATAGTGACCTACCACCCAGAGCTGTGGACTTTCATTTAAATGCAGAGTGTGGCCCTGGGCCAGGTGCGTGCGTGAAGTTTCCAACAGAAGGTGCTGTGAAACATGTCTTAAAGCCCAAGTACAGAGGCGGTGCTCTTATGTTTGGCGAGAATGAGCAGAGCCGTCCAGACCGGTGGTCTTGCCCTAAGCAGCTGTTATCGTTGGAATCTGGGGATCTGCATACATCTGATAGCGCCGCGATGGACCCTGTCTTCACTGAGACCCTTGCTATAAAGTGGGTTTCCCTTCATTGACACCGGACTGGAGTCGTTGGCTTACGTGTTTCTCTCGCGCACTGGATTATGACTTCTCACGCAGAGGCCGGCTGTATCTTTGTGTCCAGCACAACGCCTAGCGCTAAGTGAAACCCGGGCAGTCATTATTGAATAAATGGAGAGCGAGTATCTGAAATGGAACATCACGGAGTGCTCTGTAGCCCTCAAGTTCAAGGCATTTTTATTGACTGCTGAATGTTGAGGATCCAAAAATAACACTCTAGAGCCAGACGGAGCTATTGAAAAATAAATAACTTGGCTGTTTCAGAATGGAGTAAGATTGGTTTCTCTAATATAACAAACACACCTGTTGTCTTCTCTAAGCCCGGGCCCACTAGTGGTTCTCAAGAGAGGCTGCACATCGACGCGATCAAGAGCCCAAGAGAAACCACTGCTGCCTCCGTCTCAGCCCCAGGGGTTCTGACTTAATTCTCAGGGCGACAGTGCAGGCCCACCAGACTAACTCCAGCGTGCGGGGCCCTTCCTGTATTTGGACAGGGCGTCCACAGGGCTGGGAAGAGCCCCCACCCAAGGAAATGATAAGGTCTTGAGCCAACGGGACCGGTGGTAGTAAGATAGCACCAAGCGCAAGCTCAGGGGGCCTCGGCTGGATGCTCTGCCCACTTGGGGCTTGCAGCCTTCTTCCGTCAACGCCTACGCACCGCGTACGGACTCAGCTCTTCTCCCACTGGCCCCAGACACCAGCGTCAAGTGCAGGGACGAGCACCTGTTTTTAATGGCAAACGATTATTACTTTGTGATCGTTAACCAATATCTCATAAAGCAAAACCTTTAAACAGGCTGAAGAGAAACAGACGTTTCCGGGGCTTCACAAGAGGGAATTATGCCTCATCATACGACAGAACCCAGCCCAGCCTCGCTCACGTGTGCTATAAAACAGCCAAATGGCCTTGCTGGGTGTTTGGTGACACCCGGTGGGAAGGGCCCCTGGTTGGCTTGGATGGAATCTGATGCAGGCTCGGGTGAACATCCCATACTCACAAGCACACACCCACACAGCACCAGAGGCTGCCCGCGGGCAACGGATGAATGCACACATCGCCATAAATGACCTTCAGGAGGGAACCAACCAACCCATTCTGACGTCTGAGAACTCGGATGAGTTTAGGACACTCAGGCCAAGAGATAAACCACCAGCTCTGAGGCCAGTCACGTTTTCCACCTCTCACGCTGCGTAAACCTGGGCAAATTACTTATCTCAAAGGTCGAGTTCCTCATCTGTGGAATTTAATGATCAAATATTATGACAGCTGAAAAACCAACTCGTAGATGCCTGTGTTGTAGAAATACTATGTTTCAAAGCAGGTGAGCCCCGGGGAAGATTTGTAAATGACCAATGATCATAAAAGCCAAGTAAAGTATCCCTTATCTGTCACCTCATCAGACCCCTTTGCATTTGGTCTCAGTTCACAGTGGACCCCTCACCTGCTAGCACTTGCTTTCTTGGCCAGTCATCTGGAGACGCCCTTACTGACCTGGAGAGTCCCTGGCTGGGACAAAGGTGCCCACGCCATCCCAACCACAGCTGAGACTTGTCCCTCTGCACGGGGCGACTGGACAGCCCGGGTGCCCCGACCCAACAAGGTTTTCCAGCAGTCTGTCTCCCCAGACACGCAGCAGGGAGGCTCCTTCCCCGACAAAGGTGTGTGTGGCCTCCCAGCTCCGTCCACACCGGTCACAAGGTAGTGACCCCCAACCCCGTAAGATGCTCCGGCTTCTGATAAAAACCTGGTTTTGGCAATACACGCCTGAGCTGAGAAATTCTTCAGGGTGGTTCTCCCACCTGCTGCTTCATCATTCAGCTCTCAGCTCCCCTTGTCTCCTACCCCAGTGGGGGTACCCTCCCTCCAACTGCCGGGAACCTAGAGAAACCCATCGGGCTTCTCTGAAATGCACTGCCTTCCATCACTTCCATGTATGAGGAAGGGTCACCTACTGGACCCCTCAGGTGAGGCACCTCTGTCCAGGCCCAGCCTCCGGGTCAGCCCCTGCATCTGAGTGAGGGCAAGGCCTCCCCAGCGTGCCTCATACCTGAGCCAACTCCTGGCACATTCAACATCACGTCACATTCAACATCACAGCCTCCGTGTTGTGCGTGAGCGGCTCATGCATGCGCACACATGTGTGGGCACCTAACTGAGAGCTGCCCACCTCTGTCTCCTCATTACTCCTCCAAAATTCTAAGGTTCTGGTCGCTCCTTGTCAGCCCTGCAAACGTCACCTTCTATTCTCATGCTCAATCCTTGTCTGTCGCGACAGAACATCTAAGAGAAAAGAGTAACGTTCCCCAAGCGCCTAAAACACGCAGACACGTGGTCACTCCCTTTTATAGCCATGTTCCCTGCAGAGAAGAGATGATGATCTTTGTTATAACAACATCCACTGAGCATGTAATACGTGCCTTCACTGTTGCATACACCTTGGCGTGATCGCATTTAGCCAGGCGTGGAAACTCAGAGAAGGCAGCCCTGTGAACAGGAGTGGAGGCCAGCATCGGAGGCCCTACTCCCTTCTGAAGTCACCTCTGGCCCCCAGTGAGCTACGGCGGACGGACACGGGGCCACGAGGTCCTACAATCTGGAAGGGGAAGGAGACTCTAACCGCATCTTTCCTTGGGAAAGCAACAGGCTCCTCAGTGACTTCAGACCTTAAAACCCTAATGAAAACCACACTGGGTTCCTTCCTGTAGACATCGCATTCTGGTATACGCCCCCCCCTCCCTGGAAACCTTTGCAAAAGCCATCTCCTTGGTCTCACTTAGGAGATAACAAATCTTGAAACCTAAAGTAGATCATTGTATCTACGGGTCCATAGCTTTAGCTTGGCCATAATACTGGAAACTGGAGACTGAATACCCCCAGGACAGAGTGACACATTGTGGCCTCCACCTACCTACTCTCTTCCTCCAGGAACGGCGCAGAACCGACTGGCCTCCAGAACTGCCAGCCCCGCACGATCCTCTCCCTGCACGAGTGGTATTTCATCTGCAACCAGACACGGGAATTGAGGCGCTCGGTCCTGTATCTTCGGCTCATGTTAACCTCCGCTCTCCCTCTGTCTCTCTGTCGTTCCCTGTCTCTCTCTAAGCAAAGCAAGGGAGAAGCCGAGGCTTCATAATCTCTGAGGCCACCTCTACCACCCCCGAGCTTCGCAGACCCTCCAGAGATGCTATCTCATTCACCTGTCGCGGCACGTCTGCGGGGGCGCCTTGCAGGCGGTGACATCCTCTGTGAGGACGTCTGTGAGGTGAGGAAGGCGGGTACGTGGAAAAGCCAGAAGGATGCCTTGACCCTCTGCATCCAGTCCCACCTCCTTTTATACTAAGAGGCTCATAAGTCATTGCAATGCATCAGGGCGCCTGGGTGGCTCAGTCGGTTGAGCGCTCGGCTCTTGATTTTGGCGCGGGCCACCGGCTCACGGTTTGTGAAATCAAGTCCTGCGTCAGGCTCTGCGCTCGCGGTGCAGAGCCTGCCTAGGATTCTCCCTCCCTCCCTCTCTCTCTCTCTCTCTGCCCCTCCCCCTGCGCATGTTCTCTCTCTCTCTCTCTCGAAATAAATCTAAAAAACAGTACCAACGCGCCAATGATTATGCAGTAGCAGCGGCAAGAGAAGCAGCTGCCCTGGGAGACGCCGTCGCGGGACAAGGAGCAGCCAGTAGAGTCGCTGCAGCGTCAGCAATAACCACAGCAGACGCAGTAACGGGAACGATGGGGGTCCCGAGCAGCCACCCGGAGAGGGGTAACGCGATTTCAGTAGCTCGGGTGACAGTAGTGGTGCCTGCAGTGGAAGGACCAACACAAACAACTTCCAAGGAAGTCGCGAACCCATTAGAATCGCGCCGGAGAGCACAGGTCACCACGAGCTCTAGCCACTGTGCTCGCCAGCCGGGTGCGCTTATGAGCAGGCAGCCACAGTTAAAAGCACATCACAGGCTCTCCCCCTAAATTGGGTTAAGACTCGGCAGGACATGAATCATCAGCCCATCTTCCAGACAAGGCAGCTCAGCCAAACAAAGGAACTCAATCAAGGCCAGACTCTTAATAGGTGATAGAGCCAGGACTTGAACTTAAGCCAGAACAAACCTAAGGTTTATGCTCCAAATACCCTGGAATCAGCATTTATGAAGAACGAAAGAGGGCACAGACACATGGGGACACTCCAGTGGTGGCCCTTTATACGAGTCTCGTTTCATAAGAGATAAAAGTAGACAGAATACATCACAATACAGAAGACCCAACCAACGTAATCAATCAATCAATGGATATTTTTCACATGTCTAATCATATGCTGTGGAAACAGAAGATAGGCTAACTTTTTCAAGTGTCCAGGGAACAGCCCTTAAAAACGGACCTTTTGTTAGGCTACAAGAAAACTTCACTAAAAACCCAAAGAAATGCTACATAGGAGAAAAACTTAGAAATTAAAAAAAACAAAACAAAAATGAAATTGGAATGCCAAACCAGTTATAAAAGCCTTCCAGAAGGAAATTTAAGAAATTTCTATTTAACAACACGTTGATCAAAGAGTAAATCAAGGGGTGCCTGGGTGGCTCAGTAGGTTACGTGTCCGACTTCAGCTCAGGTCATGAACTTGTGGTTCGTGAGTTCGAGCCCCGCATCAGGCTCTGTGCTGACAGCTCAGAGTCTGGAGCCTGCTTCAGATTTTGTGTCTCCCCCTCTCTCTCTGCCCTTCCCTGATTGCGCTCTGTCTCTCTCTCTCTCAAAATAAATAAGCATTAAAAAAAAAAAAAAAGAGTAAACCAAAACCTCAATACTGAAAAGCAAAACATCTCATCAGGAGGAAAATTGAAACACGAAATGCCAGAATCCAGAGCATAGGACTAAAAGCATTCAGAGGGATTTTTCTGCCAGAAATATGTATATCAATTAGCAAGCGTGAATGGAAATGCGTTATTTAATTACGCAACTCAAGAAATCAGAAAACGATAAGAAAAAAAAAACACTAAGGCAAGCAGAACAAAAGAATTTAAAAAGATGAAGGCAGAAATTGTTTATTTAGAGACAGTAAGTGTGAGAAGTAATTAATAAACCCATGAGTTGGTTTTTACACATTAAAGAGCCAACAGTAACAGTAAAAATGATGAACCGTTAACAGTAGGAACTGATGGTGAAGAAATGGCTGCAGGCCTAGCGGGAAGTTTAAAAAAAAAAAAGGCAGGAACGTGCTTTGCGGAGGTTCACGCAGCATCTGGAAGAGAACACACACCCGCGTGCCCTCCCACAGAAAGGAGACG
Source organism: Felis catus (assembly GCF_018350175.1). NCBI lineage: Eukaryota > Metazoa > Chordata > Mammalia > Carnivora > Felidae > Felis > Felis catus. Next base: position 135,530,706 of record NC_058370.1, read on the forward strand.
ACCCTCCACGTAGACCCAAGTTCATAGAACAGACGGAGTCGGGGGATGAACCCCATTCCCGTAAAAGAGCGCCAAGCCCACTCTCTTTATTAACAGGAGATTTCTAATGAATCTTCGAGGAAAACAGTATTTCTGATCAGGACAAGGAGGGAGGAAGAGACAGAAGGGGAAGAAAATTCCCCAAATCATTTTTGCCAAGCTCACAAAATATAAAACCTCAACCCACCCAACCAAGAGGCAAAAAGAAAAAGAAAAACGTAGCCCGCCAGCCCTTCCAAATCTTTATGTTTAATTTATATTTAATTTCATAGACATGAGCAAGCACAATGCAGAGGCCATTCAAAGACGAGCACCATGAACAGCAGCGATTATTCTGGAAATGCAAGAGTGACTGAACGGTGGACGGCCTACCAATGCAATTCTCCGTTTGAATTCGCTGAAAGGAAGCAATTTCTAGAATTTTTTGGTAAAATTAAAATTTAATTCTCGGCTTAAAACTCTTGTTGTGATAGGAATGGGCAAGACTGCAAGCTGTTTTCTGCTCACAAACTTTTCATTTAGGACCTTCTTAGACTGGACGGACGGTATCTTCTAGAACAAAATCCGTCTGCTCTGCTGGGCGATGCAGGTGGAAGTATGTCACAGTGCTTTGATGTGAAGCATCTCACAAATATATAAACCTCCCTGCATCTCATAAACGCATGCGTAGTGGACGTTTCAAAAGTAACACAGAGAGTTCTAATGATGATGGCATTGAAAGAGAAAGGTAGCTTTAGATGAAATTGCGAGACAATGCAAAATTTTTTATGCAAAATGCAAGAACACGCAAAATGATTTTTTAAAGAATGGATAATGTGCACGTGAGAGATGCCTGTTCGGTGGACAAGTTAACAGCACCGATGCCCCGCGTGGGTGCTAACCGCCTGTGTTCTCAGAAGAAAGCGGCGGATGTTTCCAGAGCGTAAAGACCATTTCATGGGCTCAGCACCCTTGCCAGCCGGTACAACACTGAGACACAAGGTGAGGAAGAAGACAGTGGCTTGGCAGCTAGGAAGACGTTCACGGCAATACTCAGGGAAGAAAAAGATTCTCAAGGTAAATTTCAAGGTCTTCATGATGCAGGGAGGGCTTTCTCGCCCCCCATGTCCCCTGGATATTCCCAACAGCCTTAGGGGACAGTCAAGGAAAGCAAAGCCCACCTTCAAAGAGAAGAAAAGTCCGGAGGCGTGATGTGAATTGTCTGAGACCACGCAGCTGGCCAGAAACAGAAGCGGACCCCGGGTCTTCCACTTTCCCCTTCTAGCGTCTGGCTGGCAACAGGCCAACACCCTGAATCCCCGCCCAGAGCCGGGGCTGAGCCACTGGGAGCGAGAAAGAGCCGGGATCACTCCTCTCCTGGGATCACTCTTCTCCTTACGCAAGAAGGATCTTTACTTGGGATAAGAGTCGGCTTTGCAGCCCAAACACATCACTGCAAGAAAGACTGGTGAGCAAAGGTTTTGGACCTATATTCTTAGTAGAGTGTGGCGGTTGATAAACGAAAAAGATAGTCCCCTTGTCATCCACGCACAGACCAGTGTCAGGTTAGATCCCGAGATGTGATACTGACCTCCGCAGTCACACACGTTCGTTTCCATTAACCGACCCCTGGTCCCTACTTTACGGATGGAGCGCACACAAGGGACCTGCGGCTCAGAGAGGGACGTGAAGCACCCGAGGTGTGACTGGTCTCAGTGAGGGGTAGAGACGGCGAGGGGGGGAGGTGATGTGTAGCCCAGAGGCCTTCCAAGCGTTAAACGTGACAGAAAACCCTTTGGAAGGGAGGTGGGCACCCTTGCCTCATTTTTGCTTTCCGCTCACGCCCTGGGGGTTGGGGCGTGCCCCAGGTGGGGCCACACTGAGGATAAGGGAGCTGCACGGGGGGAGGGGGGGGGGGTACTGGCAGAACCGGGGCCACTTAGGGGGATGTGCCTCCAGAGCTCCTTCTCTTTGTAGGATGAAGAAAGGAGCCTATGGGGGGAAATCACGGAGTAAGACAAACCCAGAACATCACAGAAGGACTTCTGGGATGAAGGTGGATCTCTGTGTCACCTTGAAAGGGGACCTCTTTAAATGGGTGGGGCCACCTGGGATGCAGGAGGAAGTGTGGCAGGTGCCCGAAGAGGTACCTGTCTGCCCCTCGTTTCCGGAGCCTGGGCTCCCCCTGCCTGAAGTCTCTGTTGCTGGCAGTGACGACCGCCAGGCCCACGGTGGGCCAGTGGCCCCAGAGGCCTGGCCTCAAGCTCGGAGGACAACGCGGGGCCTGCCCGGCTGCCCCAGATGCTAGCCTGTCCCCTCTGAAACTGACCACTTGCTTTCTCTTTTTTGCTGCTCTCTCTTATTTCGGTTTATCTCGCGCAGGATGAGGCGGTAGAAAGTATTCTAAGAGAAGCTGAAAGGAAGCTGGGTGGGTACAGGGTGAAAGGCCCGGAGGCAAACACAGAAATCCACCACTAACAGGCAAAACAAAAACACCCAAATCAAAAAACAAAGTAACAAAAGAATGCAAAGCACAGGCCCGCCTGAAACTCGATAAACGCAGTGCTCGAGTGCCACCTGCTGGCCGCGTCTCGGCACTGCATGCTGGCAGGCGGCTCCCCATCCAGGACCTTCCACTTTCCAGCAAACCCCACAGATCTCAGGCTCCTCCCCTCCAATCCAGGCGCCCAAAGTCTTTCTAAAGCGTAGGACTTAACTGTCACTTCCCAATCTAAAACCCCCCAGGGGTTCCCATTTCATACAGAGGCAATTTCCCCCAGGAGGGCATCAAAACCTGACCCTCCCGATCCTTCCAGCCTGGCTCCTCCGGGCTCCTTGGGTGAAACCACCCACCTCTGTCTAGGTTCCCTCTCCTCCTCCCCGCCTTTCCCAGCCCGGCACTACTTTCGCCAGCTCCACGCAAGGTTCGTGCCCCTTCGCGCACCCATGGCCCCTGTAGGTTGTGAGGTTCCAGCGGGACTGGTTTATCCTTCGGAACAAGGAGCGTGAAACATCAGAGGCTTCCAACCGCTGTCTGTTGAGTTAATATTTGCAAAGAAAATGCCGGTCCTTGGACCAGGCTCCAGTTCTGCTCCTCTTAGGCTAAGAATTGGGAGGGTTTCAAGCACCGGCTCTCTCTCACAGTACAGTGGTGACGAAGGTCCTGTGGTCGGTCTCCTGAAGTTCTGCCCCGTGGACCTAGCGGATCCCTTCTTCCTGAGCCTTGTGAGCACGGCTGCCCCCAGGAGGATCACTAAGGCAGCGCGAGGCTCTGTCACCCCCCGCAAACGACCTAAGAGTGTCCCCCCCTCAACTATCAGTTCCCTTCTCACTTTCTTTCCTGGAGCAGAGCCCTGTCCTCCCCACTGCCAGCATTTTCTTGCTCATCAATCTTTCCTCCTATTTGCACCACTCAACACTCTCATCTCTGGGCAACAAGTCTAGCCTTGAAACAAGTGTTTTACAGGGGAAAACCCTCAGGCGGGGCTCAAAGGATAAACCTGTCGCCAAGCCTGTTCTGCCAACCCAAGAGTCCCTTTGGAAGTCTAGAACCTAACAGCCAAACTGGTCGTCTTTCCACTTGGATGCTCAGGGCCACGGACGACTCCATGCATCTAAACTCCTCAGTTCCCTGCTCGCTTCAAACATTCTCTGCCTCCCGAGTTCCCTGTGCCGAGCAGAGAGGCACTGCCATTCTCCAGATGCCCAGAAATCTGGGATTCCCCACCAGCACCTGGTCTCCCTTGCTCCCTGCATCCCTCACTCACCATGTGCTATTGATGCAACTTTCTCGATAGGACCATGAAGAGTGCACGTCTCCCGGTGGCCAGTGCCCCTCATTTCAGGCCACCGGTGTCTGTGCTGGCCGAAAGCTCAGCCCTCCTACGTTACGATGAGAGATGCAGTGACCGGAAACCCACGTGAGCCCCTGACTCCAGCCTGTCAGAAATCTAGTGCAATTCCACGGAAACTCCGATTCCAGAGACGGCGACGGCTCCAGGCCCTCCCGGATTTTCCTCTTGCCTCTTACAGGCTGATCGAGGGCTTCCCTCCATGCCAACCCAGACCCTGCAGCAGGTTTACGAGAGCGGACACGCACTTGCATGCACACGCACACACAGCTCTTTCACCCCAAGCACTCTGGGAGGCTAATTAATGGCCGAGAAATGGGGGCAGCGCCCCAACTCCCTCCGCCGTCTCTTAGTACTCCCTCCCGCGCCTGCCCCCAGGCTTCTGGCAAGAACCGCAACTCCTCCCCAAGTCTCCGGGGACTGGGGGCGGCAAGCTGGTCCCAGCTTCTACCTTAAACGACCCCATCAAGGAAACTTTTCTGGAGTCTCCCCCACTTGTCACATCCCTGCTGCGTAATCCTCCCTCACTTGCACTGCCGGGGCCTCGAGCAGAATCCAGAGAGATTTGCCTCCGGTCTTTAAAAGGTGGGAACGGCCACGTCTTCTGACTTGCCAGCATTTACCACAAGTTACAGGGTTCTTTCTCCCTCCAGATTAGAAAGGTTTTGTGCAAACAATTTAAAAAGCCTGATAAAGGTCGGAGCGCCTGGGTGGCTCAGTCGGTTAAGTGTCCGACTTCGGCTCCGGTCATAGCTCACGGTTCGTGAGTTCAAGCCCGGAGTTGGGCCCTGTGCTGATGGCTCAGAGCCTGGAGCCTGCTTCCGATTCTGTGTCTCCTTCTCTCTCTGCCCCTCCCCTGCTCGTGCTGTGTGTCACTCTCTCTCTCAAAAATAAACATTAAAAAAAAAAAAAAAAGTCTGACAAAGGTTAAGAATTAGGGATTTACCAAATAAATAAGAAAAAAAATAAGGATTTAAAATCAGATTGAGAAGCTGAACTCAACCTGGCTCACTCAGTCAACCCCAGGGAAGGCAGGAGCAGACTTTGAGGCAGAAACCCGGGAGGCACTGCCTATCTCCAGGCCTTCCCAGCCTCCAGCCCGGGGTCCGCTCCCCAGATTCCAGGCCAGCCCTGCCTCCTTCCGGGGCGCTCCTCAGACCGGCCGCCGTCTCCTGGGCCCGCCTGCCCCTCACCCAGGGCACGGTCATCAGTGTCCGACCTGCCTCCCAGGGCTGCGTCCCAGAGCCCCTGTGTGGCCGGGAGCAGGAGTCAGAAGGGAAGAAAACCACATTTGGAAGCAGAATAAAGGCCAGAGGAGAGATGCCAACTGTTTCTTCAGTCCCAAGGGGCCGGTGTGGGAGTAGAAATAGGGAACGGGGCCAGAAGGCTGGGAGCCGAGCAGCTCAGGGCTAGAGAGAGGCAGGCGTGAACTCGGGGAGGAGGCTGAAGGGAGCCGATGCCTGGACCAGAGTGGCAGTGCAGAGGATCCTGTCTGCCTGCAGGCTGAGGGGGGCGAGGCTCGGAGAGGGCAAGGCACACCCGGAGTGGGGGGTCCTGACCAGGACTGACTGTAACCGGGCACCTGCATCAGGCTGAGGTCTAGCCGCCCGGCTGCTCGCACGAAGCTGCTGAAATGCGTGGACTTTCGTCCCTGCGATGACCTCATGCGCAAACCGACCCCTCTTCTACCTTTAGGATCCGTAGGGAGAACCTGCCTGTGTCTGGACTCTCACTCACTCACACACACACACGCACATCCATACAGGCCCACGTGCGTGCACAAGCCCGTGTCTGCCGATGCACACTCTCATACAGGCCCACACTCGTGCACAAGCACATATCCACACGTGTGCACTCTCGTGCATGCACACGCGTGTGCAAAAGCCCGTGTCCACATACACACACTGATATAGGCCCACACTCGTGCACAAGCACATATCCACACGTGTGCACTCTCATGCATGCACACGCGTGTGCAAAAGCCCGTGTCCACATACACACATTGATATAGGCCCACACTCGTGCACAAGCACATATCCACACGTGTGCGCTCTCGTGCATGCACACGCGTGTGCAAGAGCCCGTGTCCACATACACACACTGATATAGGCCCACACTCGTGCACAAGCACATATCCACATATGTGCACTCTCATGCATGCACAAGTGTGTGCACAAGCCCTGTCCGCATACACATACTCATACAGGTACATATTCACACACAAGCACGTATCCATATATATGCACTCTCATGCATGCATATGCGTGTGCCCAAGCCCGTGTCCACATATGCACACTCATACAGGCACACACTCGTGCACAAGCATGTATCCACACACATATGGGCACTCTCGTGCATGCACACACGCGTGCACAAGCCCGTGTCCGCACATGCACACTCACACAGGCACATGTAGTTGGGCACATGCACACGTGCACACTTCAGTCCCGCAACTTAAAAACAAAAAAGCTTTGGCCAGAAATCTTTTTGGTGCATCTTCCATGTCAGGGTGAGCCCCATGCACAGGCCCTGACCACAGACAGGAGGCTACTTCTCAAAGCAGAGGCAGCTCTGGGGCCTCCCGGACCCGGACACACCCCCTGGAAAGCATGAGTCACCCTCCTGCTCTCGGCCACAGGCCCTGGCCTCCTGCCTCTGCTCTGCCTCCCACGGGCAGCAGGTCTGGGGGCCCCGTCCAGGCTCCCCGGCTCCAGCAGGACGGGCCCTGGAACAGAGGCCGCCCTGCACATGAGACTCCGGGGCCTTGACTGTCAGTGCCTGCAGCCCCGAGGAGGGCCCGTCAGAGGTTAGCTCCAGGGACAAGGAGCGAACAGACGGGGCTTCTAGACATTTCTGAACCTACCTTGAGGACAGTGACCCTGGGAGTGTTCAGTTAGAAACGGATGCTAACCTAGGTCACATGAAGGTTGATGTTTTGACACATTAAGGCAGCTTTCTTTTCTTTTTAATGCTTCTTTTATTTTTGAGAAAGAGAGAGAGACAGAGACAGAGGGAGAGCAGGGGAGGGACAGAGAGAGAGAGAGACAGAATCTGAAGCAGGTTCCAGGCTCTGAGCTGTCAGCACAGAGCCCAACACGGGTCTCAAACTCACGAACCCTAAGATCACCACCAGAGCTGAAGTCAGACGCTTAACCAACTGAGCCACCCAGGCGTTCCAAGGCAGCTTTCTTTTCTACCCCAAACTTTAAACTGGGACCCTGACATTTACCAGATTATGGTGGAACCAGCAACCTCCAAGTCCACATTCATAGGAGACGCCACATCCTATGTCTCTCATGAGATTCTCAAGGCCAATAAATAGACGAGTCACATATAAAAGCAGCACCTGTAACTGTATTAGCCCGTCATGTCCCAAGGCAGGAATTGACAACAAACTTCTCCCTACCCTCCTACCTCCTTTTAATAGGGTGGAGCACAAGGTGACGTCTGCAGAACACCTGTGGCATATCACCAGTGCCCCCTGGAAACCCGTCTGGGAAGCGTTGGTCTGCAGGTCAAAGGCCAAAGTGTCGGCGCCATGACAGAGGTGACCGCTGTCCCGTCCTCCCCGTCGCGGCTCCTCCCTGTTCTCTGCAGGTGCGCTGTGTTCCAGTCAAGCCAGACAACTTAGTTTCCTTGCAGACTTTCTAGCATCTGTGTTGACTGTTGCTCTTTCTGAGCGGGCTCCCCTCCTTGGATGCCGTATGTCCAAACTGTACCCACCCCTCTAGGCTTAGCGCAAAGCCCCCTCCCCGCGAAGCTTCCCCAAACCTCCAGTCACGGCACCTACCCCCGCCCTCTGGTCTACAAAAGCCTTGCTCCCGTAGCTGCCCCAGGCTGTGAATACCTTCTGAGCAAACTCTGCCGTGTGGCCCTCCCTGATTCATCCCCGGGCATCTCAGATCCCGAAGGGCTGGCAATTAAACAGGCCCGTGAAATAAACGACCTGTACCTCTGTCCTATTTCGCATTCCTCAAAAGGGAAACTCAGACTTCCAGCTTCTGTTTCTCATCAACCCCCCATCTCCTAACCAGGTTAGAAAGAAATGCCCCATGTCCGGGAGGCCTGCACTCTCATTTGAAGTTAAACTGATAGGGACTGAATCAAGAAGGGACCAGAGAGAGACGTGACTTTGGGTGAATCACTTTTTCCTTCTATGACTTCATGGGCTCGTCGGCAAAGCTAGGGGATTAAGTCGATGATCTTTAAAGTCTTTTGAACTTCGACCATCTGTAACTCCAAGGTTTGATAAAGTGAGTTATTTTAAATTTATAAATGAAGGGTTTTGAACATGAAGTGGACAGCACAGAGGCTGTAGCAAGTTTTTTTTAAGAAATGTTTACTCATTTTGAGAGACAGAGAGCACACACACACACACACACACACAGGGAGAGAGAGGGGCAGAGAGAGACACAGAATTCCAAGCAGGCTCCACGCTGTCAGTGCAGAAACCAACAAGGGGCTCGATCTCACGAACCGTGTGATCATGACCTGAGACGAAACCAAGAGTCGGACACTTAACCGACTGAGCCCCCCAGGAGCCCCAGAGGTTGGAGTAGTTTTAATGCCACGGCACTCCTTCGTCCATCACTGTGATCCTCTTCACTAGTCTTGTAATTACCATTGACTTATAACTCTCTATGTGCCTGGAACTTTGCATACGTTTCCTTCCGTACCGACGATGACCTACAAAGTGGAATCACTGGTTTATGGAGCGCTGGGTTCAGGCCAAGGAACGTTTCCAGCATTGCACGTGTGGCCACGCAAATCCCATCGTGTCCAGTTCTGAAGCCTGTGGCCGTCCCGCCCCTGGAGTAGGCAGGGGAAGTCCCATCACACCTCTCCCGGCGTGGCTTCCACAGGAGGCCCTGAGAGTGTAGTGAATGAAAAAAATCCGTGTTCCTGCAGCATCACGGAACACAGACTGTTTGGGAGGAGGCCTGGCCCAAAGGGGCAAGCAGCCTCATCCCCGTGGATGGGTCCCTAGAAAAGCACTCTGCATTAGAGGTGGCTGGGGCTGGGCATGTGGGAAGGGAAAAGCCCACAGAGGGCAGGGAGGAAGACAAAGGCGACTGTGTGCAGGGAGGGGGCCACCCCCAAGGAGCAGCAGAGTTGGAAGACAAGCTCACATCACGCCGCACACAGCTGACCCCAGATGGGACTGCAGTGTGTTTAAGATCTAAAGGGCAAGCCACACAGGAACAGAAAAGAGGTCAGGGGCAGGAGTGACCGAGAAGTGCGTCTTTTTCTAAGAACATGCTTTCACCTCCAAGATACGAAACATTAAATTATTTCCCTGGATATTTTTAAACGCCAGATTCTTACACACTTGGGAAATTTTACACTTTTTTCATGACTGAAAGTGGATGGTCTATTTTAGTTTTCTAAGTGCAGTTGCTTATCACGATCGCCAGGGGGAGCTTGCAGCAGGTTTAACCCACCCCCTCCCCCCCAGGCTCCATCTCTAGAAATTGGGAACCATTCGGTCTGGGTCTACATTTGGGAAAAGGTCCAGGTAATTCCAACGTACAATCCAGCTTAAGTACCACTGCGTCAGGTGACTGTACATTATCAACGATCACAAGATTCATCTATTCATACTTTAAAAACATGGTTCAGTGATTACTCAGAGCCTAGCATTTTATTAGGGGACAAGCCAAGGCAAATACAACCTTAGTCCCTACTTCAGGGAGCTCGCAGGCTACTGGTGATGGAGACCTGCTAATGCTAACCATGGGCTGCCTGTCGGTGCCGGGCCACACCCTTCCCCTTCCCTCCAGCAAGTGACGGCAGAGTTAGTCCCACTGACATTCTGTCGAAGGAAGGAAGGAAGGAAGGAAGGAAGGAAGGAAGGAAGGAAGGAAGGAAGAAGGAAGGAAGGGAGAAGGAAATGAGGAAGAAAGAAAAGAAGGAAGTGAGGAAGGAAAGAAGGAAGGAGGGAAAAGAAGGGAAGAAAGAAAGAAAGAAAGAAAGAAAGAAAGAAAGAAAGAAAGAAGAAAAGAAGGAAGGAACGAAGAAAGGGACAGAGGAAGGAAGGAAGAAGGCAAGGAGGGAAGGAAGGATAAAGGTAACACACGTTTGAGGGTAATCTTAATAATTCATATTACTCTATCTTTAGAGAGAACTTTTCATGACCTTTCCAGATTAAACACAGCCCTAAAAAAAGAGTAGTGAAAAAATGTTCCACATCATATGTCAGGAGGGAATTTAAATTAAAACAACGAGATACCATGACGTAAATATCAGAATGGCCCAAACCCAGAACACTGACCACATCTAATGTGCTGAGAATGTGGGCGAGCGGGAATGCTCTCATCGCTGGTAAAGAAGAGAAAATGGTGCGGTCACTGTGGATGACAGTTTGGCGGTCTCTTACAAACCCAAATGTACTCCTGCTATATGACCCAACACATGCACTCCTGGGTATTTAAACAAAGGAGCAGAGTGGCACCTGGGTGGCTCGGGTGGCTGAGCATCTGACTTTGGCTCAGGTCCTGATCTCCCCGTTCGTGAGTTCGAGCCCCGTCTCAGGCTCTCCACTGTCTGCGCAGAGCCTGTTTCGGATCCTCTGTCCCCCTCTCTCTCTGCCCCCCTCCTCAAAAGTACATAAACATTAAAAAAAAAAAAAAAGAAACAAAGGAGTTGAAAACTCACGTCCACACAAAAACCTGCACACAGGTATGTGTGGCAGCTTTATTCATAACCGGCAAAAGCAAACAAGATGTCCTTCAGTAGGTAGGCAGGTAAATAAACTGTAGGACGTCCAGATAACGGAGTATTACTCAGCTAAAAAAAATGTGCCATCAAGTCAGAAAATGACATAGAGGAAACTGAAGTGCATACCACTGAGTGAGAGAAGCCGATCTGAAAAGGCTCCACGCTGTATGATTCCAGCTGCATGACATTCTGGAAAAGGCAAACCTAGGGGCGCCTGGTTGGCTCAGTCGGTTAAGTGCCCAACTTCAGCTCACGTCACGATCTCACGGTTCGTGGGTTTGAGCCCCGCATTGGGCTCTGTGCTGACAGCTCAGAGCCAGGAGCCTACTTCGGATTCTATGCCTCCCTCTCTCTCTCTCTGCCCCTCTCCTGCTCGTGCTCTGTCTCTCTCTCTTTCAAAAATAAACAAACATTAAAAAAATTAAAAACAAAAAAAGGCAAATCTACGGAGACAGTATGAAGATCAGTTGTCCCCAGGAGTTGGGGAAAGGAGGAATGAACAGGCAGAGCACAGAGGACTTTCAGGGTAGTGAAAATAGTCTGTGATTTTCTAACGATGGATACATGGCATTATACATTTGCCCAAACCCACAGAAGGTACAACACCAACAGTGAACCCTAGAGTAAACTATGGGTGCTGGCTGATTACTATATGTGAATGCAGATGCCTCAGCGGTAACAAGTGTCCCCCACTCCAGTGTGGGGTGTGGATGCGGGGGGGGAGGCTGTGCAGCGTGGGGTCGGAGGGCATATGGGATGTCTGCACCTTCTCTCAATTTTGCTAGGAACTTAAAATGACTTTAAAAAATTCAATCTTTTTTAAAGTTTATTTATTTTGAGAGTGAGCATGTGCATGTATAAGTGGGGGCGGGTCAGAGAGAGAGACAGAGGGAGAGAGAGAGAATCCCAAGTAGGCTCCATGCTGTCAGCACAGAGCCCAACTCGGGGTTCAAACTCATGAACCGTGAGATCATGACCTGAGCCAAAAATCAAGAGTTGGATGCCTGACAGACTGAGTGATCCAGGCGCCCCTAAAAAATTAAATCTTAGTAATTTTAAAGGACAGTAGATCCAGAGGGATTCTCTGTTATAGGTGGCTTTCATACTGACGAGAATGAGTTCTGGGAAAGACAGCTAATTCTTCTTGCCTTAAGGCACATATGGTCCAAACGACACAAGTGGACAAAGCCAACTGGGACGGTGAAGCACTGTCAGGACAAGGAGCTTTGTTCTCTTTGCCTCCCTGTAGGTGGATCCAAGGGCAAGTGTTTCCATCTGGAGGCAGCGTTGTTAGCGCACCAGGCTCTCGCCACGTCCGGGCAGTGGGACGGCAGCTCCGTGGCCCACACGTTGGTAATAGTGGAGTCATCTCAGCCTGTCATCATCTGAACCCGTCTTGGAAACCCAGAGCTAAGGCAGGAAAGTTGGCAGCCTGGCAGATCGGCCAAGGTCAGGCTGGCTTCCAGGGGCCAGAGGTGACAGCCTGGGCTGGTTCCCTAAAGCATACATGGAGGAAGTCCTTGGACGGGAGTCAGGGCTCTTTTGGGGAAGGAGTTCAAGCCAGAAGAGCAGACTTTTGTGGTCAAGTATGGAAAGGGGTGAGCAGAGGTCTGGCCGCAGGAATAAAAGTGAAGTGAGGAGCCCCCTACCCTGTAACACTCAGGGCTCCGCAGAAACCAAGCACATCATGGGGGGACTCTTCCAGTGTCCAGGGAGGGGGAGCAGCGAGGGGGCAAACCCGGAGACGCATCTGGGATATTCTCCACCTGTCCACAGGCCCGGCACGAGGTGGCCTGACCACGGCTTCAAGTGTCAAGTCCTGAGAGGTGAGACTCTGGGATCACCCCGTGCCACTTTCTCACGATGCCACCTTCTACAATTTTGCTTATGGTTTCTGGCTCGGTTTCTCATCAGCGAAAGCCCAGCACCCGGGATCGAGGAAATGACGAATCACAGGGAGGGGAAATGGCTGAGCGGAACACGTACCACTGAGGTGGCCCTTGATGGCTGCTTGCTCCGGCGCTGGTGACAGTGGTTGTCCCAGCGAGTGCGGGCGTGGGCAGGGAGCCTGTCATGACTGCATTCGTGGCGGAGGAGAGCCAGCTGGGAGCAGGGATGTGAGAGAGAGAAAGGGAGACAGAAAGAAAGAGGCCGCAGGGATGTGGCATGGCTCGGTCACAGCCCTTTTTTGCACGGGGTGGCCTGTCACTGGGGCCACTTGCAGCCCCGCGGCGGAGCAGATAAAGCACTTCATTTTCACGGCGTTAAATTACGGCCCCCTAGACACGCTGCTGAAGCCACTCTCCCCACGGCTTTGGCAGGAGACAGGGCTTCTCCGTTAACCCTGGCAGGTGGGGAACTGCCCCCAGCCGGGCCCTGGGGAGGGCGGGGGTCTCCGGAGAGCAAGAAGGCCAAGGCCAAGCCCGGATCCTCCCCAGGCGCACGCGGCCCCGTGGGCTGGCTCCAGCCACGAGGTCTCTAACAGGAGTGCTCTCTGAGCAGAGCTTTGGAAAAAGAACCGTGTGCTGTGTTCAGAAACCGGTTCCGCGCTCAGGAAGGGCAAGTCTGCGCCGTTCGCCGGCCAGTTCCTCAGCTGTGCTTGTGGATAAATGTGCAGGCCTGCACGCGGCTTCCCATCCGACCCGCTGCTCCCTCTCCCTGTGGACCTGCTGGAGCCCCTGTAAGTCCCACATCGCTTCCCCCGTTCAGGTCCCAAGGTACAAAGGATCCTTGGAAATGAACTGACCCTTTTTCAATTATCCCCCCCTCTTTTTTTCTGTCCGGGGAACATCTTTCAAGACCCAATTTAAACACTGGCTCCCCTGGGACCCCCCGCCCCACCCCATACTTAGAAGCTGTTGTATCGCAGCCCCGGGACGTGAACACATCTGCATCAGTCTGCACCTGCCCCTCTCACGGCCAGTGCCCATCGATCCCAAATGCCAGCTCACAACCTTGTCTCTATCTTGTAGACTAGCTTCCCTACTGAGAAACCACCCCCCAAAATCTGCATACAGATCCCTGGCACGGGGCCTGGCACACACTGAATGCTCAGTAAATGTTTGATAAGCTGAATGGGACAGATGCTGTGAACAGGAAGGCGTTAATTTTTGCAGGAATGCACGTGCTGGGGAGGAAGGTGCTTCCTCAAAGCCGTGTGATGGTCTATCAACACCACGCCTATCTGTAGGCCGCCTGTGTCCCCCGGGACCCCGCGGAATGGGCCTCCTCACAGCCCAAGGCCAAGGAAGCCTGGCTAATTTGCAGTAACTCCATACAGGTGAGCCTTGGGAGAGCTGGTGCTACGGGCCTGGGACAGCACCCTGTAAGCCTGGTGGGGGCTGGGGGGCTGGCTGCATCCCACAGGCACCTCCGATCAGAAGCTGGGCTTTGGCCGACCAGTAATTATCCTCCCGATGACTGCTTATGTCATGCTACTGCACAGCTTCCCTGATTAGATTCAGGAGCACAGAGTACAGCCGTGTAGTCAGCATTAACATGGAGAAGTTGACTTTCATCCCCACTGCCCGGTCAAAACAGCATCCTATAGATCGGCCATATGCACCAGGGCCTTCAGAATGCTTTTAGCGTCCCCCGAACCATTTATTATCCTTCTGGGAAACTCCCGAGGAAATGATTAGCCGGCAAGGACCGCAGAGTTTCTGCAGGATCGTCTATACGACAAAAGTGTGGGGGAAGAAGCTGTATTTACACAGGATTTCTAGTAAAGTAAGAAATCAATTGCAATGTCCCTTTTAATTCAACGTGATAAGCAATTATATTAACAAAGGGTTTCTCACAATGGCAACACATCCTCAACCCACACAGTTAACCTTCAACCACACTGGCCATCTACCCTCAGCAAACCCGGGGGAGGCTAGGATTTGAGAGCACGCACTGTGACAAAGCCGTCCCGTGTGCACAGGGGAGCACTAGCTTGGGCGCCCCCTGCAACATCATTCACAGAGTCAAGAAACTTGGAAACTACTTACATGTCCATCGGAACAGCCTGACATGGTAATTGGAGGATATCAAGCAGAGATTTTTCAAACGTTTTTTGGCCACTAAGCACAAGAGGAAGCACATTGTCCACTGTGGACCTGCTGTGACTGACGATACAGTCCCAAGAAGCCTCAGTAATACGCCTTGTCTCCAGGGTTCTCTTCCCTTTGAACGTGGGACAGCCTTTGTGACTGGCTCCACCAAGAGCCTGTAGCAGAGGTGACACCATGCGACTTCTGCAGCTGAGTGGGAAACATGCCATCGCTTGAGCCTTGTTTGCTTGGAGCTCAGCAGCCATGCTGGGAGGAAGCCCAAAGTGGCCCAGGCGGAGAGACCACCCGGTGGATGTTCTAGCCGAGAGCCAGCTGAGGCCCCGGAGGGCACCCTTCATGACACGTGGATGAAGATGCTTCCTGATGCTTCCCAGGGGCCAAGCCTCCCCACCTTTGATTCGTCCCAGCTGGGCCCCCAGACGTCACGGAGAAGAGAGGAGCTATCTCATGGGTCCTGCCCCCACAGTCCTGCTCTGCGGGACCACGAGCAGAATACGATGGTTGCCCTGAGAAGGTTTGTCAGTGACCATTGTAACTGCATCACCAGCGTGCATGTATACGTATAGGCAACAGAAATGAAAGTTTTACAAAACAATACTTTCCTTTTTAAAAAAATCAAGCTATACTATAGGAAAAACCTAATGAGAATTAACCTCTTCCTCCCTGTCATTCGCTGGTCTCTCAGTCACATTTCATTCCAAGAAATTCTAAAGATACAGGACTTCCTCCCTTCCCTCCAGAGTCGTTTATTTGTTCCGGGCCCTCTGCTCTATTCTGAGGTCTCAGAAGTGAGAAAGACACAGCTGTTCCTGGCACGGGGCTTATGACCCAGAGAGGAGGAGACGCACTGAATGACTTTCAACAGGCTTAACTCTTAGACTCGAAGGCACAGAGGTTTCTAAGAGCCTAGGAAAATATGTCACTACCATCACCACCAATGAATCACTGGCTACAAACTTTTGTTTAGAACTATAAAGTTTAATGTGTAGTTCTCTAAATGTCTCCAAGAGTAACATGTCAACTAGCCAAGTATAACTCAACTCCTATAGTTGTGCATTAAGGTTACGTGTGATGGGGTCTGTGGCTGCCTCCTGGACCCTCAGTACGATGGGAGGTGGGGCTACCGGTGGGCAGGCAGGCAGGTGGGTAGGTAGGCCTGCACGAACACAGATCTAATAAGGCTCCGGAGGTGGGTGGTGCCAGAGACGCTCTCGAATAGGACACAGAATCCACGGGCTTTTGTGTCAGGGAAGGTTCCCAAACCCCTGAAAACTGGCACCATGTCACTGAGCCACTGTACTGTAACGGATTTCCTCTCTGTGCAAGGTGTTGGCATGGGATGGGGGGGGGGGAGGGGGTGCCGGGGAAGGCAGAATTACACCTGCTCGCAGGAACTTGCTCGTTCACCCTGGGGATGGGCCAGGGCTCCGCCCTCCTGAATACACAGAAGAGTCAGCTCTGTGGCAAGACAGATGGACAGAAGCTCTGTGAGTAACGCTCAAGGGGCTGAGGGCAGAGAACAGGGGTGGGGAGCTGACTTTGGGAGGTGGCCTTCCCTCTCTGTCTCACTCCCAGCACAGTCTGGGTTGGAGGAGCGGGAAGAATGTTCCACGCACTATGGCGTAAACCTGGGAGGGCCAATTTATGTCTCTGTGCCTCACCTTTCTCACCTGGGGAATAAGTGTCTTCCTCGAGGTGTTGTTAATGCATAAAAAGCATTTAGAACAGTGCCTGGCATGGTGTAAGCGCTTAACAAACATCAGCTTATTATATTGTCTCCATTCACAGATAGGACAGCAGTTACTTAGCACGTTCAGCCTGCCAGGCGTTGGGTTACTCTGCTCGGCACAGGGCAGGAGTGCCAGACCTCACGCCAGCACACCGTTATCCCTGGTGAGCCTTCGACTTAATTTCAAAAAGTCACCCATCCCTTAGGACATTCTTCCTGCTTCTTCCAGAAATTATCACATATTCAGAGAAACGTGAGACAAACGTGAGTATGAATCAGACATCTCGAGCAGCGTCCTGACCTCGTGTCGGTCTTTGTACAAACAGGAACATGAGGTTGCTCCCGCCCTCCAAAGCTCATAATCCATTTCCAAATAGTGACAGGCGTCTTTGCAATCTGGTGTGAACACGGCAGGATTTCTCGGCAGTGAGACACTCAGCGGACTTGGCAGAGGGGAGGCTGAAAAAGGGTTCCTAGAGGAGCTGCTGAGAGCCGGTCTTGAAGGCTGAGCAGACCTTCCCGGGGGGATGAAGACGGGGGACTCATCACTGGCAAAGGGACCGGCCAGGGGAAGGCCCGTGGAGTGACGGAGCTCAGTGTCCCTTAGGGACCGCCACGTGTCCAGTGCAGCTGGAGGGGATCAAGGCATCTAGCAGACCACGTCGCCTCCGAGGCCCTGGATAGAACCTGGCCTCTTCCAGCTTCTGGGGCTGCTGGCCACCCGGGTGCTCCCTGGCTTGTGACGACAGAACTCCAGTCTCCGCCTCTGTTTTCATGTGGTATTGTGTGTGTGTGTGTGTGTGTGTGTGTGTGTGTCCAAGTTTCCTCATTTTATAAAGACACCAGTCATGCTGTATCAGGGCCATCCCTAATCCAGAATGACCCCCATCTTAATTTGATTACATCTGCAACAAGTCTATTTCTTTTTTTTGTTTGTTTATTTTGAAACAGAGAGAGAGCATATGCGCACACAAGTGGGGGAGGGGCAGAGAGAGAAGGAGAGAATGCCAAGCAGGCTCCGCACTGTCAGCACAGAGCCCGACGAGGGGCTCGAACTCACGAACTGTGAGATCATGACCTGCGCCAAAACCAAGAGTCAGACACCTAACCAACTGAGCCACCCAGGCGCCCCCTGCAACAGCCCTATTTCTAAATAAGGTCACTGGTAGCATGGGTTAGGATCTTCACATTCCCTTTTTGGGGACATAATTCAATCCACGCAGGTTCAGACACTATTTGGAAGCTATTTCCCTCACCTGGTCTTCATTCAAAAAGCTCCCTTTTTAGACTTCTTGTGGTGGTCATTTTGTAACATATGTAAACATTGAATCGCTATGTTGCACACCTGAAATTAATATAATGTTATATGTCAATTATAGCTCAATCAAAAAAAAAAAAAAAAAAGCTCCCTGTTACTGTCCATGCAGTGGTCTTTATCACTCCATTCTTCTGGAAGTCTCCTAAAGTCCCCAAACCCAGTCCCTTTGACACCATTATTAAGTGACATTATTGTAGCACTTCCAGGCACAGGAAAAAGACAACTCAGAACCTTGAGGAGAAGCCCCAGAACTGTTGAGAACGCAGCTGTTTCTGTCACTCAAGGCACAAATTCTAAAATATTTCAGGGAGTTCATCTCCAGGATGGTAAGAAACTTCTATCAGACCAGCGAGAACTGTGTCTTCACCACTGTGTGGATCGATCACTTTCTGCAGAAGTTTCCTGGGTACAAGCGGGGGTCTGATTTCTCATCCACCTGAACACGAATCCCCTGCCCTCATCCCTCCGAGATCTGGGAAGAGGAGCAAGAGAAAACTTGCTGACAATCTGTAATTATTCACAAGGGCTAGAGATTCTGACAGTGAGAGAACAGGACAGAGAAAGAGAGACAGAGACGAAGGGAGACGGGCGCAGAGAGACACGGGTGTACGGAATGAGAGAAAAGTAGCAAGTGACAGAGAAAGAGAAAGAAAGAAACAGTCAGAAGCAGATGGGAGAGAGTACTGGAAAGAAAAGAGAGTACAGGAGGTACTCAGGAGGGTACACAGGTATCACTGGAACGACGTCACGAAGGGAAAAGAAAAGCCGGGTAGAAAAAAGTCCTACCAAGTAGTATGCCGGGGCCCAAGCATGCTTTCAAACTAGCACTCATTTGTTGCTGTAAGTGTGGCACGACCCTGCTATCCATTGTGACCCGCCAGCCCCCGCCAGGGCTCCTGGGGGCTGAGGCAGACCGCCCCGTGGACCCTGGGCCCGTGCACAGCAGACATGGGCAGTGGGTGGGGGGCTCCAGGTGCACTGGGCTGCGCCCAACAGCGGTCCCCACAGCCCCTCGCCCGCCGCATCCAGCTGGGCCAGCCCCACACGAAATCGGGGGCTGTGGGGGCCGACGGAGCTGGACTGCTTTCCCGGCGGGCTACTACTGACCTAGGGCAGACGGACCCACCCCCCAGCTCCCAGGTTCCTCAGCTGGAAGACGGAGCGGTAACTACCTCCCAGGGTCGCTGTCAGGATGAGGTGCTGGCGTGTGCAGAGCACGGGCCCAGGGGCTGCAGCGTGGGAAATGCTGGTTGACCTCCACTTTCCCATCCGTAGTGACTTCAGTGTCCCTATTGGTGACAGTCAGGCCTCTGCCAGCCCCTGGGGTCCCAAAGTCTCCACGCCCACCTTAAGTTTCATCAGCGGGAGGCTGCTGTGATGGCACCACTCCACGATGCTGCCCTCCGGGAGCTGGCTATACCTTCTCATTGTCCCTTCCTCTAGTCCCTCACAGCTGGCGGCCGGGACACTCACTACACCTCTATCCCTGTGGTGCCTGCAGGCACTCTGAGTCTGGCTTTTCTTGTCTGCCTGGCAACCTCCAGCCCAGGCTGCCATTTTGGAATGCCCCCTCTCCAGTCTCGATGGCCTCAACCTTGACTAACATGTCAACACTCGGAATCATCACGATCTCGCTCATTTCTTATCCTTGTTTGCTGTTTCTGACGGTAACACCACCCTCCAGGCCTCCTTTCCCCCTTAGTGTCTGAAGCCTGTCATCAGACCCCACCATCATTTTCATGACTAAATTTCTCTTTGGCATCACCTAAATTATTTACCTTTCCTGTTTTAGTTTCCTTGTCTTTCTGTAAAAATTATGGTAAGAACGCTTAACAGGAAATCTACTCGCTTAACGACTTTCTGCATGTGCGTTACGTTTTTCTGGACCCTTCGTGTGCTGTCGTCCAATAGGTTCTCTCGAGCTTGTTCATCCTGCCTGACTGAAATTTGATGCCTGTTAGTTAGTAAACCCCCTTCCTCCTTCCCCTTAGGCCCCAGCAATCACTACTCCACCCTTCCATGCTGTGAATTTGACTACGACAGACACCTCGTACGAGTGGAATCAGACAGTGTTCACTTTCTGTGGCTGGCTTATTTCAACAAGCATAATGTCCTCAAGGTCCATCCATGTTGTCACAGGTGGCAGGACTGCCATTTTTAAGGCCTATTAGTGTGTTTAGACCATTGTATGTATTTATCTGTTCTCCATTCCCCTGCAGTTGCACACTTGGGTTGTATCCAATCCTGAGTATTGTGAAGAACTCTGCCATGAACACCGAGGTGTTAATTTCTCATGGAGATCCCGATCTCAACAATTTGGGATAAACTTCCGGAAGGGGGGTTGCTGGATCTTATGGTAGTTCTAGTTTTCATTCTTTGAGGAACCTCCCTCCTATTTTCCACAGTGGCTGCTCCATTTTACGTTCCCACCAACAGGGCTTGAGGGTTCTGTCTTCTCCATGGTCTTGTTAATGCTTGTTGTCTTGTTTTTGTTTCTTTGTTTGTTTGTTTTGATAACAGCCAACCCGACAGGCATAAGGTGATATCTCCTTGCAGTTTTGATTTGTATCTTCCTGATGATTAGCGACATTGAGCATTTTTTCACTTACCTGTTGGTCCTTAGGTTTAAAATGTGGGGTAAAAGCACCTGGGTGATTCAGTCAGTAGAGCATAAGACTCTTAATCTCTGGGTCGTGAGTTTGAGCCCCACACTGGATGTAGAAATATGGAGTTTACTTAAAAAATAAAATAAAATGTGGGGTAAACGATCGAGATCTCAGGGATGGCACAGAAATGAGACATATGGACACTACTGATTTATCCCCGACTCCCCACACCCATCCTGCTATTGAGGGACCTGCTCTCCTGGCCCTGTTGGTTCTCAGTGGTCAAACGAGAGTAGCCATTCGATGACCGTCCAGGCCCCCGGCTTCAGTTGATTCAGCCTGAGGAAGGCACTTGATCAACTCCTTCCAACTAGAGTTCTTCCCCAGGAATTGGCATTTGGAACTGAGGGATGCCCACATCAACTTAAGTCCTCTTTGAAGAGTGAATGTAAGCAGTTGTTGCCAGGAAATTGATGTGTGGGGAACCGATAAAGTTAGCCTTCAGGAAGGAGGAGAGGTCAATGCAAGAAGATGGAGAGAAGACTGAGTTCACTACAAAGACCACAGCTTTTTTCCATTCCAATAGGAGATTTCCTGTACACCTGCCTGTATCCTTGTCATGAATCCATCTGCCTTCTTCTTGCGTGCTTAAAATAGCTTGATGTGATCCCTGCAGCCCAAAGAGCCTGAACTAATACACCATGAACGGGGGGCACTGTTTTCTAAGAGGGCTGCCCCTGGGAACCAATTCTGTTCCCCCATGATTAGGTGAGTGCCTTTGGACCGAATACTTCATTTCTAAGTCTCCTGTGCTCAATTACAAGGTAGAAATGAGACCACCAAAGTCACAGTGTTGTTGAGAGTTTTAAAGAAGAAAAGGCACCTTCTAAAACACTAAGCGCCATGTTGGGAACAGGTTAACCCCCCAGGGAATGTTAGCTTCTCTACCATTATTGTTGTTACAGCCAAGCAAAGTCACGGACGTGTAACAAGCATGTTAAACGCAATAGCTGTTTATATTTACCACAGGCTGGCGTCCGTGACTCTGCTCTCATACAATCTTCTCTTTGGGATCACCAACGCTCTCCTTATGGCTCTAAGTAACAGATACTTTCAGAAAGAGCTAACCTGAATTTTATGCCGCATGAGACATTAGACCATTCCTTCCTTTTGGAAATGGTTTATTCTCCACTCCTATTTTCTCCCTCTACCTTGCAGACAACTTCTCCTGAGCCTTCCTTCTACAGGTAGCTCTTCTTCTGCCCATGCTTTAAAGTTAATTCCCTGCCTTGGGCCTCTTCTCCTTTGGCAACTCTCTCTCTCATCCCTCTTTGGCTCCCATATCCTTACCGTCCACTTGTATAACAATGCTCCAAAATTAATATCCCACCCCGAATACTTACCTAAGTGTTATTCTCATATATCCACCTGTCCTTCGAACACACCCACTGGGTGCTCAGCCTGTCCATAGCTAAACCAACAATTTCCCTCCCATGTCCATCCTGTTTCTCCCCCATAGTCACTACCCCAGGGCACTCTGCACATTCAGAGTCTCAAGCCAAAAACAGGGAGCTGCTGACTTCTCCCTGTCATCTCCACAACTCTGCACCCAAGGAACTGCCAAGTGATGTTCCTTACGAACATCACTAAATACAACCTCTGTTCTCCAACCCAACTGGCCTTGGTCAAGACCTTCATCATCTCGCCGCTGAACTCCCGCCACAGCCAGGTTTGTGCTCCCAAATCTAGTGTCGGCAGTCACCCGGGACTAAACTGCAAAGCCGATCGTGCCCCCGACCTGCCTACAACTTAACCTGAGGATAAACGTCAAATTTGAGCTCTTCCGTCTCTACCCAGGGCTCAGACCACAAATATTTCCAGCCGAGTTGCTGTCGTTGTTTTGTTATATTTTTGTTCCTCCTAAAGAAGGGTCTAAAGAAAGGAGAGGAGCTGCACAGGTACTTACTGGACACTGTTCCATCTGTAGCGTGACCACCCCCACTACACTGCAGGGGCAGAAGTTGCGTATCTGAGCTGGTGAAGAAGCAGTGAAGCCAGGGATCGGTCTGTACCACAATCAGTCTCTGACCCGAGGAGAGAATTCACTTCTCAGTGAGCAGAGATACGGAGAGAGAAACTGCATACGTGTCTCTACAGTCTCCTCTGGCCCATATCACTCAACACCGTGCTCCCTGGAACCAATGGTGAGCAAACCTCATTTATCTCACTCCCCTCCAGAGATGCCTGCCATCTATTTTAACTTGGGACAATGATGTCCTTCCCACCATGGATGCTATGCCTTGTGACCTTTCCTTGTTGAGACGGAAGGCCTCCTTTCTATCCCTCTTTTCTCGAGTGTTCCGAATCATTACTAAGAACACAGCAGTGAGTGGTACCTGCATGTCCTCCCTCTGTCCATGTCAAAATCCAAGTCAAAGTCAAAATGAAATAGGTTCGAGCCTAGACTACCAGCGTGGGTGCCTGTATCTGCTCTTTCTCTGACCTCTGCCCAGGCCAGGCTGAGGACCACAGCAGGAAATAAGAGGCCACACAAAGCACAGCTGAGTCCATCCAACTGCCCCAGCTGAGGTAAGGGACACGGGACAGGCCCCAGCCTCGACCCGGAGAACCACGTACCCAGCTGACCCAGAGCTAATCCCAGGGGCCTGGGTGAGCTCTGCGGAGGCTGGAAGAAGTGTCCACACCACCACTCGATGCACGGGCAGTAGTAAATGTAAATGTTCATGGTTTTCAGCCGCTAAATTTGGGTGGGGATGATTAATTACCAGTAGCACACTGATACGCTCCTGCCTCTTTTATCTGGAGTAAAATGGGGGGAAATGCCTACCATACAAAATAGATGACTTATACTACATATGATACTTGATAGGTAATGCCTGTCGAGTAACAGGTCTACAGCACAGAGTGAGCATTCCTGCATATTCACTTCTGAGACTCTAGAACTGTTTCTCATTCTCGTGTTGGGTAATTTGAAGAGCTGCGATATCCTTACCACAAGTAAGGATGAGATGTCATTCTAGGCCTCAGCATTTGGCCTAAATCGTGAATGCCAAAGAATGGGTGTGCTAACAGTCAGCAAAATTGAACAGCAGGAGACTTATTCCTGAGCTGTGCCCTCCCTGAATTGGCTGCCTGGGGATGGAATTCTGCCCTGACCCATGGAAATGTGTGCAGATGGGTACAGGAGACAAGCAGTTCTCTGGGAAAGTTTTGGTTGATGTTAGTCTTCTGCCCATCCGGGAAGAAAAAGCCATCAGAAACCTCACCACGGGGCTTAGCTCCAGCATGTTCCCTCGGAATATGATTAATCACTCTCTAAATAATACAAGTCTTCCAGGAACAAAAGAAGGCAGTGACTACAGAATATTCATAAATATTCAACTGAAGCCTGGTGGAAACGGTATACTCCCAACAGGGTTCTGTGCTGACATTGGAAGTCAGACCCCAAGTCAGACCCACAAAACCGTGCAGAAAAATATTTACATAAGCAAGCTCAATGTGGGCTACGTTATGCTTTTGCCTGGACACTGGGAATGAATTTGGACCTGATGAAGCTCTGGTCTGAGTACCAGCAGCCTATTTATGTCTGTGACCCACTTTCATGTTGTTGGGGGTGAACAGAGTAGGGCTACTGGGGCCACTGTATTAGCAGAGCCCAGGTCATCGAAATATTGTTTTATTTGCCTTTTGATTCTGTGGTATCCATTCGCCCTTCTAGATTTGGTACCCAACCCCTAGACACTAGGAAAAATAAAGTGTAGACTCAGGCCCTATGTTCTCTCAAGGAAAGTGCATTCCACAAAGGAATACAGACTCATAAATGTGTGTGTCACTGCAATTGATCTCAAGTGTCAACCTGGTGACTAGACCGAACGGTAGGGGGCTGCAAGAGGAAGGAGGGGCTGCGGATGCTGGTCTCAGAAGGTGAGACAGGGTGGTGGCCGGATCTGCAGGTAAGTCTTCACAGAGGATGGGACGTGAGCGGGTCTCTAGGAGGAGATGAGAATTTGCAGGTGAGAAGACAGGGCGGGAGACTCCATGCGTCTCTGCTGTGGTCTGGGACAGTGAAGGCCTGGGTGGTGATGGTTAGGGAGCATGAACTGGAAAATTCGGAGCTAAATCTGGAACAGGAATTTGGAGACCCAGAAAAACACAGTGGCCTTTCCCTCCATCTCATGGTTGGTGAATTGTGGCTGCAGTTTGGGCGAGAGAGGACGACTCGGAGGGCACTGGGCTGTGAGGCTGGCTGACTCCTTTGGAATCTGATGGGAACAAAAGAAGCACCAGCCCTGCAGGCTGCCGCGAGCTTCGAGAATGGGCTGGCGGTTGCCTGGACATTCGTGCACTTGGACCTGAGCCCTGTTGTCTTTGTCAACGTCCTCCTGGCTACTGATGTCTCTCTGAGAAAGCAGAGTGCCAGCAAAATCCAGCCAGAAACCTCACAGTTAAAAAAAAAGCAAAACAGTAGAATCAGATCTCAGACCTTCCAAGGTTCTGAAGAAAGTACCAAAAAGGACAAAAGACAGAAGAGAAAACCGTGCGAGAGAAACACAAAGGCGAGTGTGCGGGAGACAAGGAAGCGTGGCCGGTGGGGCTCCGTGGATTCTGTCTAGAAAGCCCTTGTTGTGAACCTTATCCTGACGGGCTGCCACGAGGATGGGCGGTACTTCGAAACACTGCTGTGTCCAAAATCAACATTTAAGCGCCACTTTCCCCTGCCGACAATTTCAGGTCCTGAACACCGCGTCCGCAATCGTGACACCAGGCTTTCGGCAGATTCGGAGAGCCACAAGGTAGCACTGCATTTTTTTTTTTTTTTTTTCTGCCTCCAGCACCCTTTTCGCTCAAGAAAATGAACTTTTAAACAATTCCTATTAAGCAATCCACT
The DNA here is from genome assembly GCF_018350175.1 of Felis catus. Taxonomy (NCBI): domain Eukaryota; kingdom Metazoa; phylum Chordata; class Mammalia; order Carnivora; family Felidae; genus Felis; species Felis catus. The sequence continues at coordinate 135,555,909 of NC_058370.1, forward strand.
CAGGGAGCTTCTCTGCAACCCCCCACCCACGGCCCCTGTGATTGGCTTAGGGTTTCTCCCTCACCCCTGCCGACTTTGACTTGGGCTAAGTTCCAGGGTAACAAAGCACCGGGTGGGGAAGCTTGGGGTTCTCAGTAGTCAGCACATCCTGAGAATTGATGGAGATTTCCATTTGACTCCTGACCCCTGGTTACTGGCACCAACACCGACTGAGGTATCTGCCTCCACTTGGCCCCCAGGCCTCTGTCTACAAGAAGCACCCTGCATTTCTACCAGAAGTTTTGTTTTCCCCTGCGTCTTTGGTGCACTCACTCTACCCAGAAACCTCAGTATAGACACCACGCTGTTGCCTGACTCCAACGGCGCTGGGCTGGCGGTGGTGGCAAACACAGAGGACCAGAGAGCAAGAAACACTGAAAACTAAAACCTTAGGTTAATAGTACAACAGTGTCCTAGTTCATCCATGGCAACTCTCACCAGGCCTCATTGGGTCTCCTCTACCCACTTAGGTTCTTTTTTTTTTTTTTTAATATTTATTTATTTTTGAGAGTGAGTGTGTGTGCATGTGTGCAAGTGGGGAAGGGGCAGAGGTGGGGGGCAGGGAAAGAGGATCTGAAGTGGGTTCTGTGCTGACGGCAGACAGCCGGACGCGGGGCTCGAACTCACGAACCGCGAGATCATGATCTGAGCCGAAGTCGGATGCTCAACCTACTGAGCCACGCAGCACCACCCCCCTCCTTTAAGTTCTTCATAAAGGCACATCTAGACACAACAGGCATGTCCAGGGGGCGTAGAGAAGGGAGCATGCATACAGCACCACAGAGATGCCGTCCAAGAAATACAGAATGCGGGAGCCCTCTGTAGGAAACACGGCTCCCTCTTTCACAAAAAAATATTGTAAGGAAAAACATCTGAGGGAAGAGAAAGCTGCAGAGTCAAACACACGTAGATATGCCCAACCACAATGTTTGGACCTTTCTGAGATTCTGATTAAAACCAACTAATGCAAAATCTGTGGAATAATAGGGGAAACGTAAACACCGATTAGAGATTTGTGATATCAAGTAATAATAGCTGATTTTTTAGATACGATAGTAGTAGCAGACTTATAATTAATAGTCCTTATCCTTTAGACACACGCAGGGGCACCTGGGTGGCTCAGTCAGTTGGGCATCTGACTCTTGACTTCTGCTCACATCCCAAGGTCATGGGATCGAACCCCATGTAGCACTCTGCACCGAGCGTGAAACCAGCTTGAGATTCTTTCTCTCTCTCTTTGCCCCTCTCCCTGCTTGCTCTCTATAAAATAAAAGAAAAAAAAATTTTTAAAGAAAGAAAAAAAGGAACACCTGGAGAAGTGTTTAAACATTGATAAGATATCTGATATTTACTTCAAAATATAAAGGCTGAAGAAAGTAAGATACGGAGAAAACCAGAGTTTCTGGCCATGATCTGATGATAGTTGAACATAGATGTTGAATTCATACGGGTTCCTCATATTGTTCTGTATCATTTTGTATATGCTTGAAGTTTTCCATAATACAAAGCTAAAAATAATCAGTCTGAGAACAGCTTTGTCTTCGTACTTTCCCCATACACACCCTCTTGTTTTACAACTGGCCTCCATAGCTTGTGCTGTTGTGTTATCCTCTGCCTGGAGCACCCTTGTCTTGATTCTTAATTTTCTTCTCTTTCCTCCATTTCTGACCTAATCCCTACTCCTGTTGGCTCTTCGAGTCTTCATGTGGTGGCCACCTCACCTATCACGCTGATTCATCTTTGCACCTTAAATATCTAGCACGGTGCCTGGCACACTGTTGATACCTACATTAAAGAGAAGACTTATTTTCGCCTCTTCAGTGTTGTGGGGATTAAGTCACATGTGTCCACTGACAAGTATCGGCTTACGTTTGCTCTTCCGGGAAGATGTCTAAGGGAAAACGTACCATGATTCTTTTCAGTTCTTACCTACCCACCCCCTGGGATTATCCTGGAGTTCACAGGACCATGTAAAATATATCCAGGAGAGCCTGGGTGGCTCAGTCGGTTAAGCGTCCAACTCTTGATTTTGGCTCAGGTCATGACCTCATGGTTCGTGGGATCGAGCCCCACGTCGGGCTTTGTGCTGACAGCGTGGAGCCTGCTTGGGATTCTTTCTCTCTCCCTCTTTCTCTGCCCTTCTCTCTCTCTCTCTCTCTCTCAAAAACAAACTTTAAAAAAATTAAAATATATTCAGGTTGATGGAGGGCAACTAGAACTTGATAATTCTAAGACTGTTAGTAAGATAACTCCAATCTCCATAGGAAGAATGGAGCCACTCCAGTAATTACACACAAAAAACAAATAGTAACTTCCCCATCCATTATGGTCCTGCCATCAACAGAGTTGACAGAATGGAGGTTATCTTCACTATTTGGCAAACAAACTTGGCGATCAGAGAAAACGCTTGTCCAAGTTCATTCAGCTAATGAACTGAGAATGAGATCTAGCTCTCATGATTCCCTGACGCCCTGGGGCCTCTATAACACTTGCCAGAGGGCCACCCAACTCCTGTTCCTCCAAATCAGAAAGCCTTTCCTAAGCTGTCCCTAAATCTTGCTTCTGGAATGAACCACAGAGCACTCACTCCGCAAATATTAGATCTTCAGTGTGCATCAGGTGCTGTGCTGGAAGTGGGGCTAGACAGGTCAAGAGAAAACAGGCTGGCTGTCAGCTTCGAACGTATTGCAGATAGATTTAACACAAGCCATTGTGTCACCGTCTCCAATAAGGGATATAGAGAGCTCCGTGTGACACAAAGACAAAGCTTGGTGGTTTTAACCCTCGACTTGGCCACAGTTAAGGCTGTAACGTACTTCTCAAAGTCTCCCTTCTCACCTCCAGCTGATGAATGAGCCACTTCTTTGATAATCCAGACTGGCGAGAGCTCTCAGGGGTCGGACCGTGCAGTCCTGGGCAGGGAACGTGAGGCATCTCAGCACATGAAGCTCCAGAGAAGAGCTCCGAAGGGAGCTTGCCCACATGCCGCACCAGGCAAACGGTCGGGGAGCTTCTGGTGTACATGGGGATTATGGCTCTCAACGCAGTGGATGCAGAAACCGGAGATGTGCAGATGACCAAGGCACCAGTGACTCCAGCAAAGCAGACACTGAAGCAAGGGAAGAGGGGACCAAGCCAGGTGGGAAAGCCACACAATCTGAATTATAACAAAATACGCAAAGGCAACTCCCTAACAGGAAGGAAAGGTTGAAGGCTGTGACAGGAAATGCTGCTGAGAGAATACCGAAGGCTGGGGGTGGAAATGGGACAGGGCTGCAGAATTCACTAGAACGACCCAGAAAAGATCTATGAGGCACACGACCCTTAGGTGGAGTGTGCTGAGGAGGGCCAGTGGGCAGGGAGCTACTGTCCCTTGCAGGCCTGTGTCTGCTCGCCCTCTGCCTGTCCAGTGTGCATTTTTTTTTACAGCTGTATTTTGCTTGCGTTTCGCAAAGCAGAAGTTCGCTTTGTTGTAACTGCCCTTCTTTTCCGCCCTCGCATTGTCTGCTTCTCCTAATTTGTAGTAACTCCCCGTCTAGTATCACCTGCATGTTTCGTTACATGCTGATTGCTCCTGTCATGAATAAAAACATTAAATGATTATTTAACATCCATCCTGCACTGACAACCAATCAGTTGTGCAGAATAGAGAAACAGGTTACACTCTAAACGTGCCCCATTCCTCCTGCCCCTGAAAACTTCTCAAGCAACTGAGCGTGGGTAAGTTTTTGCCCTTTCCCCTTCGTGGACCAAAAGGATTATTTTTTCAGGATCTTGGGTTTCAGGTGGAACCAGAAAACAAAATCTCCAGAGATCCTCTCTCCCCAGAGGGACGTAACGTTACCTAATTAGTCCTTTCTTGTCTATTGCTTTTGTTTTTAAGAACTTATATCCTGGGTGTCTGGATGGCTCAGTCGGTTAAGTGTCCAACTTCAGCTCAGGTCATGATCAGGCGGCGCATGAGTTCGAGCCCCGCGTCGGGCTCTGTGCTGACAGCTCAGAGCCTGGAGCCTGCTTCAGAGTCTGTGTCTCCCTCTCCCTCTCTGCCCCTCCCATGCTTATGCTCTGTCTCTGTCTCCCAAAAATGAATAAACGTTAAAAAAAAAAATAAAAGAATTGATTTAAAAGAATTGATGTCCTGCCAAGGTTCCCGTCCTCTCATGTAGGACAGTGGCTTGTAAACACCACCAGGCCTTGAGCCCCGTGAGGATGGGGGCGAGGAAGCTTCGCATCTTTTGGTGTCCTTGTTGCTGGTGATTTCCGCAGAGCAGGTGTCTGGCATCCCTTGTTTCATCCATCTCCTGCGCATTCATACTCAATCTTCAGCTAAAGTGAATCTCTTCCAGAATGAGCGGAGTGGCCTTTGCCAACATCTGCTTCTGTGGTTTCCAATTTCATCCAGGATCTTATTTTTATTCCAGTTCACACCCTGGGGAATGTCGATTTCCAAGGTGATCCTGTCCTGGGAAGTACTTTGCTGTCCTGGGAGAACCGTCTGGAAAAATCCTCATGGTGCTGTTAATGCCCCTCGATCCTAGCAAGGCTGCCCTATTCTCACGTCTCTGAAACCCTTTCTGAAGACAGGTTCCCTTGGTCACCACTGGCCCCTGCCCTTGAAGAGCTTACATCCCGAGTTTTCTTTCTACACGCCGTGGGGCGGGGCCTCTGCTCCACAGTCCACCAGTCACTATTACCGGGAAGAGTCAACAAGAAAACACCACGTGAGGATGACAGAGATTGGGGCAACACATCCACCAGGCAAGGAAGGTGAAGGACTGCCCCCAAGTGACACCTGCACACCCTGAGCTCAACTCGGAATAACCTTCCCTGCCCACGTGCTGCCCATCGGTGCGGTCCCCACCTCTGGCACCCAGTAATCTGGGTCCCTCTGAGTCTTTAATGTTGGTTGGCAAATATCACCACTGAGGTATTCTGGGAGGGAAACAGATCATGTGCCTATAGATACAACATGCATACATATTTCTCTGCTCAAAATTGTTTCTCAGCAAGAGCATTCTCTGGGGCTATTCCTGCCTTCCAGATTAGCTCAAAGAATCAAAGTCCAACCAGAGTGCGGAAGCCCTGTTTCGGGGAGGGGAGCTTCAGCAACAGGGGCTTCTGGACCCCAGCTGGGCAACCCCTCACCTTTTGTTCTTGTCTGTCTCCTCTGACTGGCCTCGCCAGGGCAGGACCATCCACCTGTGGACCATACTCCCTATTATAGGCTGCACTGTGTCCCCAAGAAGGATGCTGGGAGTCCTGACCCCCAAGTCCTGTGATTGTGACCTTACTTGGAATCGGGTCTCTGAAGATGGATCGAGTGAGGATGAGGTCATAGTGGACTAGGGCAGGCCTGAATCCGATGACTGGTGTCCTCATAAAGAGGAAAGGTGGACACAGACAGACAGACACAAACACACACACACACACACACACACACACACACACACACACACAGAAAAACACCACGTGAGGAGGATGACAGCCTGGGGCAGTGCATCTACAAGGCAAGGGAGGTGAAGGAGTGTCAGCAAAGCACGAGAGGCCTGGGAGACAGGCTGGGAAGACATCCCAGGCCAACGGTCCTCAAAACGAAGCAACGCTGGTGACACGCTGATCGCAGACTTGCAGCCTCCGAAACCACGAGGGAATAAACTTCTGTTGCTTAAGCCCCCCAGTCTCCAGTAATCTGCACGGCAGCCCAATACCCACTCCCCACAGCTTTAGAGCTGGGTTCCCCGGCTCCACGCACTGGGCCCTCCGAGGCCGGACACTTGGGTAACTGGTGCCCCGATGGGCCGGATGGACCAACTTCCTGGACTGGCCACTCCCTTGAACGCTCCCGCCCCGAGTTTTGCTTAGCTGACGCCTACTCATCTGCAAGGCCGCACACGGCATCTTCCCATCAGCCTCCTCTGACCCGCCACCCTCGCCGGGTGCGGTGCATACGTATGCCCTCCACGTAGTACTTGGCACACCTTATTCTCGTCACCAAACGGCAGACCTGCCTCCCCTCCAGACTAGGAGCTCCCAGTGACTAGGGATAGTGTCTTGGGTGCCAGCAAATCACCAGTTAACAAAATACACCCCCTCTGATCGGCACCTTAAGCTTCTAAGGATGGTTTTTAAAATGTAACCACAGTACAGGGAACAGTCCCCCATTCTTAGCCTGCTGCTTCACGTTAGTAAGTAAGGTATATATTCTCCCACAAAGTTTCAATGCAGCAAATGAAAATCAAAGTGAGTTACCAGAGTCACTATGAAGACAAGCAGAATCTGTATTTACTCTTCTTTTCCTGGTAGGAAAAGGACGCTCATGGATTGTTACGACGCCGCCCGCAAATCTTGACAGGCTTGTAAATATTCGTCTTGGGCACGGAAGCGGCCAACAGGGAGATGCTTTCCGATGCCGCGTCACTGGGCCGGAACCACAAGGAGGAGAGGGGAATGTGTGGCCGCTTACCCAGCGACCCGGCAACTCAGATCAGTTTGGCACCGGGAGCTGTGAACACTCCCGACGGAGAAAACCTCAGAAGAGGAAAGCGGTTCTGCCCGTGACGGGAGCCCACCCCCCGACCCGCCCTCACTCCCGCCTCCCAACGTCGTGTCTTCAACCTCCGGGCCAGGAGTCAACGAAGACTGTACAAAAGATGGAGCCAGACCGGATTTACAAAAGTAACCTGTATTCCAGCCAAAATCTCTTTAAAAAGAAAAATCCCTTTTCTAAAGGTGGGGGGAGGGGGCGGGAGACAAACTATGTAAGACACAATACATTTAAAATATGTATTGAAATTACAAATCAAGCTTTTCCATGTGATTCCAAAGTACAAAACACAACATTAAAAGGCATTCAAACAGCTCTTTTATACATCACAGTGTTAGTGGCACAAGATGGACTGACATGTCAAAAACGAGAACCGAACTTTTGTTTTTACCACCGTTGCCAAATACATACCGTCTACGTGTGCATGACCCATTCGTGCATATTTTTATACAAGAGTAAAAATACACCCGTGGTAAAATGAGCAAAGAATGAAGCAAAGGTCAGGCATGTGGCTGGTACTTACCCCCAACCCAAGGCTCCCAGGAGTGCGGAAGACGAGATTATACCAACCGGAGGAAGAAGGGCGCCCGTGGGGCTTTATCAACCAAAACAGCATGCTCCCCTACTACTGACGCATTAGCAACTACATTTGGGCGCAGGCCCTTCGTTCCATGTGGCATTTTGGGCAATACCAGTCATAACCTCTTCATTTTGTGTATCTTCCTAAGGGCTTGGGTTAATTATAAAGAATAAACAAGCTTTGGTATTTTTTAAAGAGACCTTCACGAAGCTTTAGACATGCAAAATATTTTCCCTTGATGATTTCAGTGTCATATATGTATGTATATACACACACACACACACACACACACACACACACATATATATATATATGGAGACTTATTAATAAATGAGAATCTGAGAAATATACAAAAAGCCCACCCTGGTTCTTTCCAATCTCCTAATTTTTAAAGACTATCAAGGGAAAATGTCTTCTCCCAATTTCTTAAATAACTTTAAACTTTGCAAGCAAGATAGATGAAAAAGATAGACTCATCTTGGAGTAATTTTTAGATCTCTGAGGATCCCTTTCCCCACGGGCCATGGACTCTAAAAAGGAACCGGCCTGGTCCTACACACACTGGTTTTTATGGAATAATATTCCATAAAGAGAACTTGTTCCCCTTTGCAAAAGGTGTGAGCGGTGGTGGAGGTCAGTTCCCCGGGCTACGGCCACTCCCGCGGGGTGAGGAAGAACTGATATGGACAGCCGGTCATGCTTTCCAAGGATCTGATTATGCTCAGGTCCTGAGTCGATCTCTGCTACGCGAACATCTACAGTGACTCCTCCTCGGAGGGCGCCGGCCTCTTGTGACCGCTGCAAAGCTCGAAGGCCAGGCTGCAGGGGACACGACAGCCAGACTGACAGACTAGGCCTGTCCCGCAAAACCACCCAACGGGGTCAGAGGGACTCGGATGACCCACAGGTCACCCGCACCCTCCAGGGCCACCCCAACTGAACACCGGTTGAGTTAGCCATGACCTGAGGACCTTCTTCCCTCCTCGCCAGGATTTCAAGGCCTCGAAAGGGGTAAACATACATGTGCTTCCAGAACGTCGGCATGAAGACCACCCATGAAAAGGGAATGTCATCTTCAGTTAAGACAAGCTATGCCATGTAACAGCCCACCACCAAGTGCAGAACTCCCCAGGTTTCACCAGGGAGTGAGGGCAAGGTTAAAATCCAAGACGTGGGCCATCTTCCCGGGTTCCGTTTACATTTTACATCAGGCATGGTTAGTACTGCACCCCCATGAACAATGGGGTTGGCGTTCCCTACTGAAATAAAAGCGTCACACGGAGGAAATTGCAAGTTTATGTAAGGATCCCATTGTAATCCTGCTGGTATCTTCCCAAGGAACAGACGATTTTAGCTGCATAACTACAAAATCAAATTGAGGCATGCTTGGTGCAAAAACTCGGGAGCAAGCAGGTGCCAGTGTGGCTGCGGCTGGCCCGAGAATCTTCATGGTCCCTACCTGGGTCGAACCACGTGCTTGTGAAACGTGTCAGGGGTGAAGGCACAAGGCTGGTGGGGGCTATGAATGTGCAGGGCCTGCTTACAGATTTCTCCGGGACAGACGAACAGCCCAACCCGCTAGGAATAGAGGCCTGAGCTCTAGCCCAGGGAATGCATCCTTTCCAAAGGCTCCCGTTCTACCTCGGAGGAGAGGGGAACGACCGCGGGGACTTGTGCGGTGTGCAACAGGACAGGGATGGGGTGAGGCCTGCCCCCTCCTGGATCAAAATGGAAACAGGGCCGCAAGCCGGCCGTCTCTGACAGGCATTTTAAAGGGTGCCACTAGACAAGTGCATTCACTGATCCCAGCCTGGGCCACTGACTCGAGCCTCAGGACTCACTGAGAGGACCTCTCCAGAAAGCCACCTACCACAAGGCCCTGTCGCAACAATTCCAGCTACAGAGACTCACTGCCCAGGCTCCACTGAAAAGACAGTCTCAGGCATGTTCTTATTTTGTTACTGAGTAAGAATTCAGCTGTGGTCATAAGGAGAATGTTCTGAATATGATTTTGACACAGACTAGCTTCCTAATGGCTTCGGTTTCATAAAGATAATAAATACTACAGGTGAAGAGTGAGGTGACGCTGTTCCTTCTAACCTAGCAAATGTTAAGAAACAAAGAAGTGTCTACACGGGGAAGGAAAGCAGGACCCGAGGCCAACACAGAAAGATAGAATCAAACACACAAAAAAAACCGCCACATTTTACAAATGTGCTCACAATAAGCAAACACGTCAGATTTTCCGTTTCACTCCTTTGTGGAATGTGTAATAAGTTTTAAAAAGTTCCGCGATAATAAATCGACAACAATTGCCTTTCTGTTATTTCAGAGGCCCCCAAGTTCAATGTAATCGGTTTGTTCCTTAAAAGCACAGGTGGCCTCAAAGGCCATAGGAGAGCCAACTCTCTGTGAAGACGCGTTCTCTGCGTTTTAAACTCAACGGATGGAGCAACGTGTGTCTTAGTCATCCGCGCGTTCTGCTGCCATGGTAACAGTCACACACGGCCTAGGAGAGACCGAGTGGTACAACCCCCTAAGTGAAAGGGAAGGTGTTTTCAGCGGGGCAAAATGGTTAGCAACGGGACTCGGAACTCTGTAAGGTAACAGGATTTCTCCAAAATAACTTAAGTCATTTAAACAACTGAAAATCAGGAAGCTTGTCCCCCAGGCCCCAGGGGAGTGCTCCAGTCTTGCCAGGAAGCCCTGCCTAAGAGGATCAATAGCACTATTCGCTCCTTACTGTCTGCGCGAGGAGGCTGGGGCAAGCAGCCAAAACATACTGATTCTCCGCAGAGCCATTCCCGAGTCAAACATTTGGTTTCCAAAGACATTACAAAATATCTGCTCATACCTGGATGAGAAGAGATAAGCCCCATGAGCTGAGCTGAATCACCAAAGAGAGAAAAAATAAAAGGAAAATCTAGTGATGAAGATACTCCTTTAAACACGTCAGTATCATCAAAGAAACGCAACAATATAGAAAGCGCGTTTCTAACAGCACACCGCTTACGGTGTTCAAAACGTCGTCACAGGTTTCAAGAAAAACACAAAGAGCGCGTAAGGCTTTCTAAATCTCCTGAAAAGTGGCCGAGCCAGAAAAGTCATTTGAACAGTAACTTCTTAAAATGCACATTTCAAGAAAGGCATAGGATGGTTTAGATGCACCTTGTTGATTTTTCACTACTCAGTTGGAAAAACAAAAAGACACCTTCTAAAAAGGATTTTACTAAATGCCATTAGTAATAAAAACAGTTGTCATAAACAGAGTGCTTTTCTCAAGTCAGAATTATTGGATTCTGCCTGAAGTGAGTTGTAATCCTTAAAAGACTCCTTCTCTCAAAAACATGGCACCATCAGGACGCCAAGGAGGAGACGGACAGCATTTTGCACAAGAAGGTCTCTGAAGCAGCCACCAGACACTCCTAGTCTATCGCCACTGGGAGAAAACTGCCCGGGGTGCCTTGCACAGCGCCTCCCTTGTCAAGTCGGCAGAGATCGATTATGTGGGGACGCACCCTACCCACTGCAGCCTGCCTTCCCCATGCCCAGGTGATCGCACCCGGGGCCTCGGCAAGCGCTCTGACATCAGTCCCTGAAATCACGGCATCCAGCGTGACACTGTGAAGCTCTATGGGGCACATAAGGCAAGAAAGATGTTTAGTGAGGGGGGCGGCGGGGTGGGGTGGGGGCGGGCCACGCTTCCCGGAGGCAGGGGTCTCGTTCCAGCATCGCGCCTTCCTCTAGGTGGGTAATGGGTCATCGTCACCTTTACTGCACTTGCACTTGCAGCAAAGTACAAACGGAGTGGCCAAGAGCAGGAAAGGCGAGGCCACCAACAGCAGGAGCCCAAATCCAGCAAAAATGCCCACGACCTGCAGGAAGGAAACATAGGAGCAGAGGGTAAGGTGGCTAGTCTGTAGGTTCCACGACTGAAATATAAACCACACAACCATCCATCCTCCCGTCATCTACTCATCTGTCATTCATTTATGCATCTACCCAGCCACCCATCTACCATCTAGCCATTCATCCATCACCCATCCATCCACCCATCCATCTACCCATTGTCTACCCATCCTGCATCTACTACTCATCTACCCACCCATCCATTCATCCATCCACCCAACCCATCTTTCCACTCAGCCATCCATCCATCAAACGATCACCCATCACCTATCCTATCCCCCCATCCACCCATCATCCACCCACCATCTACCCATCTGTCATCCATTTATCCATCCACCCAACCCATTTATCCACTCAGCCATCCATCCATATCTACATATATCAAACGATCATCCATCACCTATCCTATCCCCCATCCACCTATCATTCTATCCTTCATCCATCTACTCATCCATCCATGCATCCATTTGTCCACCTATCCATCAGTACTTGCTTCCTCTCACATCCCCTGCCCTTTCATTTCTTTTTCTTCCTCTCCCTTTCCTCTTCCACCTCCTTCCACCTAAGGACCCAAACTACCATCCATTGATACACCCAGTTAACAAACAAGTCTCCCCTGAGCCAGACACTGTATGAGGTCTTACAAATACAGAGACACATCAGATCATGGCCCTTGAGGAGCACCAGTTCAGTGGAAAGAGACTTGAGACTTCATGAACCGACAACAACACATTTTACAGAAACTGCCATCAGGCTCCAAGTATAAAGGGAGTCCAAGGGTCAGACACCTGCATTTGCTAATGGGAAGGAAGGCGGCCAGTGGGACATGCCTGAGATTACAAAGATAAGGAGGTGGTTAGCGTACAGGAAAGACTAGGATAAGACGGGAGAACTCGAGAAAAGGAACCAGACCTGTGTTACTCCCAGAGTTTAAAACCCAGCACTGCTTTTAAAACTGACTGTTACAGGTTCTGACTTTGTTTTATAACACATGCTTATGCCTCGGTATGAGCAGGTGCCAAGAGGAATAAGCCTCAAATGTAGACACGTTGTCATCTAAGTCAGACAGTGTGGCTGGTCAGGAAAGCAGGGTGTTCCTATTTTGACAGCCTCCAACATTCGCCACCCGCCCTCCCCACCCCCCCAAGCAGAGGACAATGCAGAACTGAAACCTGATGACAGAGTCACAATGCCACCTAGTGTTCACAATGATAAATACATGACCGGTCCGGGCACTCTGTGCTAATGCTGACTTTTCCGTGTTCCCTCCTCTCTGCGCCTCATTTTTCTCAAATACAAAATAAACACGTGACATAAAAAGAACTCTAAAGGTCGTTATAAGCTCTGAAAGAGGACACCAGGCTAGAGCACTCAAAGAAAGGAACCTTCACTTAGATTTCTGCCTGAAAACCGTCACACATGCATCGCACTGCGTTTATAAATTATACTGCAAATGCTAGGAAGCCATGCTTTCTGCCCAGTTGGCGAAGTCCATTTGTCTGAACATAATGTCGATGGTGGAATTATGAGGTGTGAAATCAGATCAGGCTTTGTTAAAATCACGTGCATGCTGATATTTTAGAAACTATGAAAACACCCAGAAAGCTGTTACTTGGAAGGCCCTGGAGCCATCGCCACTACTTGGAACGTACTGTCCATCCCAAAGAAGGGACACTCTGCGATCGGAAACGTATCAAAATCCTTGACCAAATGCTCACCTTCCTGGCCAATAACACATCCTAGTTTCTGCCCCGTTTATCCTGCCTCTTGCTTCGCATGCCATGTAGTAAGCAAGGTTAGCCACCCAATCTCCTGCGGATCAGTGACAGGATGCAGATACTGCCAGAAGGAAACCAGCTACCAGTAACGAATCAGACAGGATGCAAATATCACAAAACAGAAGTAGTCAGTGAGCATGTTATAAACGTGTGAGAGGCACTAGATTGTACACTACAGGTGATACAGATGAGTAAACAGTTCCAGGCTCTGGAGGGACTCACAGCAGAACGTTGTTCATCCTGGCAAACTCTGAGACTTAAAGGTACAGCTTCTCGGGCCACCTGGGTGGCTCCATCAGTTGAGCATCTGACTTTGGTTCAGGTCACAATTTCACAGTTACTGAGTTCGAGACCCACATATGGCTCTGTGCTGACAGCTCAGAGCCTGGAGCCTGCTTCGGATTCTGTGTCTCCCTCTCTCTCTACCTCTCCCCTGCTCATGCTGTCTCTCTCTCGAAAATAAATAAACATTACTCAGTCGGTTAAGCGGCCGACTTCGGCTCAGGTCATGATCTCGTAGTCCGTGAGTTCAAGCCCCGCGTCGGGCTCTGTGCTGACAGCTCAGAGCCTGGAGCCTGTTTCAGATTCTGTGTCTCCCTCTCTCTGACCCTCCCCCGTTCATGCTCTGTCTCTCTCTGTCTCAAAAATAAATAAACGTTAAAAAAAATTTGTTTTAAATAAATAAACATTAATAAATTTTTTTTAGGAGCTCCTGGGTGGTTCAGTCGGTTAAGTGTCCAACTTCAGCTCAGGTCATGATCTCACAGTCTGGGGATTCGAGCCCTGCACTGGGCTCTGTGCTGACAGCTCAGAGCCTGGAGCATGCTTCAGATTCTGTGTCTCCCTCTCTCTGCTCCTCCCTTCTTTGCACTCTGTCTCTCCCTCTTTCAAAAATAAACATTAAAAAAATATTTTTTCAAATTTTTTTAGGGGTGCCTGGGTGGCTCAGTCAGTCGAGCGTCCGACTTCGGCTCAGGACATGATCTCACAGTTTATGAGTTCGAGCCCCACGTCAGGCTCTGTGCTGACAGTTCAGAGCCTGGAGCCTGCTTTGGATTCCCTCTCTGCACCTCCCCCATTCATTCCCTGTCTCTGAAAAATAAATAAACGTTAAAGAAAATTTAAAAAAATTTTTTAAAGTATGGCTTCTCAAATTCAGACTGTATCTTCAGAGTATAACATAGGTTCTGTGACCAGTATAAGCCTCTGTGCACAGACCAGTGCATCTCCTGTAACAAACATGCAACAGACATTTAGGAGACTGACCCAGATGAACAGAAACTGGTACGTTTTGAGTCCTCTCCTCCAGAGAGTTCTATAAACCACACTCCAGCACTTAGGAACTATATGCCAAAATCAAAGACGCAATAAGGTGAATGTATGGAACCCCTTTAATTCTCTGACACTTGGCATTTGAACATGACATCGAGGCCCATCCAGCGCACCGCACGCTAGATGTGGGAGAGGCTGGGACAATGACAGGAATAAGGGAGCCAGGGCTGTGGTCGCTCACAGGTCTCCTCCCAATTCTCCCTTCAGTGCCATCACGGGGGGCAGCTTGATATAGCCAGGATGGGAGTGTTTACACCGCAGGAAGCAAACACCCCCTGCCAGGTAGGCTGCTGTTAAATGACTATCAAGCGGGTGGAGGCGTGCCCTTGAGGCAGGGGAAGCCACAAGGTAAGCGTGGGGGCTGTGTGGAGTCTAGCCAGGCGCTAGGTGACAGCTCCGCTCTCTCCTGCCCACCCTCTGTAACAGCTCCTCACTTCTCCGCTTAATGAATATCTGTTGTTCTGAACTGTGCGGTGCAGGGCGATTTGTTCTCTGAAAGACGGGGGCCCAGCAGGAGGGCAGGCAGCCTCAAGCAGTGACAAAGGGCTGAAGAGTTCTGGGCAGAAACAGATTCGAGACTCAGAAAACAGGTGCTGGGAAGTTCAGGGTGGCTTCCTTAGGGACGTGGCAGGGCCAGCAGGTGTGAGCCAGGTGTGCACGGGCTGAGGCATCAGGAAGGGAGAATTTCAGGCCGGCTGTAGGACGGTACAGGAAACAGGAAACACAGACGTGTGCAGGCAGGACATCCGGGCGGGGTCCGGCAAGGCCAGAACGGAGAGCTCAGGATCCCTGCTCGCAAGTTGAGCACTCATCTCGTTGAGAAACCAAGGGGGTAAGTTCCAGGGGCTTTGTGGAGGACGGGTCCACAGTTGGGAAGATGGAGCTAGGAGCCTACAGGACTCACAGCAGGCCGGGCAGGTGGGAGGGAGGACAGTGACCAGAAGAGGCACAGACGCAGAGGGTGTTCAGAAAGCAAAATCAGCAAGACCTGAAGGCCTCCAAGAACCGTGCACTCAGTTTTGGCTTGAGGGGGATGGACGTGCCATCTTGGTAACGAGAAGAACAGTGAGCTCCATTTGGACGTTCCGAGTCTGGGAGACCCGCGGGCACCCACATGGAGATATGGAGGAGGCAGTGGGGACGTGAATCTTGGGCTCTGGGGAGAAGCCAGCAGATTTCAGGACCATTAGCACCCAGATGTTCAAACGAGTGACTGTCTCCCAGGGACGGAGCACGGTGAGCAAGGGAATGAAGCCATCCCACCACCTGTGTGCAGAAGAGAAGGCCATCTCAAAGGCCACCATAACGACGCACCACAGACGGGGCCCAAACACTGGACATCTGTCTTTCTTCCACAGTCCTCGGGGGCAAGAAGCCTGAGACCCAGGTGTGGGCAGGGCTGGTTTCTCCCGAGGCCTCTCTCTGGGCTCACAGACGGCCGTCCCTCTGTGCTGGTCTGTGTCCCCATCTCTTCTTATAGGGACACCAGTCATACTGGATCGGGGCCCACCCAACAGCCCCACTGTAACCTCATCGGCTCTCTGAGGGTCCATCTCCGGATACGGTCACGT
The DNA here is from genome assembly GCF_018350175.1 of Felis catus. Taxonomy (NCBI): domain Eukaryota; kingdom Metazoa; phylum Chordata; class Mammalia; order Carnivora; family Felidae; genus Felis; species Felis catus. Next base: position 135,571,662 of record NC_058370.1, read on the forward strand.
TCTGAGACACCTGGGCTTAGACTGCAACACGGGAATTCTGGGGGCGCCTACCCCAGCCCCTGACAAGGAAGAGCATCAGGACTGTGGGATTTTAGTCTATGTGCTGCTGAAGTGAGCACAGGATGGTAGGAGAATCAGAAGGAACTCCGTGTCGGGAGCCCCCGAGTGGAGAGGGAGGAGGGCGGGGAGGAGTGGGGGCAGAAGCAGGTGGCAGGGGACAGATGCACTGATTCTGCCACCTCCCTCCAGGTCTGCAAGCTGGGAGGGGCACACGGGAGACTCAGATCCCTCGGCACGGGCTCGGGGTGGCCCCCAAAGGGCTGCCTGCATCCTCTAGACAGACGTCTCCTCGATTCCCTCTCTTCATCTCCTGGCTCCGGAGGGTTCCGGGTGCACCCACGTTCCACCTCCGCACCGTGGGCTCTGGGGACCCAGACAGTGTGTTCCACGGGGAGGAGGGCCGGCCACAGCCGGGCGAACAGACACATTTCCACGAGCACAGGGCAGGGGTGCCGCCGGGGAAAGCAGACAGGGAGGGACCTGGGAGTGGGGTTCAGGGAGCAGAATAGAAACACACTGGCTGGAGGGGAGCAAGCCCCTGAGGAAGTGGGGGGTCCAGGTCACTGGGGCCTTTCGTCTGAGGGCCATGGAGGCCAGCAGAGCACTTCCCACAACGGAGGGGGCTTGGAGGGAAAACCTCAGTTCTGCCCATACACGTCCTGTCTGAAGTGTCCACTAGGCACCCACGTGGGGACAGCGAGCGGCATGAGATGCCTCTGCTGGGAGGTCAATGGGGCTGCGACACGGGCAGGGCCACGTGGTCACAGGAGGGGCAGGGAGCATACCACGAGGGCTCCTTGTTGTCCAAGGGCTGGACCCACCTCCCTACAAACGCAGGATGAGGAAGTCATTCTGGCCCCTAGATTACAGTCCAGCCCAGTGCTCTCCGTTCACCAGTGCAAAATCTGTGGCCAAAAGCGATTCGAACGGTCTCGCAATTTAAGACAGAAGGGACCGGGCATCCTGGGTAAGTACAGGAGACAGTGCGTGTCTCTCTCACTGAGCTCTGGGAAAAGTACTGGTAGGACAGGGCCCTGCATGAGGCTCCCAGGACAGGGGTGTCTGTGGAACAGGACTCCCACCCGTCAGCCTGGACTCAGAGGGCGTCAGCGGCACGCCTCCACGCACGCACATGAACGCGGAGACGGGCCATCAGCTGGCTATTAAACGCCATCCTGTGGCTAAAAGTGAGCTCTCCCAGGGCGTCCGGGTGGCTCGGCGGGTTGAGCATCCAACTGTGACTCAGCTCATGATCTCACGGTTCGTGGGTTCAAGGCCCGCGGCAGGCTCTGGGCTGACGGCTCAGAGCCTGGAGGCCTGCTTGGGGTCCTCTGTCCTCTCTGTCTGCCCCTCCCCTGATCGTTCTCTCTCTCTCTCAAAAATAAACATTTAAAAATAAATTAATAAGTAAGTAAAAGTGAGCTCTCCCTTCGCTGTGAGGTGTCCCTGAGCACGAAGACGGTGACGCTTCCCTGCTCGGAGGGGAAGGAGGAGCCCATGTGGAGAGGGCCCTCCTCCCCCGCCAGGTGCTGGCGTCCCAAGGAAGTAGACTTACGTCGTGCAGAGGAAAGGCACACGATGGCCGAGTTCGGGGCCAGCACTAGCAAAGGCACCGCGGTTCACAGCAACCCTGTGTAAAGTGACGAGCGGGGGGCCGAGGGCAGAGCACAGCTGTCCACCCCCAGCTGCTCACACCCAGGCCTCCGCAGCTTAGTAAGGAGCAGGCCACGTCTCCACCCCTGCAGCCACAGCCGACACCACCCCGCTCCTCCTTCCTGTTTGCAAAGGTGCCCTCCCGCAAGGAGACCCTGCCGAACGAAATCAAAACAAGGACATCGCTCGGGACAAAACAGAATTGTATAAAACCTCTACGCGACAAAGACGCGTTTTTCCATTCATCTGGCAGAACACTAGGTAAAACGTGTTTGGCGTCTAATGTTTTTACTCCCACCACAATATCGAGGGCAGCCTGCAATGGTCACAAGGAAGCACACCACAATTCTCACAAACGATCTCTTAAAATAATTTTACCGAACTTCCTATCGAAAGGCAGGAAACGCGAAGGAGCAGGAACCTCGTCCAGCAAGAGATGACACTGGGCTTTCAACCACAGCCCCTACACACAGGAGTCACAGGGCACTGCCTTCAGGGCCGTGTTTGCAGTACTGCGGAGGTCTGTGTCGGGCGAGACCCCAAGCGGCCGACAGAGAGGCACTTCCCTAAGGAGCTGAGGAAGCCAACCCCGGGTAGAAGCTCCAAGCGACATCTGTGTGCCTCAGGGCAGCACCTGACCCGTCTGGGGGATGGTGAAGCAGTCTGGGGGTCAAGACCAGAACTTTAATAAACAGAACACATCGAGCAGGTAGGATACATATGTGGGTGTGTACAAGTACTTGACGGGTTGAGGGCGCTGTGTGTTTCTACCTACAGGTCTCAGTCAAGTTAAACTCCAAAGCCATTGTTCAGAATGTGCTACGGCCTGGGTATGTGATAGGCGGGGGACAGGAGCAGGTGGGGCTGGAGTAAGACCCTGGTCCTGAGGGACCAGGAATGCCAGGATGAGAAGTCTTCAGGTTGTATCCCATCTGTGCATTCTACTCTGCTGCTCTTCAGCCTGCTGTGGCTCCCTAGTGCCACAGTTTTTAAGTCAAAGCATGACACTGGGGGTCTTCTCCAGGCTCAATCACTACTCTGCCCCAGCTTCCCATCCGCTGCACTGAACCTCCAGGCACTCCCATCCTGTCCCTAGGGTCACATTCTGGGCCCGTTTCATGGCCCTACACGCCACAAGTCTTTTCTGCAGCCTCCCATTTCAGAAACTTTATGGTTAGAATTATTTGCCCCGCTTTCCATAGTTTTCCTCAAATCTTCCAGCCTAAATAATCAACGAGAAATACTTCTGTGCTTCTCACATCTCCCTCCGCCTTGCAGTCCTATGAGCTCCTGAAACATGCTTGATCGATGTCTGCTGGGCTTCCCTCAAAGTGCTGCAGGGAGGCCACATGGGTCAGCCCTGCATAGCACAGAGGACAGACAAGGTGGCAGGAGAGATGGGAGAAGCCAGAGGACCAGGTGGGCCCCTGGAGGTGATCTAACAGGCGGACAAAGATGAGCCCAGGCGAAGCTGGGGGTTTCCAGGCAGGGTGGGTGTCCGCTCAAGTGCTGCCCCCTTCACCTGTCACTCTGTCACACCAACACTCCTGCCCCTGCTCCTTCCAACACACCTGCTCCAGGTCCAGAGTCCACTTTTCTTAACAGGAGCCTTTTTGTTTCCCCCAGACAGGGAACGAGTCACAGCGCCTCCCAACGACAGCCAAGTGCTATTTCTCTGAACAGTCCCCAGCCGCCATCAGGCCCCCACCAGGACACCAGCAGTTCCTGCAGGATTCCTGGAGAAAGTGGGCCAGCCGGACAGGCCCCTCTGCTTCCTGTCCCACCCAAAGGGAAAGTAGCTGAGTGAACAAGGACAAAGGTCCCTCCATCAGGCTTTGAGTAGGAAGGCCGTGAACTAGTCACAAGAAAGCCAAATCAATCGACCACACTTTCAACCAGATTGATTTCTGGAGCATCTTTCTGGCTCAGGCATGGAGCTGGGGCGTAGGGCCACAAAGATGAGCAAAACAAGTCCCAACTATGGAGGACAGTCTATCTCTCTTAAGAGTTAAGCCACATGCTCGAGAGGGGAAAACAAGAGGGGTCGCGGTAAGTGATCAGTGTAGAAACAAATGCTCGGAGCCCGGGGTGAGGAAGGGGGACTCTGGTAACAGTTGCGGGGGGGGGGGGGGGAGTCACGGAGGACGTGACCCTGACCTTGGCTATAGACAAAGGGAGTAGAATCTCCATGAGCCAGACTGGGACAAGCAGAGGAAAGAGAGAGCCGGGGAGATCAGGAGGACACCGGGGTTTGGCAGGACCGCGGTCCCGCAGGCCAGTGAGTGGAGAGCAGGAAGGCGTCGCCAGGCCCTGGAAACAAGGTCCCACCTGCCGTTCTGGGGTGTCCGGGCATCGATCAACCGCCACCCCAGGCGCCTCACCAACACTTCCCGGACATTTCAGAGATGAGCTGAAGGGGGACAGGAAAACCCATTTCTGCTCAAGAAGCTTTGCACTAACACAAAGTGAGGCTCCCCCCGCCGTGGGATCAGTAAGAAGCCCGCGGGGAAGTGGGTCCCAAGCAGGAACCTGTGTGAAGGGGAAGAGAACCCACGGCCCCAGCGGCTCAAAGGGCGGGAGACGCACACCGGAAATGAGGACTAAGCTTCCACCCGATGCTTCACCCTAAGAAGGAGCCACGAACGCCCAAGAGCCTCCGGCGGTGGGTGGTCTCTACCTTGTGCTGGCGGTGGTCCTCACTGTCAACACCGAAGGCTCAGGAACAGCTGGGGCGTCCTCTGCACACGAACATCTCTCCCGGGTGGCTCTAGCCTCCACGCACAGACTGCCTGGGTGCGTCCAGCCCACAAGCCTTGGCTCCACCCCTTCCCACAGTGCCCCTCGGTGAGTCCAGCCCACAGGCCCTGGCTCCACCCCTTCCCATAGTGCCCCTCGGTGAGTCCAGCCCACAGGCCTTGGCTCCACCCCTCCCCACTTCCCACAGTGCCCCTCGGTGAGTCCAGCCCACAGGCCTTGGCTCCACCCCTTCCCACAGTGCCCCTCGGTGAGTCCAACCCACAGGCCTTGGCTCCACCCCTCCCCACAGTGTCCCTCGGTGAGTCCAGCCCACAGGCCTTGGCTCCACCCCTCCCCACTTCCCACAGTGCCCCTCGGTGAGTCCAGCCCACAGGCCTCGGCTCCACCCCTTCCCACAGTGCCCCTCGGTGAGTCCAGCCCACAGACCGTGGCCCCACCCCCTCCCACTTCCCCTACTTTGCGTGTTTTGTGATTTACCTTTTCTTCGTTTTACTGGTTCGCAGGTGTTTTACCGTTTTCCCCAAATCTAACACTAACCTGTGGACACCCTCTACTTCTGTAGCTATGACCTTATCCGTTCCGGGAGCTTCTCGCACCACAGAGAAGATGTCTCCGTGGGACCCTACACAGTGCATGCTTCTGTTCAATTCTCCCGCTCAGTTCCTGCGATCGGGGGCACCCAAGTGGCTTCGGGACCTAGCTCGGAGCGGGCACTCAGGAGCCAAAAAGGAGCTGGTAGAAAGGGGTTTCAGGCTAGCGCAGGGTATGGACCCTTGTGTCTTGGATTCTTTCTCAAGTGTATTTCTTTAGTCCTGTTAATGACTGTTACCAGGATCTCAGTGCTGCCCAGGACCCCCCAGGGACATGTAACTCTCTCCGTCTGAATGAACAGGCACACGTGATAAGGTGTGACTGCCCAGGCTCCAGGAGAAAGGGGGACACAGCTCCCATCTTGCCCTCGCTCTGTCCTGGGGGGCTCACGCTTGCCACTAGCTGCCTTGTGGTTAGAAGTTCAGGCCACATGGACAGACACGGTTAGGAGCTCCAGATCCAGCACCAGCCAGGGCTCTGCTGTGTCCAACTACCCCGAAGGAACTGAAGGACACTGAAGCAACTTATATCCCGGCTAATGCCAATGGGGACCGAGACAAGCCTTCTGTGGGCCCTTGTTCACACTGCAGATGGTGAACACGGCGAACGTGAGGATATGAAGCCAATGCATTTGGGGAGGCCTGTCACACAGCAATAGGTAGCCACCTTTGAGCAAGTCACATTCCCTCGGCTGGGGCTCATTCCCTACATGGGAAAGGCTGGAGCAGAACATGATCCCCGAGTCCTCCCTTTGCCCTGATTGCCAGTCATCCCGCACAGGTGCACACGACAGCCTCCCCTTACCGGGCTGCTGTGCCAAGGCAGGGAGCCCAAATCAGTGCGGTTCATCCCCACCAGACACGGGAGGAGGACAGCAAAGGAGGAACGTGGCCTCGCTATGGTTCCCTTTCCTGCGTGGGGGAGAGGGTGCAGATGTCGTTATGGGTAGAATCCTGTCCCCCCAAATATGTTATGTGGAGTCCTGACCCCAGGACTTCAGAACGTGGCCTGATTTGGGAATCGCATCTTTATAGAGGTCACCATGTTAAAATGAGGTTCTTAGGGTGGGAATGGTGCCCTTACTGAAGGGGAATAGGGACCCAGATAGAGTTGCACAGACAGACGGCCCGGCCAGCACTCAGGACTGGAGGGAAGCATCTGTGAGCTGAGGAACAGTGCGGACCGATGGCCCCCACCAGAATGGGCAAGAATGGGGTCCCCTATAGGTTTCAGAGGGGGTGTGGCCCTGTGACACCTGGTGCCTGACATGGCTCCAGACCCTCAGGCACACGCTTCTGCTGCCGTGCTGTTCCAGACGCTTCCTCGTGAATGGCCACAGACGGCCAAACTCACACACAGGTGGGGCTGAGCCCCAAGGTGGCTGTGCTGGCAGGAGGCAGGACATGCACCTGTCTCTCCAGACCCTGGTCAGAGCTCGGGCCCGGGCCCAAGTCTCTAACAGCTCTGCTGGGCCGCACAGTGCGCACCGCTGACAACCCACCCAGGCGGGTGCGCGGGTCACTGGTGTCTGGTGTCCAGAGAACTGTGCGACCGCCACCACTTCAGTCCTCCACCCACTTCTCAGAGGGCTCGTTCCTGGAACCCAGCCACAGATCTGTGTTGACACACTGCCCGCAGCTGCTGCTCCCCACTAGGCACATCTGAGGGTTGCGATAGAGAACTCACCGCTGGCAAGCAACCCTGACACTTTCTGCCACCGGCCCCCCTGCCGGAAGGCCTCTGTCAGCCCCCTCCGGCATGCACCTCGTTGGCTCGGCCACGTGGGCTGTAATGATGGCGAGTGAGTGACTCACAGGGCATCTGCCCTGAGACCGGCTCCTCTACCCGAGATGGGCCGGCGGACCCACCTCGGCCAGCCGCACAGGCGCTGAAACGTGAGAGTGGGCAGAGGCCCTTCGAGCTGCTGGGGTCTATCCTCTGACAGCATCTCTGACCCTCTGCCTCACCCTGCTCGGTCTCCTCGGACCTTCACGCCAAAGTCCTACCAGTCAACCCTCCCTGTCCCCTCTGCCTGCCTGGACTGTCCCCTCCTCTGCCTGACTTTCCCCTCTGCCTGGACTGTCCCCTGCGCATATGGTTCCCCCTCTGCCTGGACCGTCTCCCCTCTGCCTGGACTGTCCCCTATGTCTAGACTACCCCTTCTCTGCCTGGACTGTCCCTTCCTCTGCCTCGACTGCCCCTCCTCTGCCTGAACTGTCCCCTGTGCCTAGAATGTCCTTCCTCTGCCTGGACTGTCCCTTCCACCCTGTCCCCCTCTCCCACAGCTAGCTCTTCCTCATCACTGTGAAATTTACTAAAGGAAACTTCACTTAAAAGGCATCAGGAGGCCAGCAGGTAGAGCTCAGACGCCACCACTGTCCTCAAGGGCAGACCCAACAGGGACCTCGCACTTGGATCCTACTTTAGCTGCTACTTTGTTTCCCCAGAAGGAGGAAGGACAGTTTCCTCCCCCACCACCCCTGCCACAACCCAGCCAATGAGACGCTCACAACTCAGCAGTGAGAAGCCACTATGTTTGGAGCACCCCAGTTTATTCCAAAGGACTTCTGATGTGTGTGAGGGGCTTCCCAGCGCCCCCTTGCTTCTATAAAAGAGAGTTCCTCCCCTTTGCTCTCTAGGCTGGTCTGTGATTTGGCTGTAGCTTGTATGTCCCAAGCTGCATTTCCAGGCTATTCCCAAATGAGCCCATTTTTGTTGGTAAAATAGCTGGAAGTTTTATTTTTAGGGTTAATACCACTCAGCACTCCACCATGGGTACCACCGAATGGCCCTTCCCGACCACGCAGTCCCCATCACATCCCCTCCACAGCTGAACTCCTATCACGTATGTCCTGCTGGTGTATTATACATGGCACGCATCTATCTTATTCACTGGAGTACATCTGTCTTACTCACTGGAAGTGTTCCAGTGAATAAGACAGATGAATCTTATTCTTCCAGTGAATACCCTATCCTAGGATAGCGCCCAGCACGCAGCAGGAAATAAATGCATGTTGAAAGTATGAATGAATATGAATGCACTGGCCCTCTGTAAACCCCACAGGCTGCTGCTCAGACACCACCAGGTAGGGACTTCTTCCTTTCTTTCTGTTTTTCTTTCCTGTGACTAACTTGCTTACCTCCAGGCTTCTAGAAAAAAAGCTCTTCATTAAGGGCCATGCAAGAATTAACCGACAGAATGGATCACCGCCAAAGCCATGAGTAAGGTGCAAGAAACCTACAGTCTGACGTTCCAAGAACCACCACGCGCCAAACGCGATGCCTATTTGCCACAATTCTGGGCCAGGGCTACCAGAAACACAATCGCAGAGCAAGAAAAGTTCGGGCAGGACCCACCTTTACTAGCTCTACTTTTCTAAACATCGCGTCTCCAACCAACTGGCTCGCACACACACTCTCTCTTCCGGGGATCAAAGTTCCAGGTGAGTCACCTCCTACCTGTGTCCGATGCCAGATCACAGATGCCCTGGAATGGCCCAGCTTGTTCCGGCACGGTCCTTTATCGTAATGGATCAGGAGGAAGTCATCCTGGGAAGAGGAGAGAGAGCAGGGTGGATGGCAGATTCCTCGAAGTTCGGCGAGTGAGTCTTGCCTGGGCCAAAGTAAGTGGGGGACAGGGGCGCGGGGTGGGGGGCACAGAGGAAGGGCTCACACCCACAGCACCGGGCTGCCTCCTGGGGACCTCCCTCCTCCATTCTCTCCCCGTGGCCTCCCCAACGGGACGTGGCCTCGGGCACTAGAGGGAGCCCTGCCCCAGATCTCTGGCTTTTGCAGGGGAGAGGCTCTCAGTGCAGTGGGGCTTGTGAACAAGTAGGTCACAGGCCCCAGCTACTCCGCCAGCCACTCCCGGGCCTGGCTGTGTTTGATGCCCCCAGAGCTCGGCTGCCTTTACATCCTCCGGCCGCCCGCCCGGCAGGATTACCCCCGGATTAGATGATTCTCTTGATCTCAGGTTCATCCTCCTCCATTAGTGCCGGGCTTCCCACCTGGGAAGTGCGGCTTCCTTTCAGCTCAGACCACGAAAACCTACTCATTCCTCAGCAGCAAGCAGCTCGGGAACCATCTGCCGCCTCCAACTCCTCCAGATGTCTGAAGTGAGTTCTGACCCACGGAAACATCCTGTTCCTGCCTCCCTCCGGGCGCTCTCACCTCCCACCCTCACCTCCCGTCTGATCGCTGTCAGGTTCTTGGGAGGGGGACCCTCAGCCGGGGACAGTCTCTAACTATGTTCGGGGCTCAGCGCTCGGCCCCCAAATCCCGAGCCCGCACCAAGTGAGCAGGAAGGGGCTTTGCACACAAAACCCTCCGCTCCCCCAACTCCAGCAGGAAATGCCGTTTCTCTCCTGTTGAACACGAAAAACGACAGCTCAGTAAACAGTGCAGAGGGGCCCAGGGCCACACACTCATTTAACTGGGGGTGTAAACAGCCGACCTCCCCCTGAGAAAGGGATGAATGAGCACAGGGCCCCGGGTCTCGGAGAGGCCCGGAAGTCACTCTTCCGCGAGCCCCGCGGAGCCGGACATCACCCGTGTGCCCGGCCCTTAAACCCAGCTCTGTCGGAACCGGACTGGGCGGCCGCCGTCCCCGGGCCCTCGGCTCATCCTGAGAACGACGCTGGCGGAAAATCTGGGGCTTTTACGGGCCACCCTCGCAGTGCCAGAATGTACAACACCCACATCAGCAGACCCTGGCTTTTCTGGGGCAGCAGCAAGAAGCTTCTGCGGGAGTTGCCGTCCCAGCCTGCGGCTCCTGCCTCAGGGCCTCTACCGGTCCCCGCGACTGTGGAAGGAAGCCTAGGTACACGTGGACACAAAGCGTCTTCCAGCCGGTGCTTCATCTGCTGTGAAGCTACTCCTGACGGCGTCTGTCCACCGCGAACCCCCCGCGCTTCCTTGAACTCTGAATTACGCCCTCCTTCATCCTGATATTAACTTACTCATACACTGAAATTAATGTTTCATTGCTATGTCTCATTTTCCCAGACGGACTATCATAAGGCCTTGTACCGGAGGCTCCTGAACAGCTTTTGAATTTGTTTTCTGAAATACAAAAAAAAAAAAAAAAAAAAAAAAGCGGGGGTGGGGGTGGGGTGGGGTGGGCAGGGCGGTCACTAGCTCCTCAAGATCATGGACTCCGCCAGCCTCCTGGAGACAGCCTCCACCCCAGCCTCTGCTCAGAGGAGTCCAGTGGAGCCTGGACACTGGGGGCCAGCTTCGGGAACAGAATGAAAAGCTTGTTCAAATAGGTCCTTTCTTACACCTGACAAAAGCACTGGAAGATGCTTTTACAAAACACACTTGATTTCATTGTGATGTTAAGCTTCCTGGCGAAGCCCTGGGGCAGAACCCCCCACCCCCACCCCAGGCCCTGCCAGGAATCCAGGTGTATTTTTGTGGGAGGCCAACATTTCCCTTACTACCGTTCAGGGAAGTTTCATTGAGCCCCTGGCTGGAAACAGAAACAATGGCGCATGAGCAGAAAGCTGCAATCATGGAGAGATTCAAGGATAAAAGTAAATCCCTCCCCCCCCCCCCCCCCCCCCCCCCCGCCAGGCCTTTTGTGTCAAATTCGGGCTTGCACCAGTGGGTTCTCCTCCCAGATTGTTGTCTTTTAGAGACTGAAAGATCAAAGAGTAGAAACCATTAAATCTTCCCAGATTCCCCTTGAGAAAAGGAAGTACAATAAAACCTTGGATTGCAAGTAACTTGTTCTGGGAGCATCCCACGAAGACGAGCACACGTTTCTAATAAACTTTAACTTGATAAACCAGAGATGTCTTCCAATAGGAGACCTACGCGATGCCGAACGTCACGTGATCACAACTGAGCCAACGGTTCTTGAAATTCACTCTGATATACAAATGCTTTGGATTACAAGCATGTTTCCAGAACAAATTCTGCTCGCAAACTAATTCCAACTCCCACAGACAGAACGCGTGTAGTAAATCAAATGAGTTTGGGGAGCCTGGGTGGCTCAGTTGGTTAAGCGGCCGACGTTGGCTCAGGTCATGATCTCACAGTTTGAGTTCGAGCCCCACGTCGGGCTCTGTGCTGAAAGCTTGGAGCCCGGAGCCTGCTTCTGATTCTGTCCCCCTCTCTCTCTAGCTCTCCCTCGTTTGTGCTGTCTCTGTCTTTCAAAAACGAATGAATGTTAAAAAAAAGTTTTAAATAAAATGGGTTTGTAGAACAATTTGCACAGGGTGGGCCATGTAACAATTACTTCGATAAAAACTATCCCCCCAAAAAATAAAAGGAAGAGAGTACATGTGTCCCTTTCAACTGTGTGGCGATGGCGGGGAGCAGGGGGAGCACGATGTGCACACCAGTGAGGGTCCGGGCCAGGTGCAGAGAGGAGAATAAGGCCCACAATGGAAGGAAGCAGCCTGATGTGATTTATAACTCCTCGATGTGTACATGTGCAAGAGGCTGTCTCGAGTGGAGAAGTTCCCGAGATGAGAAAGACCAGTAAAGTGCACTCCTGTCTTAGAAGCACTCCTGGCTTCCAGCCATGTGCTCATGCACTCGTCTTAAATCATGGTTATTGCCCCGACAAATGGCCCCAGGGCAGACTCGCTTTCCTTGAGAATCTGCTTTCTAAGCCACACGGTCATTTTTCAGCAGCTCCTCCTTTACAGAGACTAACAGGAAGCACTTGGCCAGGAGGATGATGACTTTCAAGGTGGAAAAGGGCAGAGCCGTTCCTCTGTCATCAGTTCAGGCAGAGCCAGGAGGGTCCAGGCCTTCTGCACAGGGTGGGGGAACCCGGGCCTCAGAAGGGAGTCAGACAGACAGAAAGACAGACAGACGGGGTGTTTCTCCAGGGACCAGAGCAGAGCCAACAGCTTTGTGTTCAACGGAGGCCATTCCCTTTCTTGTAACTTCATCAAGGCAGCACAGTGATCTCCCCTCCCCACCCCCAACCGAAACTAAACCTGTTGTCAGCTCCTTTTCAATCCGTCCCCAGAAAAGTCTCCCAGGAGATTTGCTAACATGTAACACAACTGGCATTTCCCTTCCTTTCCCCTGTAGGAAAAGTTGTAAGGAGTGGCAAATTGCAGACCAGATACTAGATGATAACATCAGAATTTAAAAATCAGATTTCCCCCCAAATTGGATTATGGTAAAAATGCAAAATTATAGGCATAACGTAGAGAAAGGCCACATATAATTTTATATACATACATTTGTAAGAACTTTAAGGCCCCAAGGACTTTGCAGCGCTTGAGACATCCTTCTAACATCTCTCCCCACCACGCAAGGTCATAGAACAAACTTGTTTGGATCTACGCTAAAGAAGATTAACCTTGCCAAACCGATTTATGAAACTTGCCTAGGATGAGAAAAGGAAGCCTCCAGGAGAGAAAACAGGTGATGACTCACTGAGATTTGTTCAGCTATGCACGGTTCTGCTGTACATTTCATAACTGAAAGTTAATAAAGGAACAGAAGCCTTTTCCAAAAAACAACACAAAAGAAGCAATCTAATATTTTTAAAGATGGCCCTTAGGTTACAGATCTGTTACCTTCTTTAAGATTCCATCTCAAATATGCACGTATATTCCTGACAATCTGTAGGCCCGTCCTGAGGACGACAGGCAAACTCTCAAGGTCACTGACCCCTCTGATGTAGCCCCTGAGAGGGACACTCACCCAGACCAGCAGAGTGATATCAGAGTTAGGGTAGCAGGGGCAGGCTGTGGGCAAATGAACTCCTAGCGATGGAAAGCAGGGGTGTGTGGCAACCCCTCCTCTCTTTCACTAGTTTTAAAAGAGTTGCACACAGTCATCCTTGCTGTCCAGGACATACATACACAAACACACAGGACACGGGACTTGATTTGCTTGGACTGTCACTGATCGTAATGATTTTAACAGATGATCATTTCTGGTACTTAATGATAGTTTTTTTTTTTTATTTTTTTAATGTTTTATTTATTTTTGAGACAGAGAGAGACAGAGCATGAGCAGGGGAGGGGCAGAGAGAGAGGGAGACACAGAATCCAAAGCAGGCTCCAGGCTCCGAGCTGTCAGCACAGAGCCCGACGCGGGGCTTGAACTCATGGAGTGTGAGACCATGACCTGAGCTGAAGGCAGACGCTCAACCGACTGAGCCACCCAGGCGCCCCTTAATTATAGTTTTAAAAACCTATGTACAGGGGCACCTGGGTGGCTCAGTGGGTTGAGTGGCCAACTCTTGGTTTCAGCTCAGGTCCTGATCTTGTGGTTCGTGATTTCGCACCCTGAGTCGGGCTCTGAGCTGACAGTGTAGAGCCTGCTTAGGATTCTCTCTCCTTCGGTCTCCCTATCTCTGCCCCTCTGCACACACCCTCTCTCTCAAAATAAATAAAATTTTTTAAAAAATAAATAAAAACCTATGTACAAATAAACTCTTGTAAAACTAAAGTCAGAATGTCATCACTTTGGCAAGATGCCCAATCTCCTCATATGGTTGAAGAAGAACATCGAACTGAAATCAGTATCCTTTGCATCTGGCCTTGAAGCTCCAGAGAAAACCAGGTGCTTCGAGAGGGGAGGGTTGTGTGCTCTCGGTGGGGACTTAGCACATGCAGAGCTACTGGGGTACAGAGTGCTCGGGACACATTCAGCACAGGGCACACTTGGGAGAAGGTGGCCATATGAGGCTAGAAACTTCCATTCTGCCAGATGGCACAGAGTGTATGTTTTTCTGCCCTGTGGGTGACAGAAGGTCACTGAACTGTGCCACTGCCAACATGTTCCCCAGTGCCCTGCCTCTGTTTACCCTTCCTATTCCACTAACACTCCTGCTTTGGCCTGCGTGTTTGCATCCTCCCCTCCCCCTCAAATTCATACATTGAAGCCTGAATCCCCCACGTGATGGTGTCCGAAGGTGGCATCTTTGGGAGGTGATTAGATGGTTAGATGAGGTCACGAGACGGGTGGGTGCCCCAGGATGGGGTCAGTGCCCTTATTCAACCAGGAGACACCAATCTGTCTCTCTGCTACATGAGGACACAGTGAGAAGGCGGCCGTCCATAAACCAGGAGGAGGGCTCTCTTGCCTCTCTGGGCACCGAGGGAGGTCAAGAGCCAGGAACCGAATCTGCTACTGGACTCCAGAATCAATGCCTGTTGTTCCAGCGCCCACTCTCTGGTGTTCAGTTACAGCAGACTGAGCCCAGATGGTCCCCGCAGACAAAACCAAAGACCTTGAGACCCCGCCCCCCACCTGCCCAGGCTCAATCCAAGGCTGAGCTGCCCTTTGGCTTCTGGAACCCCTGCACGAATTGTCATCTTCTGGCACCACTGCACTGGGGGAATTACTATTTTCAGAAGCACAGAAAAACATCTGATAATGTTCTTTCGGCTTCCCCTGGGCACACTCTCTAAGCTCCTCAGGGCAGCAGGTGGGTTTCGCACCCAGAGGCTCTACTCACATCCAGAGACTCGAGGCAGTACCAGCAGAAGGCGTGCTTGCAGTTCTTACACATCATCTGTGCGCACCCTTCGTCCCGCTCGATGTACACCTTGCACTTGGGGCACCGCTTGATGGGCGCGTCGTCCTCCTCCAGTTTGAAAGCAGAGCTGCGGGAGAGAGTCTGTCAGTGATCCGCTCACTGGGGCCCGGGAAGGGGAGGGGAGGGGAGAGGCGTGGGCAGGGCCAGGCTGCAAGCTCTAGTTCAGCCAGAGGGGACGAGGCCCCTTCTCTTTTTTTTTTATTTTGTCTTAATATGAAATTTATTGTCAAATTGGTTCCCATACAACATCCAGTGCTCATCCCAACGGGTGCTCCCCGCGATGCCCATCCCCCCCCCCTTCTTATCAGATGTTACAGAGTGAAACCGATGAAGCTAACCCTCCAGAAAACAATCACCAAAGAAACTGTGGGTCAGCCAGTTGGGTTCAGGGGGAGGAAAAAGCAGTGTCAGGAGGCATTCACGTTTAGATATGTGTAGACAAACAAAAGAAATTATGGCAGGGCGCCTGGGTGGATCAGTCCTTAAGCACCCGACTTCGGCTCAGGTCCTGATCTCACGGTTGGTGGGTTCGAGCCCCGCGTCGGGCTCTGTGCTGACAGCTCGGAGCCTGGAACCTGCCTTGGATTCTGTGTCTCCCTCTCTCTCTGTCCCTCCCCCGCTTGCTCTCTCTTGCTCTCAAAAATAAATAAACATTAAAACTTAAAAAAAAAAATCTTTCTCTCTCTCCCCCACTCGCTCTCTCTCAAATAAAATAAAACATTAAAAATAAATACGTAAAATTATAAAAAAAAAAAAAAAAGAGAGAGAGAAACTATGGCAAAGGCCTATAATGACGGTGTCTGTGTAATGGGATTATGGTCGGATTGTATGTTCCTTATTCATATATCTGTATAATTTCCAAAGGATCGATGACAATTTTTATGCGCTTTGCTATTATCAGAAAAAACGGTTACAGATACATGCTCATCATTTAATTAGATCTACTGGGCCTGTCTTGACAGAATCGCTTTCCTGGCAAATCCGGTTGTCCTGAGGGGCTGGGGAGTCAGGTGGTTAGCCTGAGGGGCTGCAGGCCTGGGGTCACGTGCTGGCTCTCTGCAGACAAGCTCTCTGGGGTCACGTGCAGTGTAAGAGCCGCTCCAGGCCTCAGACCTCCCAGCGTGCGCATGCTAGACAGTGACGCGTGACAGGAGCCCAGCGTAGCACCGAGCATGGGTGAAGTGACCGATACATGACAGCAACCATTCTATGCTAATAAAGACATGACACAGATGCGTTAGTGTGACGGTCCATCCCACGCTATTAAATTGAAAGGGAAGGCTAAACAAATATGCATGGAAACATCTGGAAGGATAAATGGTTAACTGCTACAAGAAGTTATCACGGGTCATGGCAACACGTTTGCCATATTATCTGAACCCGCTACATCAGACCAACACCGCCAGGGGAAAAATGATCTGCCCCTGGGACCGAGCAACCCTTCCGGAACCCCATGCGTTCATGAGCATACGTTCACTGAGAGTGGGCAAATTCTGGCATTTTGGGTGCGTTCTGGCTGGCGGATCTTCCACAGGCATCACAGTAAATGCAACTATCAAAAACGGTTTGACTTCAGTAGAGCTAATCTGATGATCCGTGAGGCCTGGGCTCCGGCTGAACGCGGTTCTGTTCTGTTCACTAGCAGGTGACCAGGGAGGACATGCTGGGAGGAGGCAGGCTGTCGGGGAGGAGCCCCGGGTCTAAAGACGCGTGAGTCCCGGCCCTGCCACTCGGGTATCCCCAGTGCTAGTGTCCCCCTTCCGCCACTAGAAACGAGGCCGGTGCCTCCCCATCGGAGGCAGTTGTGAAGCTCTAAAGGGTCTCCCTGTGCGCGTAGTACATTCACACGGAACCCGGCACAGGGGTAGCAAGGCCCGCAGTAGGTGGCAGTGCTTGTCATGCTGTCACCAAAAGAGGACACTGTCTGTGGCTCAAACTCTACAGGGAAGGCAAAACGCCCCGCAGGCTGGTTGCGCACGTGACTTAGCATGAACCAGGGCGGTCACGGTCACAGGCGCGGGCGAGGTAACCCCGCGGTAGCCTCTGGCAGGACCGGACACGACGCGAGCCGGCCGCTCCTGAACGTGAATCTGGTTTCTGCAGAGAGCCAAAAAGTCACCAGATCCGTGACTGAGGCCGGCTATCAGCTTAGATAACACCGTTTCAGTTTGAAAGCCGGCAGTGACCTTCACGTCATGAAAACCAATCTTCTCACGTGATTCATGAACGGGGAGGGGGCGTAACATCAGTGGAGAGTGAAGACCCTCTCTCAGGGAGACTTTTTAAAACGGAAACAGTTAGGAGTGCCGGGGGGTGGGGGGGCTCGGTCAGTTGTGCGTCCCGCTCTTGATTTCGGCTCAGGTCATGATCTCACAGTTCATGAGATCGAGCCCGCACTGCACTGGGCTCTGTGCTGACAACACAGAAACTGCTTGGGATTCTCTCTCTCCCTCTCCGCCCTTCCCCTCTCCCGCTCGCTCTCTCCAAATAAATAAACATTAAAAAAAAAAGATAGAGGCGCCTGGGTGGCTCGGTCAGTTGAGCCACTGACTCTTGGTTTCGGCTCAAGTCATGATCTCACAGGTCTGGGGATGGAGCCCCAAGTTGGTCTCTGTGCTGACAGCACGGAGCATGCTTGGGATTCTCTCTCTCTGCCCCTCCCCTGCTCAAGCTCAGTCTCTCTCTCTGTCTCTCAAAATAAATAAAAATAAACTAAAAAAAAAAAAAAAATGGAAACAGTTAAAATATGTAAGCTCTGGTGTGTTGTGGCATGTATAGAAATTTACACGGTACGGACAATGGTTTTCAAACATATTTTGGCATTTGAATTATATTTCAAATGACTACTAATGACAACTCTCACTAGAAATTCAAAGTTATGAAGGCAGGTAGGAGCCCTTGACAGCTTCCTCATGATCTGCACGTTCTGATGTCTTTATGCGTTTATTTTTTTTTAAGTTTATTTATTTGAGAGAGAGACAGATAAAGCTGGGGAGGGGCAGAGAGAGGGAGAGAGAATCCCAAGCAGGCTCCATGCCCCCAGCATAGAGCCCGATGAGGGGCTCGAGCCCTCGAACCTTGAGACTGAGGAGAAAAACAAAGGCAAGAGCAATGTAGCTTAGATTAAATCTCCTTACAACTCACAGCCCACAGATAGAGCTGAAACATGCAGGTTCCTTGAGTCAGGCCGAGGAACTCATGGCTGCCTCACTTCCTTAATGTTTTTGTTTTACTAAAGACTAAAAGTAACCTTATCTTAACAGCAGCTACTCCGAGGTCCTGAAAACCTTGCTTTCAAATTCCTTAGAGACTTACGCCATCCCTCACCCCAACCTCAAAGTATATAATCGGTCACTCCTCACAACCCCGGTGCAGCTCTGTCGGTCCACGGGCCTGTCCCCTCACCTTTTCGCACCAAAGACATCTCAAGAATTCTTTCTTAGCCGTTGGCTCAAGAACCCCATCAAGATCACGACCTGAGCTGAAGTCTAGAGTCTAGAGTCGGACGCTTACCCGACTAAGCCACCCAGGCGCCCACGCATGTTCTGATGTCTTTAAGAGGCAGACAGGCCAACACAGCCGCTGACACCGGTCAAGCGGTGAAGGGAATGGGGGAAACAACCCTACCGCAATGAAAACAGCTGAGTGTACCTCAGTTACAAACGCCACCTGCCATCAGCCCCAGGACCAGGGAGCAAGAGGGTGTGGTCAGGACTTCGCAGGCTAAAGACAGCACAAACCCCCTTCTAAAGAGCCGGCTGCTTCTGGGCTCCAGCGACTGCCAGGAACTGGGGATGCAGGATGGCTCAGTGTGGCTCCGCGAGCCAGAAATTCAGATTTTTTACGTGACATCTTTTGATGTTTACGTTTCCGCAAAATGAGACTGCTGAATTTGGATCTAAATTTCCCTGTGCCATTTTTTTTTTTTTACTATGCAAAATGTGATATTTTCCACTTTTGTTTGTTTTTGTTCTTTGCGAGGTGTACAATGTGATGATTTAATACAGGTGTACAGGGTGCAATGGCTGTGGCCCTCTCCAATGACCTGAAGAGACCAGAACATCACAGGTGAAGAAATACTAAGTCATCAGGCTCCCAACACTCACCAGCTTCAATCTGAAAGTTCTACGCTTAAGAAACATCGCGGCTGGGTCCCTCCTCCACCCCACCCAGGATGGGGCATCAACTCTTTCTCACTCTCGATTTTCCTTCTTAACAGAACGTAGAAACCCACTCACTTACTGAGTTTCTCTCTCTCTCTCTCTCTCTCTCTCTCTCTCTCTCTTTCTCTCTTTTTTTAATTTTTTAAAACATTTATTTATTTATTTTGAGAGAGAGAAACAGAGAGACAGAATCCCAAGCCTGACGCGGGGCTCCATCCCAGGAACCTTGAGATCATGACCTGAGCTGAAGTCGAGAATTGGATGCTTAACCGATCTACCCAGGTGCCCTGGGTGTTTTCTTTTAAACAGGTAACCGGGTTGCCCACCCACCTCCTCCTTACCTGGTCCCCACCCTGGACACCCAGCTCTCCCAGCAACGTGCACTCTGACCACACAGAAGTGTGTTTCTTCTTGCAAAGTTACGAAACATTAAGAACCTAAAATACGAGGTAAGTGACTCGTTCGAGCATTTGAGTGCCTGCTGTATATGCCAAGATCTGCAGCGACAAGAGTTCAAACCAACACAGGCTGTGATGTCAGGAGCTCAGCCTCGTGGAGGAATCGGCCACATAAACGGATGCCCCAGGGCGCAGTCTGGCTGGCCTCGTAATCCAGGCAGGCCAATCTCCAGTGGGGGCAGAGGGTGGGGTCGCCAGCCCCGCCCTGGGAGCTGGGCAGCCTGACAAAGGACGGACCTGAGCCGTGCCTTCCAGGGTGGCGAGTCGACTCCAGGTAAAGGAGGAGGGTGGCGAAGGGGCATCCAGACACAGGCGCAAACGTGCAGACTCGGGAGAGGAGGGCTGTGCCCGAGGGACAAGAAACAGTAGGTTCTTTGTGCAGGTGGAGCTTCGAGGAGCAGGGGCGGGGCAGCAGAACAGGGAGAAGAAAACGGGGAACAGCTGGTGACCACACGTTCGGGTGGATGGTGGGAGTCCCTCCGTCAAGAACGCAGCCTCAGCAGGCACAGGGCCCACGTTGTCTCGGTAAGCCATCTGTGCCACAGACCTTGCAGGCCAAAAATAGCTGAATATTACCAATTTCTTGTGATTCAGCCTCCTTCACTTCAAGGCACACACACTGATGCCACAGGGCCCACCTGGTGGTCCGGCGGAGGGCCCGGCCAGCGGGCGGAAGGGCCTAGACGCAGTCCTGCCGCCCCACGTCTTTCTGACCGCCCCCTCTGCCAGGCAGACGTAACCTCTTGGTCTCGGGCACCTGGGAACCTCCTTTTGGGGATGCGTCTGGTACTTATAACCACGGCCCACCTACTCTGTTTCCCGTTCCTGCCCCCGTTCCTGATCCCGTTCCTGACAACGGAGTGTCGGAAAAACTTCAGGTATCACGGGTCATAAAGCCCGCAGTGACAGGCGTTTGTCACGCGTCTGTCTTTCTGGAGAGGCAGAGTGCGGTTTGTCTCCTACAAACTTTACAGAGCCACTGCTTTGCTCGCTACCCGACACGTAATCGGTTCTCAAAAATAGTCAGCCGGGGCGCCTGGGTGGCTCAGTCAGTTAAGCATCTAACTCTTGATTTCAGCTCGGGTCATGATCTCATGGTCGGTGAGTTCCAGCCCACATCCGGCTCTGAGCTGACAGCACGGAACCTGCTTGGGATTCTCTCTCCCTCTCCTTGTCTCTTTACCCCTCCCCCACTTGCGCTCTCTCTCTCTCTCTCTCTCTCTCTCTCTCTCTCTCTCAAAATAAATAAACGAAAAAAAAAAATCAACCAACCAACCATCCTGGGTTTAAATGAGGCTGAAGAACGGGGCGCCTGGATGGCTCAGTCGGTTGGGCATCTGCCTTCAGTTCAGGTCATGATCTCTCAGTTTGTGGGCTCGAGCCCCGCGTCGGGCTCTGCGCTGACAGCTCGGAGCCTGGAGCCTGCTTCCGATTCTGTGTCTCCCTCTCTCTCTGCCCCTCCCCTACCCCTGCTCTATCTCTCTTTCTCAATAATAAATAAACGTTAAAAAAAATTAAAATGAGGCTGAAGAGGAAGAGACGGATCCAGATGGCGGTCGTATCTTCCGGAGACACATTTCGGGAGTCGTGTTCTTCCCTCCCCCCCAGCCCCCAGCCCCAGCCCGTGCCTTCCACGGCCGCCCGTGAGGAATGTACCTGGTCTCTCCGGGAAGGAAAGTGATGGGCATGGTCTCCGGGCAGCCCTGGCCGGGATGCCAGCTGGCTTTGCAGGCAGAGCAGAATTCCACATCACAGGCCTTGCACCGCACCAGCTGGGGTGTCTGCAGCCCCATGTCCTGGAGCTGGCACACGGCCTGGCAGGTGGAAGTAGGGCACCAGGTCCGACAGGGGTCCAGCAGCACCTCTAGCACAAGGACAAAAACAGCCACGTCAGAGTCCACACACGAAGGATCTCACGGTATGTTCGGACTGAGGGATCTCGTCAGCGCAGGGCTGCGGGTCTGTAATGGGGTGGGAACGTCCGGACCGCGTCGTCTGACATCCTATGCCCTTCGTGATCGGGTGCCCGTCTGGTTCTTTCTCCTCCCCTCCAGACACTCCCTGCTTATGACCCCCCCCCCCCGCGCCCCCCCCCCCCCCGCCCCACACAAAACACACTCAGAGTCCTTTAGAGATGCTGCTGTCTGAACCCGGGTGGTACCCGGGATGCCCCTGCCTGCGTTACATCCAGGAAGCCTTGCCCGACGGCGGGGCAGGATTTTCTCCGAGTGCCCACAGGCCACGGTCCAGGCAGGCCTTCTGCCCCCTCGTCTGCCTCCCCAGGACGCAGTTCTCTAAAGTCAGGCCCGTGTCTTCAGTCTTGCAGCCTCACCACCTCGCCTCGGGCGAGGCGCGCAGCAGGCGCTCGGATGATGCCCAGTAAGGGGGACAGAGAGAGAGGAGGGAAGGAACGTGGCCAAATTCTTCTCCACAAACGGCCCGCTTGCCCCAGGCTGCCGCCCTTCCCAGATTTCAGTCTAAGCCGTGGGCTAACTACTGTGTGAAAGGGCCGGGTTTCCCATCCAAGTGGAGCCCAAACTGCTAAGAAGCCCCACTAGGGGAAGTTAGGGAGGAAGCGCGTTTTGAAAAACAGGGCAGCCCTGGCCAGGATGCCACTGACGTTCCCACTCCTCCGTGTCCCGGTGCAGAACTGGCAAGTCTTTGAATCATCAGTCCCGAGCTGCCCCTGCCTCGTGAGCCTGGTCATTCGTCTCATTCAGCGCTTGTCTGGGGTGACACTGAATCCTCAGTGACGGGCAGCAGCCAGGACCCGACAGGAAACCGCACAGAATGCGAAGTCTCTTCCAGAAAGCTATCGTGGGCCAAAGGATTACGGACTATTTTCAAAGGCCCTCAAGTAGGCCACTGGTTTCTAAGCCTTCCAGCAGTTGCTCTGGGGAAGTAACCCGAGACCGCCGAATTTTGCCAGGGAAACTTGGAAGGCAATGAAAGGCACTTGCAAGTCTCCTGGCCGTGTGACCCACCGACGGCCAGGGTGGGTGAAGCTCACCTGCGTGGAAAACGGGATCTGTGTGCACTAGGGATCTACCACAGCCTGGGGGGGGCTGGACGTGGGCTGGACGTGTGCCCAGACTTCACCTACACGGGCCGCCCCGGGACACACGTAGGCGGTGCCACGTTCCCCAATGAAACAGGGAGGCCGGATTCAGCCCTCTAGGAATAAGCTGCGTCAGGTACAACCCTGAAGGCTGTCTTCTATTCTGGGGACTGGCAAACGTTTTCTGCAGAGGAGTAGACAGTGAGTATTTTGGTCTTGGAGGGTCATGCGGTCTCTCTCCAAGCACTCAGCTCTGCTCCTGGGGCACAGAAGCAGCCATGTTGATCTGTAAATGAGGGTTCCAATAAAGCTTTATTTATAACGCCAGGCCATGGGCCCGGCCCCTCTGGCCAGCTGGCCATGGCTGGCCCACTCCTGCTCAAATGCAAGTCCTCCCCTGACCTGTTTTTCTGAAGGAGGACTTAATCGGGGGGCAGGAAACCATCACACTGGTAGGTCTAGGGGAAGATTTAGTAGAACCTATTAATATAAAGGAACTCTGGAATCCAGGAAAAAGTGCTGCTTTTTAACCGATTTCTGTTAGAGTAATGAAAAATCTTTATGATGTTCCTAATTGTGAGTGAATGAGTAAAATCAGCTCTTCTCATCAGTTGAGTTTCAGGGTTTGCTTTTTTAGGGAAGTTTGTGGCCGTCAGATCCCAGGTGGTGCCTCTGAGGCACGTGTGTGCGGAGCCAGCCTAAGCCGATGGGATGGGAGAAAGGAGGAGGGAGCGAAGGCCCCACGGAGGTCCCCCCTGGGGAATTAAAGCTAGGCAGGTGACCCCTCGGCCCTCCCCCTGCCCGGCCTGATTCACGTCCTCATGTTTCTACACGGCTCTGCCTTGGTTGCTCGTGAGTGTGTTAGGGGAGCCCAGCTCCACCCCAACTAGATTCCGGGGTCCCCTATGGGCACGGCCCCTGAGGGAGGGCGATGCCGGATGGGGGCCCCCAGCACAGCAACCCCCACGTGACACGCAGAGAAATCCTCAGCCTGTTCTGTTTTCTTTCCAGATGGACCCCATGGTTAGTGCTGATCTGAGAGCTTCGGTGAACACGCTGCCCTTATGCAGACGCCTCTGGTTCCCAGGACCCTCCTGCCCCTTCCTCTACTCTGGCTTCAGGGAGGGGCTGGCTCCCCACGCCGCCGGTGACCCCTCCTCATGCACCTATGGCTGTGCCCCATCCCCCCTCGCCCAGCAAACGGAGCTACAAGCCAGCCTCGTCCTCAAAGGCCCAATTCTATCATGGAGTGCAGGGTGAGCAGATCCAGTTAAGGTTTCCATGGCAATGACTTAAATTTTGAGACTTTTGTCCTCGTGGAGCTGTGACAGGCTCTCCCCTGTCCCCTGGGGAGAGATTCCCTATCAGAGAAGCAAAGGGCAAATAATCTGTCCCATCTGCCAAATGCAAACATCCTTCCCCTGCTGCCAGGGCACCACAAAACCTGTGAATATGGCCCCAGGGTTTTTGACTTGGACTTCTATTAATATTCCTCTCTTCACCCCCACTCCTGAATTCTGCCAGCTGGTGTAGAAGACAGGAATCGATCAATAAGAAAATCCACTGGGAAACACCAGAGCGCTATTCTTTTCAGGACGCGTGTAGGTATACACATCTAGACCTGTCGATCACATACACGTATATATAAAGTACGTTACGCATGTTGTATCTTGTATGTGTTATATCCAATATTTTATATAGACATTTCTATGTATAGCATGTATTGTCAAACAAGGCAAGCAGCATATTTTTTGGCATACCAGAAGAAACCAATCTCAAATCCCATCTCCCAAAGATACATGAATAACAGATTAGGGGCGCTTGGGTGGCTCAGTCGGTTGAGTGACTGACTTTGGCTCAGGTCATGATCTCACAGTTTGTGAGCTCGAGCCCCGCGTCAGGCTCTGTGAGGGCAGCTCAGAGCCCGGAGCCTGCTTCGGATTCTGTGTCTCTCTCTCTCTCTCTCTGCCCCTCCCCCGTTCGCACTCTTGTCTCTCAAAAATAAACAAACGTTAAAAATATTTTAAAAAATAGATTAATGAAGCAGGTCCCTAATTGCTCTGTCTATAAAAAGCCCAAGACTTTTTAAAAAGGCGCTATTCTTTTTTAAACATGGTTTTCTCTGAGAAGCACACTACAAGAGGGGGCGGGCCTGGCGTCCCGTCCCTCACTGACACGGGCTTTCACGGCACCGCTGGCCAGGCTGGCCAACTGGCTACGACACGGAGGCAGTGAGTTCCATCCCGTGGGGATCCCTGGCTCTGGTCAGGCCTGATGACCGATGGGTGAGCCCAGCAAGTCGGTTCATCTCTCCGGGCTCTATTCTTGTTTAAAGCACCGACACAATGCTGGACAAGACGCCCCTCCAGCATGCATCTGACCTGCACGCGGCTGTCAGGCGAACCCGGGAGGCTGCAGGCCCTGTCTCTGGGTGGCAGGGGCTTTGGGACAGAGGAACACGCAAACAAGCACCAGCAGCCCGGCCTGGCGGAGCTCAAACAGGAGCACAGGTACAGCGTCGTGGGGCATGCGAGTGAGGGAGTCTCCCAGAGAGCCTGCCTCCACCAGCCTCTGGAGGCTTCCAGATGGGCAAGGGAGCACTCGGGGGAGAAAAACAGAGGCGCCCGCGTGGCTCAGTCAGTTAAGCGTCTGACTCGGTTTCAGCTCAGGTCGTGACCTCACGGTTTGGGAGTTCGAGCCCTGCGTTGGGCTCTGTGCTAACAGTGTGGAGCCTGCTTGGGATTCTCTCTCTCCCTCTCTCTCTGCCCCTACTCCACTCGTGCTCTCTCTCTCAAAATAAATGAATAAACTTTAAGAAAGAAAGAAAAAAAAGAAAGAAAGAAAGAAAGAAAGAAAGAAAGAAAGAAAGAAAGAGAGGGAGGGAAGGAGGGAGGGGGAGGGAGGGAGGGAGGAAGGGGGAGGGAGGGAGGGAGGGAGGGAGGGAGGAAGGAAGGAAGGAAGGAAGGAAAACAAGCCCCACAGCCTCCGGCTTGTCAGAAACCCAACTGGAGGAGTGGGGGAGATCAGATTAAAATCAGGGTTGCTAGACTTGAAATTAATAAAACATGCTGTGTCAACCACACTTCAATTAAACAAGAGAGAGCAGAGCGATCAAGGCTGTTATATCAGATGAGTCATTCTAAGACCCAATGGAGACAATGTCTGCAACTTAAAGCCACCACAGAACTGTTCAGTAACTAACTGTTGTCAGAAGATCTGGGAACTGGGTTTTCTTCCAGGGTACCCTCCCTGGCTGCATTTCAAAAGGACAGAACAGGCTGAAACTTGCTCTATGATCCTACCTCAAAACTTGTTCAGTGCACTAACTAGAAGTAACAGCTTTACTTTTAGCTCTGACATCTTGTTTTTTAAGTTTATTTATTTGTTTGGAGAGAGAGAGAGTGAGTAAGACAGGCTGAGAAGGGCAGCAAGAGACAGAGAGAGAGGGGGGGAGAGGGGGAGAGAGAATCCCAAGCAGCCTCCACGATGTCACCAGAGAGCCTGGCACGGGGCTCAAACTCACCAACATGGGATGAAGACCTGAGTTGAAATCAGACGCTTAACTGACTGAACCCCCAGGCATCCGTCCCTCCTTTAGCTCTGACATCTTAATGCTTCATTCAGAAGGGTCTTTGGTCATACTGAGTCTGAGTTCACTTGGTGTTTTTGTGACTTTTCACATAATGCTAGCAAAATGTTCTAAAGTCATGAGTTTGAGAGATTCCATTAAGCTAAGTCAAGCTGGCTTCCTTTTTATGCAAAGTTTTTATAAGAAAAAGTCTTTGACTAAACCAAAGCACTGGAAATTACAAAGTATTTGAAAGAACAAAGTCAAAATTATTAGGTAGGAAAATTTATCCAGCTGCATTTTTAAATTAAATTCCAGGCCAGGAAAGTTAATTCTCTTGTAACCCAAATAACTGCCAGTTTCTGTCAGGATTCTCTCCAGAAAATATTTTCAGGAGAGCCTGAAAGTCTCAGAAATCCGAATTCATCAATTTTATAGCTCCACATACTGACTCTTGTATCACATGGCATCACATTTAAGCTGTAAACCACCCCAAACTAAATGATATATGGCATTTAAATAAACAGGCTCTTGAAAACAATTTCAGTGCCATCAAAATCCTGTTTGATTTTATTTTTTTTAAGTTGGCCACACACTGCCTTTTTTTGTTTTCCAGAAGTAAGCCTCTAAAAGAAATGCAACTATCTTAGCATTTCTTAAGGAAAAAAGAAGTGGGGGGGAAGGGGAGAAGGAGAAGGAGGAGGAGAAGGAGAAGGAGAAGGAGAAGGAGAAGGAGAAGGAGAAGGAGAAGGAGAAGGAGAAGGAGAAGGAGAAGGAGAAGGAGGAGGAGAAGGAGGAGGAGGAGGAGGAGAAGGACAAGGAGAAGGAGGAGAAGGACAAGGAGGAGGGAGGAGGAGGGAGGAGGAGGAGGAGGAGGAGGGGAAGGACAAGGAGAAGGAGAAGGAGAAGGAGAAGGAGAAGGAGAAGGAGGAGAAGGAGAAAGAGAAGAGGCGCCTGGGTGACTCAGTTTGTTGAGTGTCCGACTTCAGCTCAGGTCATGCTCTCATGGTTTGCGAGTTCGAGCCCCGCATTGGGCTGTCTGCTGTCAGCCCAGAGCCTGCTTCGGATCTTCTGTCCCCTCCCTCTCTGCTCCTGCCTGGCTCAGGCTCGCTCTCTTACTCTTGTGCACTCTCTCTCTCTCCCAAAAATAAACATGGGGGAAAAAAAGAAAAGAAAAAACTTTCCACATTCAGCTAAGCTGGGAATCTCTTGACACTCTGCTCTGGTCCATTCTGCCTTCCAGTCCCATCTTGATGGTGTTTCCCAGGGTTGTGTCTCAGTCGTGAGCGCCCGATGCAGACCAGGCTCTGGGTACCAGACCGGGAAGAGGGGAGGGCATGCTCGGACCATTCCAACCTGAGCTGAGGTCAGAGTTCGGATGCGTTATCCGCACAGCGAAGTTTTGCGCAAGGAGCGTCACCTGCCCACGTCTGTTATTCTGCTCCTTTTCAGAGGAGCCCAAGGTCCAGGACATATATGCAAATGAAGGCAAATGGAATTGATGGGCTCTTTAGAACATCATCTGATGACCCTGGCACACTTCAGAGAGCAAAGCTAAAGACCAGTCCTGGATGTCCAACCCGTGTGAACGCTTTGCGACGGCCACCTCGAAAATGACGCCGTCGCTGCTCTGCACATGCCACACCGTGCTCCTGGAGAACCCCGAGGTCTACGGCAGGTCCGGCTCCCACCACGAGGGCTGTGCAGGGCCCTCTGGGGGCCTGAGGGGGATCTGGTCCACACCGCGCCCCACCCACTAGAGCTGGAAATCAGGCGAGCTAGTTAGTCTCTGGGGTGTCCTGTTCACACAGGACGACAACCAGCAGGGCTGTCCGGACACTTACTGAGACCAGGGACTCAGCACCAGGTGCACAGTGAATGTGGAGGACCAGGGTGCTTTCCTGTCTGGATGGCAGTCATCATAACTCACCTATGCTTGGTCTCAGAACTTCCTTGTGTGCCTTTGGATCTTTTAAATTCTGCACAGGTCCCAGAATTTGGTCCTCAAACTATTAGTCCTAACCCGGCTGAAGAATAACAACACCCCGTGAGGGTCAAATCTCTTTAGAACACCCCCTAAGGCCAAATCCCTGTAAACGAGTTATGTTTCATGAATCCTTCTTATGACCAAATGACCTTATGACCCAACAACAGTCCTTCCAACTGTGAGCTCTGCAGAGAATTCAAGGTGACAAATTTCACAGGGTGCCTGAGTGGTTCAACCGGTCAAGCGTCCATCTAACTTTGACTTTGGCTCAGGTCATGGTCTCACGGTTTGTGAGATCAAGCCTCACGTCGGGTTCTGTGCTGAGCAAGGAGCCTGCTTGGGATTCTCTCTCGCCCTGTCTCCCTGCCCCTCCCCCAGCTTGCACACGCTCTCTGTCAAAGATAAACATTAAAAAAACTTTTTTTGAGAGTGACAAACTTCAGAAATCCAATTTACATGGACTCTTTCACTGTGGTAGCCAAATGATGCGTAATCCTATCCGCCAGAAGTGCTCTCCCCGCCGAGTTACCTTTCTTCTATCAGAGGAATCATCACCGGCTAATATGCTAGGCCACCTACCTCTTTCAAATTGTAGCTTTTTATATCTTTGCATAATTTCAGCCGCCACCATGCACTCGATCTAGAAAGAAAAAAAAAAAATACAAACAAGAAGTGTAACAAGCCGACGGCTAGACTATGATACCAGGTCAGCCTAAACCGAACCCACGGCACCCGCAAAGCCAACCGAGCAGGGCACAGTTGCACGCGTTAAAGACCGGATTTGTTCGGGGGCTCGTGCCTCGTCTTCCTGCAGGTGGCCTTGCTTAGGGCAGGCGGCATCGGGGCAACTGATCGCAGTTTCCAATCCTTCTTTGATCAAGAGCTCGACATACTGTTTCAGGCACTGAAAAGAAAAAAAAAATCAGAGAAGTATCTGTAAACATCTTTACTTCCTTAAGGGAGAAAACTCAGGAGGTGCGGAAGAGGTGATGAATCGAGCACGTTGTTCCCTTACGGTTTCGTATGTTCCCTGGGTAGCCCATAGCAAACACCGAATGAGAGGTTTCATTCACTCAAGTACTGATGGGGCGCCCCCTGTGCCATGCTGGTCACAGAACTGAGGCTGCGGGTGGGACCCCTGCACACGACCTCAGCAAACACCAAGCCAGTGAGTCTAACAGGAGGAGGAAGGCCGGGAAGGAATATTTCTCAAATACATATTAGACATCGGGCACCGGACTCAATTGTTATACTCCATTGTTTCATGTACTCCTTAGAACATTCTTTTTTTTTTTAATGTTTATTTATTTTTGAGAGAGAGAGAGAGAGAGAGTGTGTGTGTGTGTGTATGTGTGTGTGTGCGCAGGGGAGGGAGAGAGAGAGGAGGAGACACAGAATCTGAGGCAGGTCAGAATCTGAGCTGTCAGTACAGAGGCCGATGCGGGTCTCGAACGCACACACCACGAGAGCATGACCCGAGCTGAAGTCGGACACTTACCCGACTGAGCCACCCAGGCGCCCCTACTCCTTAGAACACTCATACAGGACAGGCATGACTGTCCCATATTTCAGGTGTGAACACTGAGTCACCAAAGGAACTTGCCAGCTTACCCAGATAGCCAGGGCAGAGCCCAGATTCAAGCCCAGCCTATCTCGACTCGGAAATGCCCCCACACTCTCCCTTAGGACCCTCTGCCGATCCTTACTGACACCCCGCTTACTCAGTGATAACTTACTACAACCTCACCTACGGGGTGGACTGTTGCAAAGTCTCAGGTCAGTCAAACAGAAAAAGCAGGAGGCACAGCAGGGTTCTAGCGAGGATGATGAGGGTGTACCCTGTGCCGATTTACTCCTGCTTCAGTCTACCAGCCTGGGAAGCCCACACTCCCCTGCAAAGCACATTATAAAGCCCAATTAAAAGAAAAAACATGGGGGCGCCTGGGTGGCTCAGTCGGTTCAGCATCTGACTCTTGATTTCAGCTCAGGTCATGATCTCCCGGATTGTGGGATCAAGCCCTGAGTCAGGCTCTGTGCTGACAATTCAGAGCATGCTAGGGATTCCCTCTCTCCCTCTCCTTCTCTCTCTCTCTCTCTCAAAGTAAATAAATAAACATTAAGAGAAAGAAAGAAAGAAAGAAAGAAAGAAAGAAAGAAAGAGGAAAGAAAAAGAAAGGAAGGAAGGAAGGAAGAGAGAAAGAGAAAGAAATAGAGAAAAAGAAAAAGAGAGAGAAAGAAAGAAAGAAAAAGAAAGAGAGAAAGAAAGAGAAAGGAAGAAAGAAAGAAAAAGGAAGGAAGAAAGAGAGAGAAAAAAGAGAGAGAAAGAAAGAGAGAAAGAAAGAAAGAAAGAAAGAAAGAAAAAGAAAGAAAGAAAGAAAAGAAAAGATATAGCTTTCCCCAGTAAGCTCACTACCAAAAGTAAACAGAGACAGACTTTGAAGAGCTCAGAGAAGAACTCAGAGTACTAAACCTGGGGCCATTAAGTGAAGAGAAACCAGTGTAAAAATGACAACAGCATATCCTCAAATCAACTTGCGATCACAGCCCAGTTCAATATTTGGGGTTCATGAGGCCAACACCACTGTTATAATAACACTATTAAAAGTAATGGTGATTCATCGAGAAAAGCCCATAAGCTATGTTTCCCAAGCCTCCACTTCCCCCCAGACGTGTTCCGCATTTCCCTAGAAGGATGCGTGGTCATTGCTAATGGGTGTGCCTCAACTGTCCCTGTCCCTATGCCCGGGCTAAGTCTTCCTCTCCTCCTACCAGCCTCGTTTTCCCGACCTGCACTTTGGGGTGCGTTAACCCACCTCCTGGTGGAGCTGTAAGAACTTCACGCAAGAGAATCCAGAAGACCGTGTGGAAAGCAGCATATGCCTGATTATGTAAAGAATAATTTGATGTAAACGGGTAATTTCCACCGTCGTAGCACATCAGGATACGTCGTCCACGACAGACCCCAGGTAGCAATTTCTCTTAAAAATACCAATCAAGGTCATCCTCGGAAGGAGCCAATCCCTGGAGCCTCCCTCCAGAGCGCTAAACAGAACGCATGGCTTCACCTGTCACCTGCCACGCTGGTGCCCAGACCCCGGCCCCAAGTTCAGCCTGCCCTCCTCTGTCCTGCCTGGGCCCCCGGTGAGTGCAGTCACCCCGAACGTCTGTCACTCACAGACCACAGACAGTTTACCGGCACGATGGCTGGGAAGAGAACTCCCGGAGAACCAGGCGTGGATGAGCCCCGCAACGAGGCACAGGATGGTCCCGGGGGTCCACTCATCGGAACCAACATCACAAGCGGGGGAACAGCAGAGGAAGAGGGAGCAGTCACACGGAGCCTCCGGTGGGCCCGGGCCCTGTCGCAGCAGCTGCTCGGGGAAACGGCAATGTTGCGGCTTGGTGGCCGCGACCCTCGCAGCAATGGTGTGTTTACAGCCAGGACGAACGTGGAATGCCCTGTTTACGGCTCGTACCGCACGCGGAGGGAGAAAGACCGCAGGCTTTTGGAGCCAGACAGACTCATGGAATCCTTGTAGGCAGAGGCCACGGCCGGGCTCCTTGGCGGGTTCGGGCCGCAGCTCCCTCAGCCATAAAATAGGGATGCCCCGCTTGCTGGGCTCTGGGGACTGAAAGAAAGAACGTCAAAGCGCCCGACACAATTCCTGGTATGCGGCCCGAGCCAAGCAAACAGCGACTGCCGTTTCCTGCGCTTTGTCTACCTGTGCGTGTTTCCTACAGTCACAGGCATAAAAACAAACCAAAACCGTAGCCACAAGAGGATTCGTTTACGGTTTATAATCAGTTTGTCTTGGGGCGCCGGGGTGGCGCCGTTGGCCAAGGGACCGACTTCGGCTCAGGTCATGCTCTCACGGGCCCCGCGTCGGGCTCTGTGCTGATGGCTCGGAGCCTGGAGCCTGCTTCCGATTCTGTGTCTCCTTCTCTCTCTGCCCCGCCCCCACGCATGCTCTGTCTCTGATTCTCTCTCTCTCAAAAATAAATAAAAACATTTAAAAAAAAAACACAACAGACTTCGCATGGAGCAACGATGAGTGTGTCACGTCTGGCTGGGAGCGAACATCCCCGGCCCCTCAGATGCATCTGTGCTGTTTGCAAAATGATTATAACGAGTACGCTCTGGGAGCATCAATTTGTTTACTACATAAAGAGAGATGATCTAAGTGTCTGACCAACCATCCACTGAAAACAAGCCCGGTCTTCTTCCAGATACGCAGTGGGTCATGACTCACAAGTCATGGTTTTCAATTTAATAGCTAAAAGATGTCTTAAAAGGCACACACAAAAATGGGCAGAGAAGCTCAGTAAACTACGCAGTACAAAAGCAGATATCAATGGACTTCCTGCTATCATATTAATTATAGCTCCCAGTGATCAAAGGTCTTCACGTTAGCTGTTAGCCCACTATCCACAGCCTTCCATTTCCCAGATGAGAAAACAAAGGCTAGGGGAAGCTCAGAATGGCCCCGAAGGCATACTCTGTAAGTAAGGGAGCGGGCACTCACGCGTGCCAGAGTCCAGACAGGTGAGTCTTTGTTTCTGGATTTTAATTTCTGCCTTCTTCCTCAATTAACAACCCTTTCAAATGTAATCATCTATTATGCATCTTCAGTGACCTCATCAGTGTTTTTGTTAGAACGGAGAATTGTATGTTCTTTAAACTGGCAAAGTCTAGGGGCGCCTGGGTGGCTCAGTTGGTTAAACTGGCAAAGTCTGAGTCAGCCAGGAATGTATCTGTACGTGCCCATGATGCTCAGATGCAAGGACGGTCCCAGACACCAAGCCCTGGACAGCCACTGTGGGGGGAGGGGCTCATCTGTAGGTCATGGTCGTGCACTGTGCCCGACGTCCCAGTGGGAGGACAGGGGCCCCACCCGGACGGGGTCAGGAAGGCTCCCAGAAGTGACATGCTGGCCAGAAGGACAAGGACATCCCAGGAAGGGGGGTGTCTTCTGCACAAAGGGCAGGAGGAGGGAGGGGAGGTGTCGAGAGCCACGGAATGTTCCAGGAATTTCCTTTGGGACAAGGACATCCCAGGAAAGGGGGTGTCTGCTGCACAAAGGGCAGAAGGAGGGAGGGGAGGTGTCGAGAGCCACAGAATGTTCCAGGAATTTCCTTTTCCATTTCGTCTTCCAACAGCCTGAAACCCAGTTCCAAAGAGGAACGGCAATCCGTTTCCCGCCGAGCAGAAGCAGGCCGCAGAGACACAGGGCCCTGCCTCGGCTACAGCGAGTCTGAAGGTTGTGTGTTTTCTCACTTGAGGGCCTGGCAGCTGTGGAAGATCCGGAGAGCAGGAGAAAACTCCAGAAACCGTGCTCAGAGGGGCCCGAGGAGCCAATGCTCCTCAGGGATCCACTACTTAGGAACATCACGTGCAGGCAGGTCCACGCAACGGCGGTGGGACCCCAGTGAGCACTGTTTGAAGGGCAAGGACCCCGGAACTGCACAGCTGGCTTCACATCCCAGCTTACCAACTTGGCAGATGTGAGCAAGGAGCTTCACCTCCCCGAGCCCCCCGGGGTAAGCCTGCCGCCAAACCCGCTCCAGCCACCAGACCAACCTGCTGCAGCTGCGGTCACCGGGCGGGCGGGCACCACACGCCTTCCTTGGGCCTCAGCTCTGCAGCCGCCTGCAGCCACCGCCCCCTCGGGTATCAGCGCACGGCTGGCCCCCCACGCGGGGACACAGGCGTCCTACAGCCCTTCATAGGCTTGTGATTACAGATGCCGGGTAAAGACGCGGAGCGACAGATTGGCGTGGAACCCTCCCCTTCCAGAGCACCGAGGTGGAGGCCCTCAGGCACGGCTCTGTCACATGTCTGGGGTCTAGATCGATTCAGCCAGTAGGCACGGAGCACCTGCTTTGGTGACAAGGACCGCTGGAGCTTCGTGGGGGCAAGGGGGAGGCTTGGGGGGCCCTCACTTCACAACAATCAAAGCAAAGAGAGACACGAGCCAGTTGCGGGTGACGTGAGGACCGTCCTGGACGGGGCGGCTGCTCATTCAACACAGTCCGGCAGAGAAGGAAGTGTCCGTCCCCGTGTCAGGTCCACGCGAGGCACACAACGCCAGAAGGCTGTCTTGATGACCGGGGGTGTCAAACAGAGTGCCTGGGGCTGGACTGGACTTGCCCCATCAAAGGCTACATCACGAGAACCCAGTCTCAGCGGGGGGAGGGGAGACCTGAGCGGGGCAGGGAGACCAGGTAAAACGGCTCAGGCCCATGGTCCCCATCAGGGCCACGTGGCGCTCCAGCTTCGGGCAGCGGTGTTGGTGACAGCTCACGGGTCGGGAACTGGGCACATCCTACAGCCCAGCATGAAGCCACTAGGGACTGGAAAACTTGATCATCGAAACACGGCATCCCCCGGGGTCCCGCACGAGGCACAGGCAGCCCTGTGGACGGAGCGCCGGAGGACGTCCCGAGAGCCGGGCCGTGCCCAGTGCCTGGCGGGCTCCAATGAGGCGGGACCCGGAGTGGGGTGCAGTGAGGGGCTGAGGGAAGCCGGGAGGTGACGGTTAGGATGGCCTGAAGGGGGCCGCATCCTGCTCTGACAACCTGCAGGCTTGCTGGGGATTCGGGAGCCTGGGCACTTCTGCTCTCCGCAGGACGGATACCCCAGGGGAAGGAGGACTTTCTCCCGCACAGTGACCGACCGGGGGCTCCTGCACTCCCTTCCTTGGTGCAGAGGCCGAGCTGGCCAGTGGGGAGTGGACAGGTCCCAGAGAGTGCACCACCCTCCTGCAGGGAGGACACGCTCCTCCTCAGGGAGCACAGCCTCCTCGAGGGGGCACACAGTCCTCCCCAGGGAGCACAGCCGCTTCCAGGGAGCACAGCCTCCTCCCTAGAGGTCACGCCCTCCTCTGGGGAGAACACACTCCTCCCCAGGGAGCACACCCTCATCCGGGGAGCACAGCCTCCTCCCTAGAGGTCACACCCTCCTCCCACCACACCTGTAAATAAGCTGCAAGGGAAACAGCAAGTGTGGACGACGCTTTCTACCTGCTGAGTGTGAAAAACCAAAGCCACAGAGGAGCAAAACTGAGTGACCAAACCTCACCTTCCTCACAAAGAAGGCAGGTCAGGGGTGTCTGGTGGGATGGGGTTAACACGTACAGTAGAGATGGGAACACTAAGAGGCCAGCATGCCACCCACTCAACAAATTCAGATTCACCCCGGAGCAAAGTCTAGAAGCCAAAACCGTGCACGAACAGATGAGCCCCGGGGGGACGTCTGCCAAAGGGAGTCCGCATGCTTCTAAGTGCGGCTCTGGGATCATGCGTGTGTGGGGTGAAGGCCTGTGAGAGAAGGGGGTGCACGTGTATGACTCTGAGGACCCAAGCGGTGCAACTGCTCAGAGCTGGGGATGCCTGAGGGCTCATTCCAGTAGAGGGAGAGGCCGCTCACCCCGCCTCTTCAGGCCACGCGGTCTCCTCTGTCCACACCACTGAGGATGATTCCATCAAATGGCGATACCAACGGTTTGTGTGTTCTTTACCTCAGATAAGAAGGGGCCGGGAAGACGGGTGGGTGGATCCATCCGGGTACCTTGCCCAGGACCCCACCTGCCACAGACCTGGAAGGGTCTCCTGGAGGCGAACGCAGAGGTGGGCTTGGGGATGGAGAGTCAACTACACAAGACGGGGACAGAGAAAGCAGGCTCCGAGTGCCCGTTCTGGGTCGGAAGGTGCCAGGATCCAGGGGTGTATGACCTAGAGGGCAGCACGCGGATGAGTCCAGAGCGGCCCTCTAGCCCTGTGCGAAGTTCCCCAGAAAAGCAGGCGCCAGGAGTCAGCGTCGTCTTAGGGGCCGCTGGTGGACAAGCATCACGTCTGGGTGCAAGCGGCCAGTCTAAGCAGGCCTTTTCGTCTTTCTGGGCTGCAGTGGCCCCTCGTGAGATGGGAGAATTCTGCCCACTTCACAGGGTTTTATGACAGGTGCATGTGGTAAGTCACCAGCAGTTAACAAATGTTATTCCCTATCCTTTTCTATCCACCAGGTAGAGCTTCAGGGGGACCCTACAACAAAAACCACGCTGGCATGCCTGTGAGCGGCGTGGACAGAGAATCCGAGGGGTCTGGGTGACGCCTTGAGGCAATGCAGATCAGGAAGCTTGAGAGCCACGTCGACACAGAAAGGCCTTGCAGAGCTACGTGGCCACATGCCTGTCACCTTGGCAGCTGGAAGCCCCAGCCCTCTGGTCCATTCTCAGCCCTGGGCCCCAAGGCACCTCAGCCTGCAAGTGTGCCTTTTCCCATCTAGAGACCCCAGACTAGGAAGAGGCCCTCTACACCACGGAGCCCCCAGCCCACGGAGAAGAGGCCGGGAGTCTGTGCCCCTCAGAGGCCCAGGGTGCTCAGAGCACTTGGGACAGAGCTAATCCACCGGGCTCGTGGCCCCCAAACATCATACTGGCAGAGCAGGCCTGTGTTCAACCACCTCACATGGTTTCAGTCTCCCCTGTAGACTCTGGTTTGAATAGAGACCCTGAACTGCAGGACCCTTTGAAAACTACTTCCCAGGATTCACTCCTACCCTGGGGCGAGCCAGAGGTAGCTTCCTCTAACTCTGAAGACACTAACATTTCTCAGACTCGTCTCAGAGGAGGAGAGGCGGGATCCGAGCAAGAGTAGTTGTGACAGCGAAGAAGAGAACAGTCAGAGAAACACCTGAGCCATTTTAGAACTCAAGCTGCCTGCCGTTCCAGCAACAAACATTTTGTGTGAGCTCCACTATGTGGACAATGACACAAAACCAAACCCCTGCTCCTCTAGTGGAGGGTATAGGTAAGCAGACATCGTGACAACACAGTTGGACAAAAGGAACCAGAAAATAACAGGAGCTGGAAGCTTCCGACAGTTTGGAACCATTGAGCGTAGGAATAGAGAAAGTGGACAGAGAGAGTCAGGAATGGAGCTTTGAGGCTGGATAAAAGGGAGGGACCCAACTGCACGGTGGCATTTCCACTCAAGAAGAGTCTCAACTACAGAGGGGGTCACTTGAACTAGCTATTGAAGGACACGTGAGTGTGGACAGAGCCATCACGGCAGGCATGCAAAAGTGGGGGTGTCATGGTGTGATGGGGCCAGACGGGGAGGGTTTTGCTGGGGTTTCCACTGCTTTCTAAAGCGTAACAGTGACATAGCCGGCGGGGCCCGGAGGGGGTCCCGACCAGAAATCGGCAGTGTAGACGTGGGGGGAGACGAGCAATGTGCTACCTGCCTGGAAAGTGGGCGCTCTGAGGGCAGCCTTGGGTTATCCACCTCCCACGCCCGGCCACGGCCACACAGGAGGCAGAAAGCGTGGGGTCCAGAGTAGTGGGACAGGAGGACAGGAAATTGCTTTTGACCAGTCAAAATTGCTTTTTGACCTTCTTCCAGTCAGGCCAACTTTTCTGTGTGCCACGGTTTGCCATCGTTTGGCCGCTGTAGGAAGAGCATCGACTACACAGACACGAGTCTCGGCTCGCTCCGGGATGGGCTCCACCATTAACTCCTGGGGAACAGCATATACGGATGTGGCGAAGAGGCCTACGAGGTCAGAAACAGAGCCTGCATTTCAAGGCAGAGACGCCGGACTGCAGAGTCAGTTTCCCCATGAACCCTTTCCTCCTCGAGATCAATGTACCTCAGAACTTAAGTGTAACTCTTCCGTGATTATTTATTAAGAGGGCGTCCTCTGGTCTCACACAATTTTCTCTCTTCGCTCTTTCCCACGTCCCCACGTCTGTCCCCCGGGACATCACAACTCTCTGGCTGTGGCCGTGGCGGTGGGTTGGGGTGACGTGAGGCCCCACACCGGGAAGAAACGGGGCGTGGACACCTGCCCCACTCTCGGTCGGTCAACATGCACCTGCTTCCCCTATTCACGCTGCAGAAACGAGTGGAACTGTTCTCAACATTTTAATTTTTAATACCTGGGGGTGGAAAAAAAAATCTCCGCTGTCGCGCCATCTCCGAGAGCTGCAGGTACCCCGTCTTTGAGGGAACAGAGCTATCTTCCCCCTTTCAAAGTCCCCTGGCTTACATTAAGCATTTGATGTGAGTTAGAGTTGCTTGTTTTTACTACAATTCTCTACGAACAGAAACCCCAAACAGCAGCAGCGAAAGCGGGTGAAAGGCCAGGGAGGGAGCAGGTGACGGAGACACAGCAAAGTCGCCCAGAGGCGCAGGGCAGAGGGGACTGGACTCCACTGGTGGAGACAGAGGAAGACTTCGCTGCCGCCAAGAGGGAGGCGATGTGCACAAAGCGGATTCTCTAATCCACCCAGGCTTTCTCCCCCATCCTGCCGTTTCCCCTAGAAATGAAAGCCAGCGGCTGGTTCAAGCCCAAGTCAGAAGACGGAGACATAAATGTTTGCTGAGCTCATCTCCCCCTCTGTGAAACGGAGATGGTAACATTGAAGGTGCCGGTGCCCCAGGGACATCAGGAGACAAGCGAAATAAGGCCTGTGAAGCGTGGCCAGGAAGGAAGAACGCGTCTCCTGCAGAAGGCCAGGGACGGCCAGCTAGTGCCCGGTACTAACCTAGACATCTGAAACACACACAGGCAGGCCACCCAGATGGTCCATTTATAACGCGGTTAAATTCAGAAGCAACTTCTTTGGTTTCTTATAGTTGGAAGAAAACAGTTCTTTTTTTCTTTTCTGGACTTTCACCTCCCCCCCCCACCCTTGAATGGGAAGAACCATCAAGTAGAATTCAATTAAGATGATCTGAAAATAAACCCCTACACCCTCATTTTCCCTTTCCAAAGGGTCAGATGCTGGGTCTGAGTTAGGTCTGATGGAAAGCGAGGTCCCTATAATCACTACCAGCAGATCATCTGGCCCCCAAATAGTGCCGGAGACAATCTGTGGAAATTTAAACGTGATGTCAACATCCCCTCTAACACCACACCAGCGAAAGGTGAGGCGCATAGCTGAATATTCAACCTGTGCACGATCACTAGGTCAGCACTCTTGTAACCTCAAGCACAGAACTGTACAATTCAATTTAAAATGAGGAACGGTAGGGGCGCCTGGGGGGCTCGGTCAATTAAGCGTCTGACTCTTGATTTCCGCTCAGGTCCTGATCTCGCAGTTAGTGAGTTCGAGCCCCGCATCGGGCTCTGAGTTGGCAGTATGGACCCTCCCTCTCCCTCTCGCTCTGCCCCTCCTCCACTCCTGCTCGCGCTCTCTCTCTCTCAAAATAAATAAATAAACTTAAAAAAAAAAACTAAAAATTGAGGTAAGGTGAAGCTTTTCCCTTCTGGAAAGGCGAGCACGCGCCGTGATCAGGTCTTCTAAATTGCATCATCACTAGCTTCTAAAATTCTGTTTGATCACTTTTGGATCACGAGCACCTGTGACGGCCATCTACCCGGGTGCCCGACTGATTTGAAGGAGGATTCCTTCAGCAACCGCGTGACAGACTCGGTCGCTGGCAAGGGCGGGGTCAGAGATTTGCCGGGTGCCGCTAAAACCGAAAGCAGAGGCCTCCTCCCGAAATTCCTTCCAATAGTGGTTTTCTCCGGAAGGACCAACCAGAGTACAGAATATGCACTGGCACTGGGCGATGGTGGTCATCTGCTCCACCGGGTACTCCCCGAGACACAGCTTGCACGACACCAGCGGATCGAGGGCCAGGTCCCACGTGGGCCGGTACCGCGCTGTGGTCATGGCAGAACAGTCTGAAACGAGAGAAGCACAGGGCGTCAGACCCCGCGTGGCCTCCAGCAGAACCGAGGCAGGAGTCACCTCTCTCGGCTCCACATGGGGCCCCAGGGAGTGGCCAAGGGGCGGTCGGTGGGCCCAGGGATTTAGCTCATTTGGGTCCTCGGAGCTTTAACCAGGGGTCCCTGGGTCCCTTGGGTCTGTGGGTGACCCCTCCCCCCGCGCAGAGGGTAACGATCGTGTCTACCCTCCAAATGGCAAACCCCCTTGCCGCCTTCCCTCCATCCTTCTGATGGGCACTGAGTAAGACACGCCCCCACCCCCACCAACCGAGCACCTCATCTAGGAGGGCAAATCCTCAGCAAGCGTGGAGAAGAAGCTTCCATTAAAATAGTCTGATCAGACGGGACTGTTCTAGGGTTTCTGTTGCAGGAACATCTCAGGGAAGGCGGTGGAGGGGCGCCTGGGTGGCTCAGTGGGTTGGGTGTCCGACCTCGGCTCAGGTCAAGATCTCGTGGTTCACGAGTTCAAGCCCCGCATCCGGCTGTGGGCTGACAGCTCAGCGCCTAGAGCCTGCTTCGGATTCTGTGTCTCCCTCCCTCTCTGCCCCTCCCTTCCTCTCTCTCTCTCTCTCTCAAAAATAAACATTAAAAAAATAAATAATAAATTAAAGAAAGAAAGCGGTGGGTGTGGCCCCTCCCGCTCAGTCTTCAGTGCCCTCCGAATGGAATCCCCCTTTCCACACCACAACACCCAGGTGTTACCCGGCCCCCCCAGAAATAGCCCCAACACCACTGCCTCCTTAAGCACTGGCAGATTTTCTCAAACGTAAGCTTCGTGGAGGCAAGGGCCTTTGGCAGACTTGTTCATTTACACGGGTCAAGTGCATCCAACGGTGCCTGGTGTGAACCCCAGGCACCCCAGGAACTTCCCCATCCTCCGGGGATGTTCTCTGGTCACTTCCCAACCCGCCCACAGTCTGCTTCCTGATAGCATGTGTTTTCTCTTTGTATTTATCACACTGCTTGCTGCTTGGGGAAGACAGGGAAGGTGCGTGCCTCTAGCCTCTGGCTCATCGCCTGACCCACAGCGACCTCTCAACAACTGCCTGTTGAGTGAATGAACAGATCCTTGTATCTCGGGCTACGTCTTCTCAGTCTGAACCCCTGGCACCCGATCTAAGCCCGGCAGTCAGTGTGCACCCGCAGTAGGTAAGCGTGCCCGTGCTCCCCAAACTCAGAACCGAGTACGATTCAGTTAAAATTTCAGGTGCAGTCCCCAGGCATCTGAACTCTGAGAGCTCCTACTATCCAGCTTTCAGGATCCAAACTGATTTAGACAACCTGGCATCCTTCTCTGCCCAACCTCACCTTTGAACTGAGGGACTAAATGACGTAGACAGCAAGAGACACCTGCATTCCCTGCTAGTTTGTGAGGCCACGAAGGGAGGATCCGTCTTGTCCTGCCTCATACTTACAGCAGAGGGATGGATACAGAATGACAAAGACCTAACCCACGAAGGAACAACAAAAATAAATCAGAACACCAACCAATGACCGGAACATACACAAAATGATTCTAGCATCTTGGAAAGATTCAAAGATGCAGGAGACACAATTCCCCGCCTTGGGGCGTCTTCAGATTCGGTTCGGGAACCCGCTTGGCCAAAGAGCAAGCTAACCGATGCTATAAGGCAGTATATGGTTTACGTGTGAAATCGGTGCTCAAGGCACTTGGTAAAGATGAGAGTAAGTCTGGGTAGAAGACTCCTCAGCAAACTGGAAGAGCTTCATGAGGAAGACGAAGCTTGAGTGTGGAAGGGAGGCTACGTTTCACATGGGGAACAGGGAGTGGCTATCAAAGCGGGAGGGAACAGGTTTCACCAGGCGGACCGAGCGTGGCAGGACCACAGCAGAAGCAACAGGAAACTCTGTGCTCTGAGGGCAAACTGAGCGTCCAGAACAATTACGGTGCGGCTGCCTGACCGTCGTCAGCCACGGTGTGCTTCCGTGGGTGAGGGGGTGGAGAAGCGCCACCTCCTGGGGTCACTGTGAGGTCGAGAGAGGTCATGTGCAGGACCTGGCACAAATAGGAAATGCTCAGTAAAGACCCCCGCTCCTCTTCCCCTGCAAGGTCTCATTTAGCCAGCTACTCCCAGGGGCGAGGAGTTGTCACGATGGCTTTCTCCAATCTACTCATATTCCCTTCTCGAGTTTCACCAGTCGTCGCTGTGGATCCTACACTGGGTGTCCAGGGCGGGGGAGAAGGTAACTGCAGAATCTTGAACTCAGACGGATTAGACACAAAGAACAAAGGAACATAAGTGATGAAAAATAACGGAGAAGCAGGGGGAGACCCTGACCTTTAAGAGCCCAAGCAAAGGAGGGCAGTTACTGGAGGCCGGCAGGAATCTGCACAAAGAGGAGAGATCAGCGGTCAGGGCAGGAAAGGGACGGCACCCAGGACCCCTCCCCGGAAAGCTAATCACTGGGAGCAACTTAGTCTAAAGTAAGTGTATTTTCTGTTGTTTGAAAAGAACTCTCTGACACAAACGCAAGGAACTTTTGGATTGGTCGGAGTCTCATAATTTGACCTACAAGCCAACGGGCCAACACTTAGGTGGCTTGGGGTCAGTGAGCTATCTCGGGGCACACATAACCCCCCACACCCCGTGGGATATGTGTGACATTCTTCAGGCACTTCTGGGTGCCCAAGAGCAAAGGAAAGGACAGAAAACAAACGGTTAAACTGATAAGAGTTCACATCAGTTCACAAACATCTTAGTACAACTACAAAAAAGGGGCAATCTTACCAATAACCTAAAGTCCAGAAACTCCCCCGTGTCTTAATGCTAATGCTTTGCTAGAGGCAAAAACCACCTTAGCCTGACCATAGCTAGGCCTCTGCTATCCCGGAAGTCTACTTTAGCATATGGAAATCCCTTAAGAAATGTCTTCCTGACTGTACCTCCCCCGACTCCATAGTGTATAACCCGTCACGCCTCACAACCCCAGTGCCACTCTTCCTGCCCACGGGTCCTGTTCCTGTGCTTTACTAAAATCACCTTTTTGGCACCAAACACATCTTCAAGAATTCTTTCTTGGCCGTCAGCTCCGAACCCACCCCCCCCCCCTCAAAAACCTCATCATCATTATTATTTTAAATGTCCACAAGCATTTCTGAATCCTGGGCTCGTGAACCAAGATGTTTTTTCTTTCTCTCTATCCCTCCACATCTTCTCTTGTTTTATTCCTCAATGATTTTTTTTTTCAAGTAACATTGCTTAAAGCTCACTGTACAGAGCGACGATTCCATTTTGACTATGGAGGCCCGCGAGCCCTAAAAGGGATCACAAACCTGTACCAGAGGCGTCGCAGCTGTGGGCGGCGGCTGCTGACTGGTGCGTCCCTCCCGGACAGCTGGGGGTAGGTGGCTGGGAGCTCTGTTGCAAAGGCCCAGTCTCGGATTCTGGAGGGCTCTGTAGCAGCGGTCTGAGGGTAAAGAGGTCCCACGTTGGAAGGGAGAAGGGTTCTGCCGCGTGGGTCACTGACTTTGGACAGACTAGCAAACTGTAGTTGTTTTCACTGCAAAAAATTACACACCGTACCCTCCCGCATCCACTTGCTGGGAAGGGTGAGAAGAAATGGATTTAGGACTCCTGGGACACTTTACCTGTCCGGGAAGTGGGAGTCACTGTCCTGCGTCAGGTTGAAAGCCCTGGGCATTAACCCATATGGACTAAAGGGACAGACAAGGCGCGAGCACAGAAACTGTATGATCAACTTAGTCTTTCAGGAAGTGCCAGGGATGGCGGTAACCTTCAGAAGCAGCACACACGAAAGCCGAAGGCCCCTGCTTTACTGTCCGCTGTTCAGTGTGGCCCCCGATCGGACGGCACCCCAGAACGCGCCACACGACGGCT
Source organism: Felis catus (assembly GCF_018350175.1). NCBI lineage: Eukaryota > Metazoa > Chordata > Mammalia > Carnivora > Felidae > Felis > Felis catus. The sequence continues at coordinate 135,615,068 of NC_058370.1, forward strand.
GACATCTAACCCTTCAACACAGAGTCCTCGCACGACGGCTGACATCTAACCCTTCAACACAGAGTCCTCACAGCCCCCACCCCGAGTCCCGGGCAGACCAGGGGTCACGTGAACGCTCGCCTGCCCCACCCACTGTGTACCACCTTCACCCTGGACCACTGGTCGCCTCCTGGCCTGGTCGCTCCCAGACTCTCCCCGCTCTTCCTGGCTTCTAGGCTTGGCTCTGTTTCCTGTTTACGGCCTCTCCGAAGATGTGATCCTTAGCACAAACTGCAGGCTTGACCTCTCACTTCCTTTCGTCCTAGACCGTGATTTCCACTTGACTTCTGGACACAGTGGCTTCCCACTGCCCTGCACGCCCGGCCCCTCCTTTCCCTCCCTGGGCGCTACTCCTAAAGCGGGTCAGATGCCAATTTCCTGGTCCCTCGTCAGTCGGTATTCTTTCTCCTCTAGACTGGATACTCTCTGAGGTGCCCCAAATCAGGATTCAAACGGGGGACAACGGGACATAACAAAAGATATTTTTGAAGCCCGTCATGGACCTTCCCGACACACAGGATGGGCTGAATATGATTTTACAAACACTGAACAGCTGCAAACTTGAAATAGGAATTTGCTAAGAAAATCACAATGCACAATAAAAGAAAAGAAAAAACAATCTTTGTTTTCCTAATGTGAAGGTCAAGTCCTATGAAGCCAACTATTTTAAGCACATCTGGTCAATGACAAGCGTTGCTCAATGTAAGTAATTCAGAATGTTTATCAGGCAAGTTACTTGCTAAGCGTTGCGGGAGTCACGCAGAGCAGGCACTGTGGCGCAGGAGGTGTGGACACGGGAGCAGAAAGGGCCGAAAAGGAAGGCAGTCGCATGTGAACACGAGCTCTGGTTGCCGTCCAGAGACGTCCCCCCGCTGGGCTGGGGGCTGCGCACTTGTGAGGGTCCCTACGCTCCCCGCCTTCACCCCCTCCAGGAGAGCAAAGGAAGGAGGGGTAACTGACTGCCAGCCGGTCACTGCCCACCCTTCCCTCTCCCGAAGACCACGCACAAGCCCCCGCTGGCCGAAGCGCTGTCTCCCCCCGCATCCTGCCTCCCCCTGCATCCCCCCTTCTTCACCAGGGGCCTGGACCCTCCCAGCCCTTCATGCCCACCATCAGCCCCTGGTGTTGTGAGGTCCCCCCCGGTCCTCTGAACCCATCAGCTGCTGACCTGTCTGAGTCTCTGCTGCACGTGGTCATCGGCCCTGAACACGCGCTCCCCACAACACCAGCATCGGCACCGCCGGAGGACTTGCTGGTAACCCAGACCTTCAAAATCAGAAACTCTGGGGGAGGGCGGGGAGGAGGGACAGACAGAGCAATGTGCGTCTCCACGGGCCTTTCCGGGGATTCTCCTCTACAGGGAGGGTTGAGAGCCACTGGTCTACGCCATTCTGCCTCTGGCACCCCCCACCCAGGTCGCGGGCTCCAAAACCCATGTGGGCTTAAGCCCGACAGACACATCGTCCCTCCAAACATCACAGCCGAGCACTGTGTCTGCCAGGCACTGGCGAGACTCGGTATGTTGATCTTCATTTATTCTTTTTAGGACATTCTCTGGGGGAGTGTGGCTTTCCAAGTTTGCCATATGTATTAGCTTCTCTCTCCAACTTGCTAATATATTATCCAAGGCTAAGTGTCATTCTCTCTCCTTAACAGTGCTAGTCACAGGCACAGGCTCATATTCTATATACGCATACGTATGTACATGTAGACACGTATGTACGTATAGACACATCTTGGTTGCTTAACGTGCATCAGGCATCACGGTCATCACTTCCATGCATCATTTCATTCCTCCACACGGTGCCTTTGGGACTTTAACAGTCTGGGGTTATTCTAATTTTACAAACAAGGAATCCAAGGCAGAGAGATAGCGTGACCTGGTCAAGCACACACACCCACTGACTCGCAGTCTGCAAGGTGCTGACGCACAGGCATGTGACCGCCCTGCTAGACCTCCTTTGTGTCTCCTTCTGGATCATGGGAGAATGGGGCCTCGGTGAATGAAATATGCCAGTTTATTTAAGTGGGCACATCCAGACAATAAACTATTATTCGGGGCTAAAAAAACGGGAGCTACGAAGCCACGAAAAGATGTGGGGGAACCGTAAGTGCATGTTCCTAAGAAGCAGATCCGAAAAGGCTACATACTGTGTGCCTTGAACGACGTGACATTCTGGAAAACGTAAAATTATGGAGACTGTAAAAGAGATCAGTGATTGCCCACGGGGGAGTGGAGAAGGGGATAAACAGAGTGAACAGGCAAAGCCATAGAACATTTTTAGGACAGTGAAGCTATTCAGAACGGTATTGCAATGGTGAATATGCATCATTCTACATTTGTCAAAACTCACAGGATGTATAAACAGCAAGAGGGAGCCCTAAGATGGGTGCTCTGAACTGTGTTCCTGCTCCCCAAATCCCTAAGGGGTAGCCCTAACCTTTAATGTGACCGTTTGCCTTTAGGAGGTAATTAAGGTTACATGAGGTCATAAAGACTGGGGCTTTCTGGGTGGCTCAGTGGGTTCAGCGTCCGACTCTTGGTTTCGGCTCAGGTTGTGATCTCACGATTCCTGAGATCAAGCCCTGTGTGGGGCTCTGTGCTGACAGTGTGGAGCCTCCTTGGGACTCTCTCTCTCTCTCTCTCTCTCTCTCTCTCTCTCTTCCCTTCCCCTGCTCATGCTCTCTCTCTCTCTCTCAAAATAAATAAAGTTAAGAAAAAAAAAGAGCGGGCTTTGATCCAGTAGGACCGTGGCCTTATAAGAGAGGACAATGTGGGTACCTCCCTCTCCCTCCCCCACCGTCTCTCATCCACTATGAGGACCCAGTGAGAAGGCAGCCGTCTTAAGCCGGAAAGAGGACTCTCACCAGAACCTGTGCGTGCTGGCACCTGATCTCAGACTTCCCACCTCCAGAACCATGAGAAATAAAGTCCTGTTGTTTAAGCCACCCGGTCTGTGGTGTTTTGTTCCGGCAGCCTGAGCTGACACAGTAAACCATGAACTTTGGGTGATTATGATGTGTCACTGCAGGTTCATCCATGTAACAGGTGCCCCTCCGGTGCATGATGTCAATAGTGAAGGAGGCTGTGCCTGTGTGGGGACGGGGCGGATACGGGAACTCTGTACTTGGCCCTCAATTTTGCTATGAACCTAAACCTCTAAGAAACAAAAGGGTTTTTTTGTTTGTTTGTGTTTTAAGGCTACATACTGTATGGTTCTAATCATAGAACATTCTGGAATTGGCAGACTGTAGAATCAGTAGACAGATGAGCAGTTACCAGGAGATGGGGAGGGAGGAGGGAGAAGAGGGCTGAGCAGGTAAGGCGCAGGGGGTGTGTGAGGGCATGGAAAGTACTTTTGTAGAATACTGTAAGGACAGATGCGTGCCGCTATACATTTATCAAAACCCATGAAACAAAACTTCACAGCACAGGGAGTGAACCTGGATGCATGCACGTTTTGAAAACAATACTCTAGGGAGAAGGGCATCCTGGCACGGAATGCAGGCTGGGAAGAGAAACTCGAACTCTACTACAAGGGTATCAAATGACCTCACCGCAGGGGTGGGGAAAAGCCCTGACCTGAGTAAGTCTGGAGATGAGTGGAACCTGTAAGACCGCAGGCAAACGGAACTGTCCATAAGCCCTGGACCCTAGCAGACAAAGCTGTCTCCGCTCGAGTGTGGGTTAACAATTCTGAAACTACTAAGCATCCGTGTACTAGAACAAACAAGCAAGCGGACTGTGGAAGGTGGGAGTCAGGCTTCTCGCTGTCAGAGTGGAAGGTCCCAGACAAGCGAGGGGAGGTGGCTGGAATGATCCACGAGGTCCTGGCTTAGAGCTGGAGACATCAGCACAAACTCAACGATTAGCTCAATACAGGTGCAGCCCACCACACTCGGCACGGCTTACAGACACACGCGTCTTCGAGGGGCAACACACGCACGGCCATTCCCCTGCTCTGCCGGCTGGCGCACACAGGCGAGGGTGCCCCGGCTCGCCACAAAGCACACCAAGTGCCCAGAGCCCGTTTTCTGAGGCCACGCTGCAACAAAGGAACGAGGGCTCAAGGGCGGCTTGAAGGGCTTGCACAGGAAACGTTCCGGATGATCCTGGAACACTCGGTAGTGCCACAAAGCAAGGAAGTACTCGAAATAAACAGCCACACTGCTGGGGATGTGTCACGGCAACACAATGGGCTCCCAACGGCTGAGGCTGGGACAGTCTGAGGGACAAAGTCATAGGGGCCATAATCAAAAATATAAAATAAGTGTCCATAAGCTCACACCGATATACATAAATGATGGAATCAGTAAGTAAATGAAATAAGTGTCCATAAGCTCACAATGATATACGTAAATGATGGAACTGATAAATAAATGGCGGAGAAAAGGCATATTCCATAGCTGCTCCCCGCCCCCAGGAGTTGGGGCACAGCTCCCGACTCTACGTGTGGCCGCACGGGGTGACATCACGCAAAGGGACAGGGTGGATGCGGGGAAAGAGTAACTGCACACGGAGAAACCTGGCACACGCCTCGGCCAGGTGATCAGGGCAAGCATCAGCCACGGGGAGTCACGACGATCGCACGGACCCTTGACGTGACAGGACAGAAACAGCACTTGTGCCTCTGTGGTTTTCTCCCCACAACCCACAACCCACAACCCCAGCCTAATCACCACGAGGAAAACATCAGACAAACCCCAGTCGAGAGGCATCTACAAAATGCCGACTGGTCTTCCCCCCCTAAACTGTCAAGGTCATCAAAACCAAGGTGAGTACCGGTTCACGAGCCATGGCAAGTGCAGCACACTCCTACCAGATGTCAATAATAAGGGAAGCTGGGTGTGGGCGCAGGCGAGCTCCTGGTACTTCCTGTATCTGGGTTGCTTTTCTAAACCGAAATCCAAATCTGCTAACCTAAATCTAATCTAAATCTGTACATCTAAATCTAAACTGTGCTAAAATAAAATGCTTATGAACAAAACAACTTTGCCTTTCCACTTAAACCCAAATAAGACACAGGAATGCAGATTCTACTGGAAAGAAAACATTGCAAGCCATTGTTTTCCCAAATAGACTTATCAAGCGTGACACTAAAAGTCTGAGGAAGACTGTCCTCAGTCTAGTCGGACAGGCTTGTTTATTTTTAACGATTAAACTCCGTGTGGTTTCTAACATGCTGACGAACCCAGTGACGCTCCAAGAAGGACGTCGAGTAGGACCGGACAGGACCACATACGCTCACTCACATGCAACCACACGCCATGCAGGTTCTATAAGGGCGGAATAAACTTCCCCCGTAACAGGCTTCCCTGCCTTCAGAGTCTGCAGGGGCCTGAGGGGAGCAGATACGATCAACAACGGAGAAGGGACGGACCAGAGAGAGGGCCCTGGCCTGTCCGAGCTGTCGGCACGCAGAGGACCAGTTCTTAACAGATCCGCTGGAGAAACAGCCATAGCCACGCGGACGGCTTCGTTCCCCACGAGGACACACACCTGCACAGGTGAGGGAGAAGAAGAGGCCCATCGTTTGCAGCTTCCTAACCGCACAGTACCCCAAGGTCGACGGGACTCTGAAGAAGGCCCACGTAACGGGAGCCGTTTCCGCCCACGGAGCAGGCCTCGCCCCGCCCCCATCACGTCACCCAGAGTCTGTGCACCTGCCCTGACAGAAGAAAATGCCACGACTGATGCAGAGACCGCTGGCGGAAAACTTCCTGTAGCAAGGCCCCCAGGAAACCCACACAGATGTGACAAAAATCCTGCTGAAAATGCCCCCAGAGGAATTCCCGGTGGCGGCCAGGACTACATATGACCTTGAGGTATGACCTTGAGACTCTTCCTCCCCAGGCTGAGCGGCTCTGCGGACCTGCTCCCCGAAACTGCCTCCCTGGTGGGCCACGTGGCTTGGGAAACGATCGGCAATCACGGCAGAGAACTCACAGTCTCGTTTCTAAGGCGGATAAAATACTCCTTACTTTATGCAATCAAATATGCAAAAAAACGCAAGCTGCAAATGCCTTGGTGGCTTCCACATCACAGCTGACTTCCCACAGACGGCCCCAGACAAGCCTGCCTCTCTGACCTCCGTCCAGGAATGAAGTGCAGAGGAGACACAAAGGACCTATTGTTTCTACTTCAATTTGCCCGCAAAAACATTACACTTTGGCTACGACAAGTGACACTTTAGAAGTCATACATAAAACAAGCATTACATTCCAAGGCCGAAGGGGGTCTTTGGATTGTTTGTCCTCTTAGAGATGATTTCCTTACTCTATGCCATTTAGGGATGTGCTAAGAGGCCACACACCGGCCCCAACACCACCTCCTGCTACCTGATAATGAACTACTCTTAATGTATTCTGGCCGACCTGCCAGGGACATAGTCACGATCTCCTACTTTGTTTCAGATAAGGGCACGGGAAAATGAGCACCTGGATATACTGACATCTACGACAAAGGCTGAGCAGCCGTGGGCCGTCCCGGCTGCCTGCCCCGAACCACAGGACACAGGCGGGCTGCGGGAGGCTGGTTTCCGCGGTGGCGGGGAGGTCAGTCCTGGCCGGCGGCAGGACGGTTTTGGGGGCACGGCTCTGGCCAGCTCGTGAGATTGGCAGGCCAGGCACCAAGTGGGATCCCTGCTGCCAGGCCAAGCCTGGGAAATTCCCGGGTGTGGGGTCTTGTCGATCCTGTGAGTTCGGGGCACGTGATGGAGGGAGGAGCATGTGGTGGGGGTAGAAACAGGCCTCTGGGAAGAGTCAGGAAACCGGGGACGTCATTGTCTCTGCTCTGCTGCTCACCGACCACGCAAACCCTCATGGTGCATCGCCATCCTCCGTGGACCGACGGCCTCGCCTCCACCGTGGCTGGGAGGGCCGGCCTGCAGGATCCCCCCTGCTCCTCAGACCCACCTGAGCAGGTGCAGCTCTGCTCCTGTGACAGGCCTCCTGCTCCAGCTGCTGCCATGGCAACAGAATGTCTTCCTGGAGGTGACAAATGGGTCCCGACGTGAGAGCGGTGGAGGATAAACACGCCTCCCTGAGAAAACCCTGCTACCACAGCCCCCATTCAGAGCACACGATGTGCCCGCGCCCAGGGGCCCCGTTCTGTCCGTTAGAGCATGCATGGCAGGTCCTGTTTTACGAAGCAGCTCCACCTCCCCAGGTCCTGTCCCTCCTGGTCCTGATTTACACTCCCTAATCCATTCGCACAGTAACTTAGCCACCGTCTACAGGTTCCCACAACGTTCTAAGCACTGTTCTAGACTCGGGATTACGAGCAACAGAGGCACCACGCACACAGCACCCACTGATAACCCAAACCCTCTTTCTCTGGCTAATGCCCCTGCCTTGGAAGATCCCATCCAGAAAGAAAAAAGATCAAGTACAAGGTATAAAATGACAAGGGATCTGTTCAGAGAAACTTTAGGGAAATCGAGGGGAATCACCTTCTTACCAATATTAGGCTGTGGTTTTAACTTATTTGATCTACTTCAACGAGAAAATTAAAATCTGTGACTTCCAATTACATGGAGCGCATTTCTTTTTTTTCTTTTTAAAATTTTTTTTTTTATTTTTGAGAGAGAGAGAGAGAGAGAGAGAGAGCGAATTGGGGAGAGGCAGAGATAGAGGGAGACGCAGAATCTGAAGCAGGCTCCAGGTTCTGAGCTGTCAGCACAGAACCCAATGCGGGGCTTGAACCTACAAACCGTTGAGCTCATGACCTGAGCCCAAGTCAGACGCTTAGCCGATGGAGCCACCCGGTCACCCCGGAGCACATTTCTCACTGCACGGATATTCAAGAATATTTCAAGACATTTCAAAAATATTTCAAAAGTTCAAGAATATTTGGATTTTGTCTTTGCTTTCCATCCAGAAGCTGGACGGGGAAGGTAAGAGGGCAGAGGGTCCCTGACAACACAGCAGGAGGCAGGTGGGAGCGCTCTGGGAGGCTGAGGGGCTGCGGGAGAGGGAGGCAGGAGCTGCGGGCGGTTCCAGAGACAGAGAACTGGCAGGAAGACACTGGGGCCCACTGATGGGTCTCAGATCACCAGGAGGCATCGGTGGCCCCCGCCCCAGGTCCTGGTAGGCACACACGCAGCCCAGGACCAAGGCACATGCCGGAGGAATCACGCAGGCCCTGCACAACGGGGAAAGGTATACACGCTTAACAAATGGAGTCATTCCCGCCCAGCTCAGCAAACTGAGATCTGATTCCAGTTTCAGCCTCTCCCAGGAACATGACCTTTTAAAAGTCCTTCCGAAACGTCCCGATCAGCCCCGGGGAGGCCATCCGCGGGATCCAAACCCCGCTGTTCTTTCCCCCTGAAAAGAACACGACCTGGCCTGAAACAAGCCTTCCTTTTCTTCCCCCGGTAGCTCCTTGACCCGCCGTCCTTCCCACGAACACCTGCCCCTGTGCGGCTGCTGGGACATCTCTCCGCTGGCTGCATGCCGTGCTGCCCGGTTCAGGGATCGCTCTTCACATTTACTTGGTTGGGTTTTGTTTTTCTAACGCTACGCACACACTCGCCATTTTCAAATGCGGATCGACGTCGCTGGGGTGGAGAAAACGTGAGCCGCAAGGGTCCTTCGGCTCATACCTGCGGCAACCGAGGGCGGAGACCTGCACCAGGTCACCAACCGGAGGGGACCCCGCAGCACCCGGCCCGAACGCTGTTCCAGTCACCGGGAATGATACCGCTGAGCAGATGCACAGACCAGGGGGCCTGCCCTCCGGGAGCTTACAGTCCACGGGGGAACGGAGAACGCGTCCGTAAGGTCAGTGGGTACAACGTACAGCATGCTAGCCAGTACCGTGAGTCCTGTGGGGGGGGGGGGGGATTAACCAGGGAGGGGGAGGGGGTGCAGAGACCCTGTGCAGGGGTGCAGGGTGCTCCTTACGCCGGCGGGTGAAGGGGAGCCTCCCGGGGAGTGACTGCAACAACCCAGGTCAGAGGTCGGGGCCTGTCCTGCAGGGAGGGCACAATGACAAACAGGACTGATGACAAGCGGTCACATTCTGGACAGACTCTGCAAGAAAAGCTTCTGGAAGGCTCACAGTCGGGTGTGGGTGTGAGAGGGGGCGGCGGGCAGCCCCAGGCCTCTGACCCAGCAGACAGGACAGGGCAAGGAGCGGCCACAGGAAGCCGGGGAGGGCAGGCGTGGCACCTTCCAGAGCCGCGGGCTGGGGGAAAATCAGCGAGACCCTTGAGCCCACCCGCTCCTCTCCCGGGAGGCAGGCACAGTGCTCTGTTAGCAGCACAGAAGGCAGGCGCGGGCCTTCCTGCAGCAGGCTCTGTGTGCGGCCACGGTCCAGGCCTTTTCCTCAGATGGCCTTCAAACTCGGAATACTTTTTTTTACATTTTTAAAGATTATAAAACGACCGAGTCGCAAGCACACAAAGACATGTAAGCCAGCAAAACTCACATACTCACTATCTGGCCCTTTCCAGAAAAGTCTGCCGACCCTGCTTGTAGAGGCTGGCATCTCGGCTTCCGCGCAGGGGGCCAAGCAAGGATTCCTGAACAAGACTGTGGCAAGTCCTGCTGGAAACCCCCCACTGAGAGCAGGTCCCCGGTCAAGACCACGGGAGGACTGCAGGGGCCTGAGTCTCAAAAATGCCACTTAACACGTGCACCTGCTCCACACGTGACATGGTGGGTGCTCGTGACAAAGGCATGCAGCCTCTCAAGGACATGTTGCCATTTCCGCACCTGGGCGCTCCCGCCACTGAGACCCACAGGCTCCCAAGATGTGTTCTAGAAGGAGGACCCAGGCTAGCGGGTGCAGCCCACACAGCCTTAGCTCTGAGGACACTTCTCAGAGGGAATGCGAACAGGACCCTTCTACGCGCTTCTGCTCTCGGGGGCCAGGAGCCCGCACGGAGGGCCCCGCGGACAAACACTGCAGCCCCCCCGGGAGTCCACCCACGTTCAGTCTCCTCGTCTCGCGATCTAGAAGCCGATCAGGTGACGCCTGCCGAACACAAGTGGCCCCCACTGACCTGGGGCACGCCACACACGTGACAGATCTTTCCTGTGCCGTCTCCAAATGGGTCTCCACCTCGGGGTATCGTCAGAGCTCACTTCTAACTGCTCGTAAACTGCAACCCCCTGTGCACTGAGTTGCCCAGCACCCATGACGTTCTGGGACACGGGGCCTCAACGACCTTCTCGGTGTAAAAACGGTCTGCGAATCGTGAAAGGGCCCCATTTTTTAAGTTTATTTATTTTGAGAGAGAGTGAGAGACTGCCAGCAGGGCAGGGGAGGCAGAGAGAGAGAGAGAGAGAGAGAGAGAGAGAGAGACAGAATCCTAAGCAGGCTCCACACTGTCAGCCCAGAGCCCGACGTGGGGCTCAAACCCATAAACCCTGAGATCATGACCTGAGCCAAAATCAAGAGTCTGAAACTCAACCAACTGAGCCACCCAGGAGCCCTACCTATAAAGGGCCCCACTTTGTTTTTAGACTACAAGTGAGACAAGCCTGAGGAAACACATGTCACTCCAGCAGGACCATCACTGGGACAATAACGTCACTAATCTTTGTTTTCCAAAGCACAGTGGTCTACAGACCGTTTACACCCCCCACTAGCTTTCAGTCCTCTGATCACCCACATAAAAACACGGGTACCCCCTAACCCCAAGTAGCCCCTAACCGCTGCACCTCCGACCGCCTGCACCCCTAACCACTTGCACCCACAACCGTCCACACCTGTAACCCCAAGCACCCCCAACTGCCTGCGCCCCTAACTGCCCACACCCCCACCGCTCGAACCCCTAACCGCCCACACCCCTAAACGCCGGCCTTTCTAACCCCAAGTACCCCCTAACTGCCCGCACCCCTAACCATCCGCACCCCCTAACTGCTGGCACCCGTCACTCCCTGTCACCTTCCCCTCTCACCCACCCCAGCCATTCTCTGACACACACTATGTGCACATCTTGGTCTGTTTGCCTTCTTCCCCCTGAAGAGAGTAAGCTCCACGATGAGGGTATTACCATTTGACAGTTGAAAATCCTACTCAAAGAGAAATCCTGCCATACATTATCCTGTTCTCTCCTATACTGCCTCGCTAACTGGGTAGAAAAAAGTACTCACATCGATGGGACGATGCCTGTTTCACTGCGGGAGAGAGAATTCCTTTCCCCAGCCGCCGAGCAGCCAAGCAAACTGCCCCCTGCACTGATAAAATAGGGGAGGTTCAAGACACCGATTTTCCCATCGAATCACACTGAATGGCGTCTCGTGATGCTCTTAGGATTAGCTGCCCTGTGCTTTAGCGTCAGTGTCCCCACTTCTACTCTGCAATTCACCAATCCGCCCTACCGAGGCAGGAAGTCCGCTTAATTATCCTCCCTTAACCCATGAAGAAGTGAGGCTGAAGAAGATGAACAATTGGCCCAAAGTCCAGGGCGATGAGTAGTAATTCCAGGATTCTAACCCGAGGCTTGCAAAGCCCACGTTCCCTTCCGGCACCAGACTCCCCGGCCGCAACAGGTTCCCAATGCACCACCCCACCAGACCCCCATCTGCCCCATCAGCACACAAAGGGGTGACGTGACCGCCCATCCCGTGTCCCACCTGCTAGGAAACAGAAGAGGCTCCCCTCTGAGGAAATACACCTCTGACGTTTTTAGCTTCTTGCACCTGAGAAGAGTATTTGGCATCACAGAGACCCCTCCGGTTGTTAAATGAGGCATCTGGATGGTGATGGTAATGATAAGACCACTCGGCTGGCTACAATGCAGGAATCCATCCAGCACTCAACCCCTCAGTCTTCCCACAAGGCCAAGGCCAAAGACTGTAAAAGCTAATACTCGGGGAGGCAGCATATCTCTCATTTTAATCGGAGTCTCCTAATGTCTCCATGAGGAAGGCTGGCCCTCGCTAAGTCCTCACACAGGACCACGAGGAGATCAGGAAGGGTGTGTCCACTACAGCTCCGTCCCACAGTCAGACTATTCCCAACATGACTTGCATATCCACACCCCAGGCTCAGCCCCCCACCCACTTCACGTTGATGCAAGGCCATTCCAATCTCCCCCTCTCCTGGGCCTGGCCGAAGAGACCCCAAGTACAGATGAGCTTACCAGATGGACAGACGAAGAGTCACGAAAGGGAATGGGACGTGTGATCTCACGACAGGGACAAGTGATCATGGCGGTGCTGGGAACCGCTGCACGCCCCACTTGCTCCCCATGCCTCGCCCATCCCCACACTTCATCCTTCGGCTGGAGGATGCCGGGAGCTCTATTAGATATGAAAACAAACCACAAGACTTACTCAAAATCAGCTCTGACATGGTGGCCTGGATCCACGGTGTAGGAGCACAGCTGTAAGTTAAAGAGTATTCCAGGAGAGAAGAAAAGCCCCGGACGAACGAGGCCGGTGCTCTGACGGCAGAACCCGTTCACTGTTTCCTGAACGTGAAGCTTTGTTCCAAGCCCACCCCTGAGGGATTCGAACATAATCAAATAAACTGATGCAACCTTTCCTGAAAGGGAAACACAGACGCAAACTTCAAATTAATCCCAGGAAAACACCAGCAACAAGCTGGGAGCAGGCTTCCAGGAGGAAGCATTCCTGCTGGGAATTCCCATAATAACACGTGTCTGTAAATCGTATTTACTTCCAGCCCAGGGTTAGAACCTGGATCCCCCCCCCCCCACCAGGGCCGGTGCCCCTGTGTGCGAAGCCCTCAGCTGTGGAGAACACACAGGGCGGCCTCAGAAGGACCGAGTCGTGAAAGACCTCAACGAAAGACAGGAAGCCATCAAAATCCTCGAGGAGAAAGCACTCAAAAACCTCTTTGATCTTGGCCGCAGCAACTTCTTACTCAACACGTCTCCAGAGGAAAGGGAAACAGAAGCAAAAATGAACTACTGGGACCTCATCAAAATAAAAATCTTCTGCACAGCGAAGGAAACAATCAGCAAAACGAAAAGGCAACCGACAGAATGGGAGACGATATTTGCAAATGACACATCAGATGAAGGGTTAGTATCCAAAATCTATAAAGGACTTATCAAACTCAACACCCAGAAAACAAATAATCCAGTGAAGAAATGCACAAAAGACACGAATAGACACTTCTCCAAAGAAGACATCCAGATGGCCAACCGACACATGAAAAAAATGCTCCACATCACTCTCATCAGGGAAATAGAAATCAAAACCACAATGAGATACCACCTTACACTTGTCAGAATGGCTAACAACTCAGGCAACAACAGATGTTGGCGAGGATGCGGAGAAAGAGGATCTCTTTTGCATTGTTGGTGGAAACGCCAGCTGGTGCAGCCACTCTGGAAAATAGTATGGAGGTTCCTCAAAAAACTAAAAATAGAACTACCCTATGACCCAGCAATTGCACTACTAGGCATTTATCCACGGGATACAGGTATGCTGTTTCAAAGGGACACATGCACCCCCATGTTTATAGCAGCAAGATCAACAATAGCCAAAGTATGGAAAGAGCCCAAATGTCCCTCAATGGATGAATGGATAAAGAAGATGTGGTCTATATTTACAAGGGAGTACTACTTGGCAATCAAGAAGAATGAAATCTTGCCATTTGCAACTACGTGGATGGAACTGGAGGGTATTATGCTAAGTGAAATTAGTCACTCAGAGAAAGACAAATATCATACGACTTCACTCAGATGAGGACTTTAAAAGACAAAACAGATGAACATAAGGGAAGGGAAACAAAAATAATATAAAAACAGGGAGGGGGACAAAACAGAAGAGACTCAGAAATAAGGAGAACAAACTGAGGGTTACTGGAGGGGTTGTGGGAGGGGGGATGGGCTAAATGGGTAACGGCCATTAAGGAATCTACTCCTGAAATCATTACTTCACTATATGCTAACTAACTTGGATGTAAATTTAAAAAAAAAAAAAGAAGGACCAAGTCGTTGAAGCGATAATGGGTCTACAGGGACCATGTTCTCCTACGGACGTAAAACTCTTGGGTCACTTGAGAATCATCAGTATAGAATTATGGGACCAAAACTAATACAACCGACTCTGTGCAACCCATGTTGCCCTCATTCACAAGTCCTCAGACACGCCAACGGCTGTGGACGGATTTCCTGGTGTTCCAGAAGGACAAAGGTCCAAGTTCTGCAGGGCTGTGTGAGACCAGGTCTCCGTTCCTGGGCCGCTCACCTGTGCGAAGATGAAGGGAGGAGCTGGGGTGCCTTCTCTGGGCTCCCCGCCGGCCGTGTGCCCACAACAAAGTGACCTCGGCAGACCTCCCCTGCCTGCAGACGGCCAGGGTCCCCCCCCCCCCCCCCCCGCTGTCAGGCCTCATAAGCCAACTCATCACCCTCTCCCCACACACGCTTCTCAGCATCCTTCCGGCCTTTCCTCTTCTCCCCGGCACTTATCTGTCTTGTTCTACTTCCTTCGATTCTGTCCCCACTCCAGGATGTGCTCTCCTTGAGGGCAGCAATTTTCTTCTGCTTGGCTCTCTCCCGCGTCCAAAGAACTCACATGGCACTGGCATGGCGGAGAAAGTCCATAGAAGCAGGTCCACACCATGTGACGCTCCGAAACTCCTTTCCGGGGTAACCGTGTTGAAAGAATTACCTCTTCTATTATCTTAGAAGCGTCCTTCGTAACAGGGAGGATTTTTATGCCCGTGGAATAGCAACTACCTGGGAGAATGTTCTACATGACACCTGGTATAATGTGCTACATGGAGAGTATCTGCAGAGTGGAAGGCTCAATGACTACTAGCAATTAGGTGTGATCTGCTCTACAGGGAAATAAAAACACTCGTTTGGGCCCAATAAATTTATGTGAAAATTGCCCAAGGAACCATGTCATCACCCATGTTTGGTGTGAACTCGTGTAGAAAACGTGCCAGGTGTCTCTTCCTGGGAACGCGGGCGCTGGCTTCTGGGCTCGGGTCTGCCTTTTAGCCAGCTCCGTGACCTTGACATCTCTCAAGTGCTCTGCACCCTGATTTACACACGTAGGAAATGATGGGGTTGATTTTCCACCTGTAAAAATCAGCCGCACGTTTTCTTTTTTTTTTTTTAGTTTTTTTTTTTTTAACGTTTATTTATTTTTGGGACAGAGAGAGACAGAGCATGAACGGGGAAGGGGCAGAGAGAGAGGGAGACACAGAATCGGAAGCAGGCTGCAGGCTCCGAGCCATCAGCCCAGAGCCCGACGCGGGGCTCGAACTCGCGGACCGCGAGATCGTGACCTGAGCTGAAGCCGGACGCTTAACCGACTGAGCCACCCAGGCGCCCCATCAGCTGCACGTTTGCTAAATGATAATAATTTGGTTCGAGTCAAGGAGAAACCCATCAACGTGACTAACGGCAAGAAGCAATGACAGGCCTTAACAGGCAACAGGCGAGATTTACCCACGACCTTCAAGGCGTTTCAATCCTTTGATCACGAAGCCCCATTTCTAGGAATTTGTCCATAGAAGAAAAAAATCAGGGGCACGAAAACGTTCATTACAGTATTTCTCACAATGTTATAAAAGCTGAAGGGCATAAACGTAATTTTTTAAAAGACTATCAAACCACTGAAAGCAGGAGAATGGAAAAGGGTGGGCTTACACGCTGAAGTTCAAAATGATACAGCACATGGAAAGAGTTTTTTGTCAAAATCTACAAACCTTTACCTACATTTACCCACTGACCCAGATAGCCCACTTCTACGCACGTGACCACTGACTAAAGAGAGTCCCGGTGGTCCTGTTCAAAATGCCGAAAGATTAAAAACAATGCGAGTTAGACACTGGTGAAATAAACCGTGGAATGTCCACGCTGTGGATACCACGCCACCGCAGACAGAGCAGAAAAGCCTTCTACGCATTACGATGGAAAGATGTGCAAAAGACATTAAGTGAAAAGAGCAAAGTATATGCAGTGGCACATGTTATATACCAAACGTTGCGTAATCTTCATGCATACTCCCATTTCTTCTTGTTTGCATAAAGAGGCAGTAGATAAATACCCTATATTCTAATTTTTTTAATGTTTATTTATTTTTGAGAGAGAGAGTGTGTGAGTTAGGGAGGGGCAGAGAGAGAGGGAGACACAGACTCCGAAACAGGCTGCAGTCTCTGAGCCATCAGCACAGAGCCCCATGCGGGACTCGAAGCCACCAACTGTGAGATCATGACCTGGGCCCAAGTCGGACGCTTAACCGACTGAGCCACCCAGGTGCCCTGATCCTAGTTAAAACAGTCTTCTAACAGGATGGAGAGGCTGGAGGGTGGAGAAGAGAGAGGCAAAGAGAACTTCCCGATATTTACAATTAAATTAACTTGCCTGTGAATGCCATGGGTAGCTCTATTTTGAAATTACAAAGATTTTAATGAAATGAACTTAAACTTCATAATCACAGTAGTTTAGGATAAGTAAAGGGTCTCGTTTCTGATCCTTCAATCAAGAGGGTCGTGTCTATTCATTCTACACACCTGCTTGCCTACTTAAAGTTGGGAAATGTCTGTCAGTATATACAAATTGAGAGAAAAGTTCCAAATGATATTTAGTAGCACTTTTTCCTCTCGGAGCTAGCTCCGAGTTCCAAAAATGTCAGTGGATATCTGCTCTCCTACGTGTCTCTTCCGAATTTAAAATCTGACATTTATTTCATCGTCAAAAGACTCAACATCCTCTGATCAGCTGCCTGTCAGCGTTGAGATTTCAGACAAGTGCCTGTCAGCTCAGGGACTAAGGCTTTCGCAGTTCCAGGCTTTGGGGGAGAGTTTTTGGTTATCCCACAAGGCAGAAAAAAAAAAAAGCCACGTTCATTCGAGCAGGAATTCAGAAATAATAATAGTAGCTCATGTTTATCGAGATCTCCTCGGCCACCAGCCACCTGCTCGCAGGACGGCTTGGGGAGGCGGGGGCCGGTGTCCCGCATCTGGTGGAGGACCCCAGGCACAGGGAGCCCCGCGACGGAGACGGGGTCCAGTCCCGTTCTCCCACCCACAGGCCCTCCCGTCGGAAGTGACACGGGACTGTGCGAAGCCGCGACACTCCTGGCCACGTGCAGAAGCACGCGCCAGTCACATTCTTGTCTTAAGGATGGTCTCGTGCACGCACTACACTCCCGGAGAACAGGTGTACGAAGCTCCCCCACCCCCCCAAGATCAGGAGGTGGTAAACGAGTGAGCGACGATCCAGGGACGAGCACAAACCACGGCCCCTACACGACGGAGTCCAGAATTGTGACCTCGTCCTGATTTCTGCGGCCCTCCTCCCGCTGCCGCCCTAAAGCCCAGTACAGGTGCCGAGCGTCGGTCGGCAAATTGCGTCCGTAAAGGGTCAGACAGTATTTTGGGTCCCGCGGGCCACGGAGTCTCTAGCAATGACCGGACTCTAGTACTGCAGCACCCGGGCAGCCAGAAACGATTCCTAATCCGCCGTGGTCCCTGGTGCGGGGCCCCTCTGGGGAAGATCCTGCTCCCACCATTCCAATCTCTCCCCTTCTCCACACACAGGTAACTAACAGACTTAGTTAATTCAGTAACTAACACCGTTAACTCATGTTAACAAGGGTTTTTTTCCCCCCCTTAAATTTCACTTCCTCTCCAAAATGCCTGAGCCTGCTGTGAAGACAGGTCACGGCCTCATCCTCTGAGCCTCACACAGGACTCAGACCCAGTCTACACAGAGAGAGAACATTCTATTCTGGCCACGCACTCTAGGGATTATTGTTTGAAGAAGTCCGGGCCTTCCCAAACACGGCCTTCATGGCGCCCGTCCAGTGGCACAGACGTCCACCCACCTCGTTCTCCACCTGGTGAATCTGCGTCCCCCTTTCACGAGCCAGCTGATGGCGTCTGCCGAAACCCCCACAGCACAGGCACGAGGACCTCCTGTGAGTCTCACGGGCCCCGTGTCCGAGGCACCTCACACACCACTTGCCTCCACAGTAAGGTTACAAGAGTCTCAGGGTCAAAGCCATGCCATCTGGCCCATGCCCCTGACTCTTCTGTGGCTTTGAGGACAACACAGCAGCCTTACGATCCCCATACACACAGAGAGGTGCAGGACCTGCCCTAAAATGAATCCAGCCAGACGGTGGTTACACAGGTCGTGCAGTTCTGAGAGAAGACCCTCAGTCTCCGTATCCAAGGAGCCCAAGACGCCACTTGAGCCTCACACAGACAGCGGCCTTCGCGGAAGGCGTGCAGTCTCCAGGATCAGGGGCCGCCGGGTTTGAATCCCAGCTGAGCCAACATGTTACCACGTCAGCCGCGCTACCGCGGCAAGTCACGTAAATAAGGCTCACAGCTCCCGCGGCGCTCTCTTAAATCGTATGACGCGCACATCGCTTCATTTGATCCTCTCGCTGGCTGCGAAGGGCACACGCCTACCCCACGTCAGACAAGAGGGCTGAGGTGCTGAGGTTCCACAAAGTCTCCAGGGTTGAGTATCAGAGCCCTGATTCCCCCGGGTAATCTAGGTCTCACGGCTCCGACCATGCACTCAAGGCCTCGGGGGCCACGGCGATGGCGATGTTGTCTGCTGTCATCGCTGGTTATTCAACGTGGACTGTTGGGGTTACTCTACCCCCATTGGTACAGGTGTGCACCGTCTGGCTAAGGTGAGCCAGAGAACTGGCCTCCCCGCCTCTCTCCCGTGCAGCCACAAGCGTCTATAAAACGTTCTCCTCTGCGAGTTTCGGCCAGGACACGGCCCAGGGGTGGGTCCCCTGACCTCCAGGTTGGACACACCCCGGAGACACAGCTGGCCGCCTTGCCAGCCGTGGTCACAGGAACCACCTGCGGCAGGCAGCCAATGTCTTAGGTAAGAGTGTTCATAAGCTGGAGGGGCCGGGAAGCAGAGGACCTAGAAAGGGGAAGGGGTGCCAAGGCGAAGCGAACCCCCCGTTTCCACTCCAAGAATAGCAAACAGCCCAAAGAAGAAGCCACCTGGGGCTGTTTCCGCTCACTCCAACCGGCTGGAAAAATTCTCCTAAAGGTAAAGACGACTTACAAACATATGAAGACGTGCGACTTAAGACGGGTGGGGGTGACCGGAGGAAGTTATGTAAGATGCCTGCTGGAGGCTGGGGGAAAGCTGTCTCCCAAAGCCTGACAAATGAACAGAGGGGCACGGCAGCATCTCAGGCTGTCACTCGGTCTTGCTGCAGAACCGCCACGCAAACGAGCGAGCGAGCGCGTGCCCGCCACCCCCGCCTGGGAGGCAGAGGAGGGGGAGGCAGAGGAGGAGGGGGGCCAGCTAAAATTAGAGTCCACTGAGCGGTGCCGCTGTTGCTCGGGCTTCCAGGGGAACGGGTGGGTTCCCCCGGCTCCAGCCCGGTTGGCTCCTACTTGGGTGAGGCTGCGAGCATGGAGGGGAGAGCCGTCCCCCCACCCGGCTGCCGGCTGCCCCCTTTGCAAACCGGGAAGAAAAGAGGAAGAAAACGGCATTCAGTTCAGCAGCAGCAGCAGAACAGGAAGCTGGAAGTATCTCTTCTGTGCTTTCTTAACTTAGGGGAGGAGAACATTCAAGGTCTCATTTCGAAGGTGGAGGTGCAGGTACAGGTTAGAGAATGAGGAATGGCATCCGTGCCAAAAATGCGGCAGAAGAGCGAGGGAGGGGCCCTGGGAATCCTGTTGCCCGAGCCCTCATTCTATAGAGTCCAACGTCGCGGGGCTGAGGGGCGCGACCAAGCCAGAAGACGGGACTCCTGATTCCCAGATCATTGGAGTTGCCGGCCCACCACACGGAGATCCCAGGGCTTAGCCTGAAGAAGAAGGGATGGCCCGTTCCTAGCGAGCCGTTGCGCGTGGCTGGAGTGATGGGCAGAGGGCAGGAAGTCTGCCAGAGTGAAGGCTCAAGGAAAACGCTGAGTTACCCTGAAACTCCATCTGGTCCTTAGCCAGACGTCACCTAAGAACCCGGTTCATTTCTCAGCCTTAACCATCACATCGCAATTTTATTTTTATTCCGCAACATTCGTGATCTCTCTGGCACCTACGCTGAACAGGATGAGGGTTATCCTATACACCAGACAGGCCAACGGGTGGGGCCCCCTCCCACCACGGCCAACCTCACCCCCTGCAGATCTCTCGGTGCCAAAGAGATCGGGCTGACTCAGGAAACGAGACACCTGCGGGCGGAGCGTCACAGACTCTTGGAAATGGAGGGAACTGAGAGAACACCGCTCCCCACGGCCCTCCCCGAGGCCCCGAGTGACTTCCGGGCCGGGGCCAAGCTCAAGCCAGCTGGAGTTTCTGCCACAAGGACCACAGAAAGGGGCGGTGGGAAACCAGCCGTCACCAACGATAAAGTAAAACAAAATGGTGATCGGTAGTTCTTTCTCCACTTGCCGGATATCCTACAAGGTGCGTGCTCTACTTCGTAATACGAAAAACGGGTAAGAGAACGTGAGAACGAGGAAAGAAATGTTTAGGAAAACAAAGTAGGGCCAGGCGTGATGTCAGTGTACAAAATTCATGTCCTCGAGGTTGGTTTACTTGTTTTAAGAAACATTTTCGTGCACTAAGTTTTGTGCAGGCCATGCTTTGGAGGCACTTTAGCTCAACACTTTGAACAGGGCTGAGGACACGGGAGGAGGAAGGACAGGAGGCACTGGGCCACCTGAGGAGTTGCCACAGGAAACCGGGTCGATGACCTTGTACAGGAGGAAGGACCTTGCACATGAGGCCCTGGAACCCGACGGCCTGGGGCCTCACGGGCCTGCAGCCCCCACTCTCCAGGGAAACTTGGGCAGGTGACTGAGCCACTCGTGCCTCGGTTTCCACAAAACGAGGATGACACCTGGATTAGTTTGCTAGGGCTGCCGTAACAAAGGATCGCAGGCTGAGTGGCTGGAACAATTTACCGTCCGGCTGTTCTGGAGGCTGAGCTCTGCCATCAGGTGCTGCGGGGCTGGGTCCTCCTGAGGCTCTGAGGGACAGTCTGTTCCAGGCTTCCCATCTGCCCGGGCTTGCGGGGGGCTATCTTCCTCCTGTGTCTGCCCTTCTTATGTGCCCGTCTCCAAATGTCCCCTTGTCATGAGCACGTGTGAAATGGTGGGTTACGGCCCGCCCCGACGACCCCGTTGCCACCTGATTCCCTCTGCAAAGGCCCCGTCTCCAGTAGCAGCACATGCTGACGTCCCGGGGACGTGACTCTGAGGGCACACAGCTCAGCCCACGGTGGCGCTCACCTCAGAGAGCTGTCGTGAGGACCACACACCTGAGCAGCTGTGGCACTCCGCCGACGGTGCCCCAGCTCGGTCATAACGTCCCCCGCCCCATCACGGACGACGGGCCATCACCAGGGTCGCAGCCCTGAACCGGGAGTCACATGATGCCACGGCCACGGTGTCCCTGCCCCGAGACCCCATCTGACCGCCAGGAGTGGGCCACCATCCGCCAACCTCACACGCCCTGCCAGGGAATGGCGTGTTGCTCAGGGGACACAGTGACGGTCACCACCCGTCCCGATGTTGGAGGAGGGTCACGTGACTCTCAGAGCCACTGGCAATGGCCCCACAGGTCCCAAACTGAATGCTCTGTCCTGAGGGACAGTGCTCGGCTTTTCCCTAGACGTTGCGGCCCCACCGCTTTGTAAATGACAAACCTACAGGTACTCCTGGCTGCCATTGCGTCTGTCTGGAGGAAACGAGCCACTTGCCAAGTGTATGCGCCCCCCGCGAGGACCGCGGGCTGGCCCTGCAGCGCTGGGGGGGGGGGCTCTCCCACCCCGAGTCCTGCCGGGGGGGGGGGGGACGCGGGGCCTCGGCACTGCCTGTGCCACGGGGCGCGATTACTGGACTAGTGATCCACGCGCCCAGAATAAATCACCGGCTCGCCCCGGCTCAGGATGTGCATAGCAGTCGGGTAAGCTGGAGACTGCCGACCAGAAGTTTGTTCTGGCATCGATTCTGACCTGGCTTCCTTCTGTGCCCTAAATGTTCACCGTCCTCCTCCTTCAACCAAAATAAAATACAAACGAACTCTGCCAACATATTTTAACTCGTGAGTCATCCTGGAGGATATTCTCATTCTGTATTTTCTAATGCAAATAAGGAAAGCCAGACGGTTCTAGAACCTGTGTCCAGAGTGGCCACGAGAGAAGACACTTGATGAAGGGACACGCGCAGGGCTGGGGCGGGGGGGGGGGGCGCTGGATGCCGCCCTGCTGTCTTTCCCGCGCACGACCCGCAGCGGACATCCCCACCCTCGTCCTCTGTCGCCTGTCCCACGGCACCCTGGCAGCCTGTCGTTAAAAGCAACGAACAAGAAATCCCAGAGAATTAAGAATCCTTTCAAGGGGCACCTGGGTGGCTCAGCTAGTTGAGCATCCGACTCTTGATTGCGGCTCAGGTCACGGTCTCACGATTCCCGGGATCCAGCCCCACATCAGGCTCTGTGCTGATGTGGGGAGCCTGTTGGAGACTCTCTCTCTCTCTCTCTCTCTCTCTCTCTCTCTCTCTCTCTCTCTCCCCCCCTCTCTCTCTGCCCCTCCCCTGCTCGTGCTCGCTCTCTCTCTCTAAAATGCATAAACTTAAAAAAAAAAAAAAAGAATCTCTTCGAGAGGAAACCCTTTCCCCTACTCCCCAGACGTCAACAACTCCCTGCATGCAGTGACGCATTTGTGGAAAACATCAGGGCTCCCTGAGATGCTAATCAGAGGCCCACCAAAACACAGATGCCAGAAGCAAACGGACTAGTGCTTTGAGTTTAAAAGTCCGTTCGCGTTCTTCAACGGGTCTGGTTCTCCCAGCAAGCTCTTCGCATCACACCCGGGAAAACCGAAGCGTGTGGAAGACTTGACCCACCTCCCCCCGCAGCAGGGACCCCGAGACAGAGACCGACGCCGGTCGTTTATCTGGGAAGCGATGCGGCAACGGGGCTGTGGCTGCGGGGGTGTGTTGGGGGGGGGGCTGGGCCAGGCAGCCGGTAAGGACCTGTCCTCAAGCAACTGCCAGCGTGGTTACCGGGAACTGATCCCCCTGGGGACGGTGGGGGCTCCTGTCACACCCTGCTCACCGTCTCGGCATCCTGGAGGTGGAGAGGGTCTTGTCCCTACCTCTACACCCGAGGGCAGGGAGGGCTCCAGGAGGGGCTGGGGTGCTCATCTCTACACCTGCAGCCTCCACAGGGGCAGGCCGAGGGGGGCTCCTCGCATCAAGTCCTCGGGCAGGAGACGCAGGTGCCCACAGCCGGGCCACGCCGGGGGCGGGTCTCCCGTCCTGCCCCAAGCCCTGTCCTTCCAGGAAGCTTTTCTGCGGAAGGGTGACAAGGGTTCTTCTGTGGATGGGGAATTACGAGTCTCCTGTAACATTTGCGGAGCCTGATGGGCGGTAATTTGTCAGAAAAGGCAGATTCCTGTTGGGGCAAGAACAACCCACAAGCACAGACATGGGTGAGAATGTATTCCGCTCCGTGAGAGACCTGCTAAGAGCCTCCGGCCCTGGGGTGACCACGAGGAAGGAAGGTGCAAAGAATGGATCCCGGAGAGTCCCACGGTGGGGGTGGTGACCGGGGGCGTGCACGTGGACGCGGGGACGGCAGTGTTGCGACACCGTTAGCAGAAATCGGGCAAGAACGCGAGGGTTAACGTGGGGAAAGGTGTCTGTGCAGGGTAGAAACATGCATGTGCAAGCACAGAGGGCCTCCAGGTAGCGGCATCCAGGCCGTGTGCCCGTCCGGGTACCAGTGGCCCAAGGATCCCGGTAAGTGCAGATCCGACCGCCGCTCCTCCGTGTCCCGCACACACAACTCCTGCCCTGGTTACTCCTCTACTCCTCTGTCCAGAGACAGAGAGGGTCTCTGGACCCCGCACAACCGCCTCCAAAGCACGGCCTCCCGGCGGTATTTACTAGACTGCAGAATGCGGGGCGGGGGGGGGGGGGGGTCATGGAAAAGGGACCCAGCTTCAAATGTTCTCTTTATAATAGGCCGTTTGGGATATTTCTGGTGAGCGGGGATTCTGACAGTGGCAATTTGTCCTTCTCCCAAAACAAACCTCAAAGCCCAGCCTTTCAGGTTCTGGGAAGACCGGGGCCGGCCCGCCGACGGGACACTGCCCTTCAGTCTTCGTGCCGGGCTGTTGTGGGTTCGGCAGCCTGGCTCCCGGGTGAGGACAACATCCCCCATGCGGAGAGTAACCCCAACGTTAAAAAATTCCCAAGCCGCCCTGGCCGACGTGCCACGATTAGATGCACTCACACGGTCGACCAGATCGCCTCTTTTTCTCACTAAATACAGGGCCTAAGAATGAAGGCAAAGCTGGTGCCTCACAGGACGGGCCACACAAATGTCTGCTGACTGAATGCCTCCTCTCGCGCTGGATGTGTGATTGGGGTGTTTGGGGGTGTTTCCCTTTCTTTCTTTCCTCTTTTTCTTTTCCTTCCTTCCTTCTTCCTTCTTCCCTTCCTTTCCTTCTTCCCTTCCTTCCTCCCTCCCTCCCTCCCTCCCTCCCTCCCTTTTCTTTTCTTAAATAACACTAAACGTTTAACTCTCGCAAAACCACAACGCACACCCTGTTTAAAAACAGGAAACAATAAATGAAACCACAGTGAACACGCTGGTTCTTAAAACAGAGATTCCCTTTTTAATGTGACGAAACTTAATTACAGACAAAATGCTGTGCCCATTTTGCCGTTTACCTGGAAGGACGGGGCACGGCTTCCTCTGTGGAGTCCTAAAGACACTACCCTGTGCCACTTTCCAGAAGTGGAAGCCACTGGCTGTCCACTCTGGGTCTCTGGTGAAGTCACATTCACATGCACCTGCTCTCCACGTAAAACGCTTACATCTGTGTCCACAGTATAAGAGGGGACCCGCCCCGCGTAAGGCACTGGTCCCCAAAACTCCTTAAAGGCCCTAAATATACAGAGCTTCCCATATCCGGGTAATTGAGAGAAAAGGCCCTCCCTGCGGAAGGGGCCTGGGGCCGCCAGCCCACTGATCCGGCACTTTCCACCGGCCCCAG
This sequence comes from Felis catus, assembly GCF_018350175.1. NCBI lineage: Eukaryota > Metazoa > Chordata > Mammalia > Carnivora > Felidae > Felis > Felis catus. Next base: position 135,640,051 of record NC_058370.1, read on the forward strand.
TGAGCACGGCTCTGCAGACACCATCGGACATCTCAGCCTCCTCACGGGATCGGAAAACCTGCCTCCTGCCACTGTCCCCAACACACCCCCGGACAGCACCCGAGGACACATCCCGTTTCCCTCCCGGCCACCTCAGGGACCAGTGTCTGCAGAGCATGTGACGTTCCTGGTGACAATCCATCCTCCCAGCACGCGGCCAGTTGAGCTGCGCGACGACACTGGTCCAGACGCCACTCCACTCGGGGCGTCCTGCACAAGCCCTGGGAGGACTCCTTCAAACGCAGAGAGCCAACCTCTGCACCAACCCTCCTCGCTGCCTCCTGGGGCTCGAACCACAGACGGGGGCTCCCACAGGAGGAGAATCCGGGAGAGGGAGGGGGGATGCACTGTCCTTTACATCTCTGCTCCTCTCGTAGTGGTGCTCCTCTTGTGGTTCGTGCTCCTCTGGTGGTGATGCTCCTCTTGTGGTTGGTGCTCCTCTGGAGGTGGTGCTCCTCTTGTGGTTGGTGCTCCTCTGGAGGTGGTGCTCCTCTGGCGGTTGGTGCTCCTCTTGTGGTCGGTGCTCCTCTTGTGGTCGATGATCCTGTGGCGGTGGTGCTCCTCTGGCGGTGGTGTTCCTCTTGTGGTTGGTGCTCCTCTTGTGGTTGGTGCTCCTCTTGTGGTCGGTGCTCCTCTGGAGGTGGTGCTCCTCTTGTGGTCGGTGCTCCTCTTGTGGTCGATGATCCTGTGGCGGTGGTGCTCCTCTGGCGGTGGTGTTCCTCTTGTGGTTGGTGCTCCTCTTGTGGTTGGTGCTCCTCTTGTGGTCGGTGCTCCTCTGGAGGTGGTGCTCCTCTTGTGGTCGGTGCTCCTCTTGTGGCCGATGATCCTGTGGCGGTGGTGCTCCTCTGGCGGTGGTGCTCCTCTTGTGGTTGGTGCTCCTCTTGTGGGTGGTGCTCCTCTTGTGGTCGGTGATCCTCTGGCGGTGGTGCTCCTCTGGCGGTGGTGTTCCTCTTGTGGTTGGTGCTCCTCTTGTGGTCGGTGCTCCTCTTGTGGTCGGTGCTCCTCTGGCGGTGGTGCTCCTCTTGTGGTCGATGATCCTGTGGCGGTGGTGCTCCTCTGGCGGTGGTGTTCCTCTTGTGGTTGGTGCTCCTCTGGCGGTGGAGCTCCTCTTGTGGTCGGTGATCCTCTGGAGGTGATGCTCCTCTGGCGGTGGTGCTCCTCTGGTGGTGGTGCTCCTCTTGTGGTTGGTGCTCCTCTTGTGGGTGGTGCTCCTCTTGTGGGTGGTGCTCCTCTGGCGGTGGTGCTCCTCTTGTGGTCAGTGATCCTCTGGCAGTGGTGTTCCTCTGGTCTAGGCCTCTTCATGAGATCTCCAACAGCTCTGCCCACATGCTGGTGACACGGGCCAGTCAGCGGGTAAGGAATATGAGACTCCAGCTCCTAAAGGGACGGTCCTCAAATGCACACCTGCACCTGCCAACCACGTGCAGGCCGCGGGCCCTGCACCTTCCCCTTGTCTGGGGCTGCTTGGGGGCAGGAGCCACATGCAACTCGTCCTAAAAACCCCCAAATCCTCACCCAGCACTGCATATAAAGGACATTCGACCCAGAAGCCCTGAGTTTTACCTCTAGATGTGTCATTAACCAGCTAGAAGGGTTTGACTCTTCAATTCAGAGGAAGGACACAGGGAAGGAAAGAAGGAAGAAACACAGAAAAAGAGAGAGAAGGACAAAGGGAGGGAAGGAAGTCAACCTCCTTGGTTTATTGGACCCTCTTCTCCCATAATGTTCTTTCATTCTGTCATTTTGGATGGAGGCGGCCAGGGAGACGGCATCCACATGGATCCACCCATTCAATTACACACATTAACTCTGAGAAGGGGATGGAGCGAGACGAAGTGGTTTCACGTAGGAAAATACGACGCCAAGGAGCAGTTGAACACGTGACAAGGAAGGTCTGGGAGCTTGGAGAGGGACACGGCCCCAAGGCCGAGCAACGAAGCAGGACAAAGCCAGCGCAGGGAGGGGATCTGACCAGGGGGTGCCGCCCACTAACTCCGGGGCCCCAGCCAAAACCCAGTGGAAGTTCCTTCATCTCTAAAATGCACGAGCACGTTTCAACCCAAAGACTCCTTGCTTGGCCAGAGAGGGTGAATGGAAGTCAGGCTCGCATTCTGAAGTACTGAATGCTCCCATCATCTGAGATCTCTCCGTGTGACCTCGACCCCTGCTCTCCAGACCTCTGTGAGTCTTTGTGGAAGGCAAAGTTCAGACAGAAATGTCCTCACGCATCTCACAGAAACTGGATTTCGCGAGTCAAATGCTTCTCTGGGACTCGTAGCCTCATTCCAGGCCACGTACAGCTAACTCTTCTCCAGTCCTCTGCTTTAGCGCTCAGGACGGCCCCTTCTCAGGAAGGCCTCCTCATTCAGCCATCTTTTCCAATTACCATTATGCTCACGTGTTCTCTCTTCCACGGCCAACCCTACCGTGGTCCAAAGACCGCCCCCCGCCAAGGGTTCAGCATCCACCTCGTGATGGTGCAAACCATAGGAAGAGCATGGGGTTGTCCAGACACGAGCCGAAGATCTTCTGTGTATGAGCCCTGATGTGGGGCTCGAACTCACAAATCGTGAGATCGTGACCTGAGCCAAAGTCAGATGCTTAACCAACTGAGCCACCCAGGTGGCCCTGTATTTTTCTCTTTAGAAACATCATGTGAGGGGGCGCCCCGCGTCGGGCTCTGTGCTGACAGCTCAGAGCCTGGAGCCAGCTTCAGATTCTGTGTCTCCATCTCTCTTTGCCCTCCCCCGCTCGAACTCTGTCTCTCTCTCTCTCTCAAAAATAAACAAACGCTGAAAAAAAGAGAGAGAAATAACACAAAATGCATAAAGAAAACAAAGGCTAAATCCACAAACCAAGAAAGACATCAACGACACCAGGTTTATCTCAAACACCAAAGCAGTTTTTTTAAGCTCTCCCCAATACCACACACACACGCACACACCCCTCAAATTGGCATGACACTGACCAATGACCTTATACGATTCCTTCACTGCCAAGTTCAAAATAAAATACAGACCAGTTTTTCCTTCGGTTGAAGGAAGTACACAGACCCCCTGTGAACGTGGGTGCCGGGACCCCGTGTGTGCGCAGACATTCCGGGCATTTCCGCGCCCATCGTGCAGAGAACAAGCTGACGGCTCTTGTAGCTTCCATCAGCCCACCTCTGCACCCCAACTCGTCTGAGTCATGACTGCTCTCTGCACCTTCCAGACTGGATCAAGTTTCTTCGGCTGCGTGGGTTGGAGAACACCTTCCGGAATACACGCCGGCCACTCTCGTCGCCCTGCCGAAGTAGCAACCGGGGACCCTGGGAGACTCATCGCACGCCGCCGCTCTGACAGAACAAAAGCAGAGGCTCCCTTCCCAGCATCAGAAGCAAACTTTTGCTCGGCTGAATTTTCAAAACTAAGAACCGCAGCCAGATTCCAGGCTGGTTCTTGCTCTGGAAACTTCAGAGAGCTCGGCTCTGCTGTGAAGATTTCCTTCCAAAGGAACAAACGTCCACGCGGCCCATCCTAGCCCATCCCGGGAGAGAAATGGAAGAGAATAAAATCTAAGGGCGGCCTTGAGCCGAGAGCCACACCGAGGCAGTCTCCTTTCCTCTCCCCGCGTTTCCATGCGGTTCTCCGACAGCCTCCGCCGTCACGGAACATCCGCCAGACAGGACAGGCAGCCTGTACATTTCTAAAGAAAACCTGATTCTCAGAACCCCAGAATGTGAGGGCCGGGCAGCAGGGGGGTCTTAGGAAACCAAGGGTCACGGCAAGGAAGTGACACGGTGCTAACCACGCAGGCCCCGGGTGAGAAGCAGGCGCTGAGGTCAGAGACCGATTTCATGCCAGACAAGCCACGCGGAGTCCCACGGGCCTGGGCACCCCACGTGCTGCCCCAGCCGCAGTCCCACCCCCCCCCCCCGAGGATGTGGGCAAGCCAAAGGACCCCAGGGTCTCTGCGTTGTTATTCAACCATGAGACTACTTTGCAGAAGCTCTCTGCACCCCACCTCTCAATTCCTCTCCTTCCTTTCTACCCTGTCCACCTCCCAGCAACCCCAGGTGTCTCCCAGGAGAGCAGGCTGGACAGTGGCAAGGCTTCCCCGACCCAGAGACGTGGGTCCCCGAGCCCCCTGGAGCTCCCTGCTGGCTGGGATGCTTCCGACGTGTTCACCAGCCTCACGGGGAGCTGGGTCTTGGCCGCGGCAGCACCTTTTGCAGCATCCGGTGACCCTGGCCTCCCACGGGGAGGGGTGTGTGCCCGGGACAGGTCTGGGGCACTTCAGTGGGACAGTCACATGTCCTCCCTAGGGCACTAAGAGAACAGTGATGCCGGGGGCACCTGGGTGGCTCAGTCTGTTAGGTGGCCAGCTTCAGCTCAGGTCATGATCTCGTGGTTCATGGGTTCGAGACCCGCATCGGGCGCTGTGCTGACAGCTCGGAGCCTGGAGCCTGCTTCGGAATCTGTGACTCCCCCTCTCTCTCTGTCCCCTTCCCAGCTCATGTTCTGTCTCTGTCTCTCAAAAGATAAATAAATGTTAAAAAAAAAAAAAGGTTTTTTTTAAATAAAAAAAAAGAACAGTCATGCCGGCAGCCAGTGCTGCTGAGTAATGACCGTGAGCCAGCAGCGGGCTCATAAGGGCATCGTTTAGGGGGTAGTCATGGAGTAAAGTGGAACTCTCAGCTGGGTATCCGAGGGCCTTCAGACAGGCCCAGGCTCTTGGCCGTGGTCTCCACAACCGGCCCCAGCAGCACCCTGGACACCTGACCCTGGTCCTTTTCCCAACCTCTCCCTAAAGGGTGTTGGGAGTGAACTGGCCTTTCACCACGCAGAGGCCTCGGATACATAACGCTGAGCTGCACCGGGCGCAGGAGAATGGGCACCGATGGATAAAGACCATCCAACGCCCTCATGGCCCTGTGAGCGGACCAAGGTGTGCGAAGCAAAGCAGGCAGGATTTGGAGCCGGGAAAACCGGGCGTGACGTGTGGGTCAGGCTCCTAACTGCTCTGTGGGCCTGAGCTTGACCTCTCTGGGTCTCCGTTTCCTAACATCCAAACCCAGGTGGAAATGCCCGCCTCTTAGGTCACTGTGGTTACACGTGCAAAGCGCCCAGCCCTTCGGACAACACGGAGTCCTCACTGTCCTTCCCTGATCACAGGAAGACCTTACAAGGGACGGCCGTCTCAGTCACCAGATCACTCCAGAGTCAGCCCTACCCTGAAGGGGGGAGGGCGTTTAAACTTCTTCTCAAGGGAAAAACACCACGAGCGCCCCCCAATTTTTAACAGAACACATCACGTCCTAACCGCAAGTGCTTCTGAGATGCGGTCAGTGAACGGGCTGTCTGTCCCCCGCTGTCATAGATGCGGACAAAACTCGCCCTTCTGAGCACACAGGGGAAGGCCGGGACCCACGATGGGGATGCAGGTGGCCTTGAGTCCACGGGGCTCCCAGAACATCTGAGCCAGCACCCACGGAGACTAAGGGGAGCTCGTCCCAGTGCCGCCTCCAGCCCCTGGCGTGTGGCTGGAGGACAGGGAGAGGACCGCCTGGGCGCCCCGAAGCCAGCAGCAGGCCGCACACGGGAGCTGCCCGCGGAAGGGGGGGCAGGCACAGGGTCTGAGTCCTCTACTCCAGCTCAGGCCGCACTTGCTATTTCATTTGAAGAAAAAGACCAAAAAAAAAAAAAAAAAAAAAAAAAAAGTTCTGCTGCCTAAAGAAAAGTGTTCTGGAAGCATGAGGCGTGCGTGAGCGCGGAGGGCCCCGCGGGTCTGAAATACTCCGCAACCCCGTGGCCGTGAACAGGCCTTCGGTCTGGTAAGGCCGCCCACCCTGCCAGCCGGAACGAGGTCGGCGAGGAACACAGGACGCACGGATCTCTCCGAATGCTGCATTTTCAGGCACGTGCCACGCAAACCCGGGTAGCCGTCACCCGTGTCCAGGGGCCAGGCCGAGCCCCGCACGTCCCCGTGGCCCCGCTGACGTTCACAGGAACCACTGCCCAACCGGGAAGGAGGGGCCGGCGGGACCCTCTGGGAAGTCAATTATGGTCACAGGGACGTTCCCAGAATAGTGGACGATGAGGCTTTGGCTTGGCCCAGAAAAGCCACATCAGAGTCCCCCGAACTGGCCCCTCTGACTCAGGAGAGAGTCTGCCGTGCGTCAGCTGAAGGTGTGGGTCACGGCTGACCTCTACAACTTCCCCAGGGGACCTGGAGCTCCAGCAGCCAGGGGCTTCCCAAGTGGGTCACACAGATCACCTTCCCGGGGTATACACCCAGTGGTCTACACGTAACTCAACCATTTGGGTCTCGAACTTTCTGTTTAGTAGGCTGCTCTACCAGAACTATTTTTTTCCTTCCACACTGGGTATAGAGCTAAAGGGGTGGGGGGAAAGCAAGGAAGGCTTGTCCTCATTTACCTCTGTCCGTCTGTCTGGGCTGTCTGTGTCACTGCAGTTAGCGGACTACCTGGGATTTGTCTTTAAACGTCCCTTATACTCTCTGAACGTCCAGCCAGCCTTCCCCCTGGAGCAGCAGGTCAGAGCAGTGAGGCTGCAAAGAGGTGGGGCAAGGGGCGCGGTGACCAGGCGGCCAGCACCCCACGGAGGCCACGCAGGACAACCTTCCCAAGCCAGCTGTGTGTTTCCATCTGCCAACTTCCAGGCTCGACGGGACGGAAGCCATTGGCAGTCCACACGCACCTGTCATCCTAACCCCCTGAGCCTGCGATGGCCTAACGGGGCACGTCGAGGACCAGGCGGCCTTGGCTGCAGCCTCCAGGAGACAGTCCGAAAACCCAGTATCAGGCTACTAAAAACCAGACAAACCGGGACTGGGGTGGGGGGGAGAGGGGGGAGATGCCCACAGCACCTACAAGGAGGAATCTAGTTCAAAGACTGGGGAAGGGGTGTGCGAAAAAAGGGCATGTCTGTTACTTAAAAGGAAGCATTTGCAGAGTCGGTTCTCGGGAGTTCTCTAGGTCTCGGATGATGCCCAGAAGCACAGCGTCAGTCTCGGCGCTTAGAGAAATCACAGTGTTATTTAATCCCATGAGCACCAGCTCACGCACACAGGCACACAGAGCTGCTGGGAGAACACGGGGACAAACAACACAGGGGCACCGCTCCGCTCGCAGACCCTACGGCGCCCTGTGCACCAGCGCGTGGAGCCAGGACCCCCGACGCCGCAGAGGACAGCCGGCAGGACCGGCCTCCCCCGGACAATCACCGCACCGAGCTCCTGCCCCCCGGGACGGTCGTGCTCACGGCCACACTTTGCACACACTCCACACAAGGGGACACAAAAGGGAACCTGTATCACTGCTGCTCATTCTTTGGGCAAACACTCAACAAAATGCATCCTGTCCTCCAGGCGTCCTCTGAAAGCCCAGCACGCGCAAGGCCTTCCGCAC